>NC_071578.1:7357585-7659418 GCF_024509145.1 Vidua macroura | reverse complement strand
TTTTACTGTTTCAGTAGCAAGCTGTTCTTTGTAGAATGTTTGTCATGTTTAGAAAAAAACTTTTTCAGGCAGACCAATGTTACTATTTGAGAGATTTTCTCCTTTTCAAGTACATGCAAGGGAGTTACTTCAGGATCAGACTCTCTTCTAAATTCTTAATTCTGTCTTCCAAATTATAAATTCTGTGGAAAGGACTGTAGGGTGAGAGTGTCTTTGTGAACAAGACCACAGATTGTGTTCTGCAGTTAGACTTGAAGCATAGGGGGGGTTTGTTTTCTTGGGGATTAATTATTACAATTATTATATTAAAAAAGTGTTCAATTTCTGTATAGTTGACCCTGCAAAGAGTTCTCATGCTAACTGGGATCAGGAGTGCACTAGGGCAGAGTCCAGAACATATTTTTTCTACTTTTTGATTTTATTGCTACTGCTGATTATTTTCTTTATGGTATTGTAACAAAAAGTCAAAGAGATTTTCTGCTTATTTTTTAACAAAAATGAGTATGTTAGGAATCACCAGTTAGAAACTATTGAGGAAGCCAGCAGAAATACAAACATCAAAATATTTTAAAATCTGAAACTTGTTAAATGATATGACATCCAAGTTAGAATGTATTTTTAATACCAATCACAAATAACAGCAAGAGTATCTCCTTCCAAATTAAGTTTGTTAGAATAAAGTAATGAAAAGAGAGTCCAAGATACTAAATGATTCAGATTACCCCAGGGAAAATATTTGTATGAAATGTAATAGGCAGTGATTAGCTTTCTCTTTGTTTTGTGAATCTTTCTGTATATTTAAGAGAAAACTGTAATCTTGCTGGAGACTTCCATGAAATAGCCAAGGAAACCTAAAGCGGATTAATCATTTTCTAGTAAGATATTTGGCATTTTTAGAGTAATGTTATATAACTGAATTTGAACTGAATTTCTGTAGGATATTTCATGTCTCTGAAAATAGCTATATATCTTATCTTATTCAATAAGAAAGCTATTTCTCTAGCCCTTATCATGTACATGTCTTGTCAGCAGCATCAGTACATCATGTTCAGTTTGAATTTCACCTGGTGCCCTGGGTGGTCAGTGAAGAGGAGCAATTGCCACTGAAGTTCATGGGAGTTAAGTAGCTGAGATGCTGCTGTGCCAGATCAAAACCAGGGAGAGAATCAGCTGTGACTGGGGGGACAGGGATAAGGAGATTCAGTGCTTAGGGTGGCTGCAGAATTCCTGCCCTGAGTCCTGCAGCAGGCACCGACTTCAGGCAGGTGGCTGAAGCTCTTTATTCAAGAGCCTGGCCACTCTGGGTTTCCTACGTGACAGAGAGCTGCCTCCAGAAAGTAGCACACCCTCATTTAAGAACTATATTGAATACTTATTTGCATGTATTTGTGTTGGTAGTACTGAAACTCATGCTATTTGAATAAATATTCTAGCTGCGTTTTTATTAAAGCTGTACTGTGTTTAATGGGAATGTTTGGTTTTGTCTTTTTTTTCCCCCTGCAGCTGTGACTCTGAAAATAGGTATCTTGGAAATCCACTTAGGGGAACATGCTACTGTGAGTACTTGTATTTTTAATGCTACATATTGAAATGCTGATTACATATTATATGATAATTTCATTTCCTTGGAAAAACAAAATAAGTTCCTGGAGATTTTCCAAAATTGAGCACATTGATATTTTGACTGAAAAATAAAATGCCCTACTGGCCTTCTCTTACTTTGTCCACAAGAACACAAATTAAAGTCTACTAAAAGTTGATTCCTTTCATCTGGCTTAGAGGGACTGACCAAACCACGGGGTTATTCTCTGTATTTCATCACATGTGAATGAAAGGAATAGTAATTGTGTCAATGCTTTAAAGGCAGAATTTGTGGTGGAGAAATGCAAATAGTATAAACAGCACTATTCCCTGGGACATTCTGAGTGGTTTAGCCAGTCTGCCTCCCAGGGACATGAGACACAGCTGCTCTCCACAGTGTCATAAAAGGAGGCTGTGTGTTGTCTCCATGTTCTTAATGTTGTAGAAAAGGTGCCTCTGGCAAATTTACTCTGAAGCATTGCAGTTTTGATAGTCTTAGTGAAGGACCTGAAGGGATGAGAATGCTTATTACCCATGTGCAGAAATCCCTTAGTGAGCTGTGCCAATTTTACTATGCCAATATCAAGTTCAATAGTAATTTTAATCATCATAAAAACAGATGGGATGCTGGAGAACACTATTTTAGTGTTCTGTTTAGCTTTTGTGACTTTTGCACGTACCTGCTCTGTGTCAGACAATTGAATCCATTTGTCTGTTGTTTCTAAAATCATCCCTACTTCAAACTTGAATTTATACATAAAGACAGATGTCTGAACATACTTATAACCTCTCTTCTGATTTTTGGCCTTATTTCTTAGCATTTTATTTTACAACATATACAACAATTTTATTTTAGAGTCTCTTTAAGGCATCATTTACCTAATAAAGGAATGTTTATTTTCTTTGCTAATCTTTCTTACCTTATATGGTTTGCATCTGCAAGGTATGTTTTACAGAACAAAATAGTAAATTGCATATTATATTACAGATGTTGACATATCTCTAGGCCTAAAACATTTATTCTTCCTGCCAGCTATTAAAGAACATTGGTGTGGGTTTTTTTGATTTTTTTCCTCTCAGAGAACATAAGTTTGAATGCAATACTTTAAGCTGGAACATAAATTTTAAATATTGTAGACCAAGTTGAAAATAATCCCTAAAACTTAAAGATACTCTGGATCAATAAATTCAATTCCATTTGTTGTTTTTTTGCATTAGAAAAACATCTTACTTTAAAACAGAAATATCAATATTTAGAAGAATAATTTTTTGTATCTATATAATAATTAAATAAATAGTTTTTTTAAGGTTTAGAGTGAGTACATGAGAAGTTCATACTTTGAACACAATTATATATAGGCCATTTTGGATATGTGTGTCAACGTTTGTTTTGTCCTTTAGAAATAAATATTATTAAATTTAAGAGATTGAAAAGAAATGACAGTAATGAGATTTGTAGACCTCAGGCACCTCCATGAAAAAACCTTATTTTTTTGCTATCATGTTTCAGGCTGGGTCTATAAATCATGTTGGAGACAAATTGTACTGTATTCAAGATGCCCTTTCACCTTTAACTCACTACTGTTATTTGTCTTCTGTCAGATTTCAAAATATTTTAAAGATCTTGTTGTTTTGAAATGATACATTTTCTTTTAATACTTCCAGCCTTTTAAAGTATCCCATATAAACAATTCTCAGAGTTATTTTATTGTAGTAATAGGCAGACTGCATTGATTTGCTGGATGGTGCATCATAATGGGAAATAATCTTAATTTTTGCATAACTGACTGGCTTAAGATTTCGATGACAGTTTCTTATCAGCACAGTCCATTTCCTGCTAAATCATGTATTAAAAATATATATACACACATCATGAAGAGATTCTCTAATTTGTTCTATATTCTAAAATATGTCCATACCATGTTTCAGTTTTGTGCAAGACAGGCATTTGGATGGTATTTTTTCTGTGCTTTATTTCACTCCTCATTAAGAAACTTTCTCTTTAGACACTTAAAATGTCACTTTACTTTTCCTTGAAGAGTATTTTTTACAACACATGACTATTATTGCTCAAGAGGGGGAAAAATAAATTGTATGTATTTATGAGCAGCATAAGATTGTGAGAAATTAAAATTCTAGGCACATCTGTTTCTATTACTTAGAATAAAAATCAGTGAATGCAGATAATAATTTGCTGCATGGTTAGGATCTTCTTCAGGAAAAATTTTAGTCACATGCTTGAGTTTAGCTATCTTCAAAATGACCAGTTTTAAGTATTTAAATTTTGCCCTTTTTTTCACTTGTGGAAATACTGCCCTAAATTGGAATGCTCTTCTGAGCAAAACTTCAGGATTTAATCCCAAGTGTCTAGATAGCTTTCTTGTGATACTGGATGACCTGGATTTCTCTTTAGCAGCAGGATGTGCATTGAGGAATGCCTGTTGCCTTACAGAACTTTCTGCAGCTTGGGATGCTGTGAATATTTGCTACCCTGTGGAATCTCAGCTGGTTTCATCTCCTCCAGCTCTCTGCCAATCTTACTTAGTCCTTGCCTAGTCCTCTGCTCCCTCTTGCCTGTCATTGCCATCCTTGAGCCTAGGAAGGGGGAGCAGGCTGGTCTTGCTGCAGGTAGTGACATCAATGGTTTAAGAGGGTAAATGAAAACAGAGTTTGCCACTGGGAGAGCACAGGTTGTTTTAGTCTCTTCATTATTTGTTTCCTTTCATGATGATGTAGGAAAGTAAACAGAATTTTAATTCTGTACATGGATGATGTTGTGGTTGAAGTGATCTAAGCACAGATAAAAACACAGGAAGATTACAGATGGGTCTGGCATGATTGAAAATGAAATTTATGTAGGAGGTAACACTGAAATGTTGTAGGGACTTTATCTAAATACAGATACTATGCCAAAAGTATAAACAAGACAGAGCAGCAAAGCCATCAGATCCTAGAGATCAGAGGAGCAGTGCTTTAAACATCAGATTTCATTCTCATATGACAATTCCAAACATGGCAGCACTGGACAAGAGTAGTTCTGCTTTAAATTATGAAAACTTAATAGAAGTGGAATAAGAAATGTGTAATTGGGCATGCAGTAGTGTATTATCCATCTTGTGTGAAAATCATTGTACATGACTTTTTAAAAATTATTTTAATATCATTCTTTGTCACTGAGTTGTGTTATTGAAAAAGCACAACTTCTTGGAGAGCAAGAGAATGAGAACAAGCCTCATAAATATAGAAATTAGAAAAGTACTGAATGTATAAGAATGTGTGAGCAGCTGCATGATGATCTATCTATTCTAGTACCCTGTTGTCAGGAGTGGCTGAACACAAATGCCACAGGAAGATTGTAGCAAATGGACAAACATACAGTGGTAATTCTCTCTTTACAGCCAACAATTTGCAGCTTAAAACTTCACAAGAGGAAGGATTTTTTGACCTGGAAGTGTTCAGTGTGCCATGGCTTAGGAATATCAGAGGAGACCGTATCAAAGATTTCTTATACAAAATAAAAATAGTATTAATGCAAAAGAAAGCTTCGTGATTTTAGTTTTGTTTGGCCATGTAAACATCCTTGTTAGCTGAGGACAGGTCTGCTTCTGGATTGTCTCTGTATTTCAGGACAGGGAGGCTCTTCATCCCTTTCTGTTGGGAGCCAATCTTGCCGTGAATGATCGGAAGCTGATTCAATCCACAGAAATGAATCCTGAGTGGAGGCCAGAGATGGTTGTGCAGCTGACTTATGCATGTACACAAACCATAAATACAACATTTTGTCGTGATACATTTGTATTGGCTGTTGTTTTTGCTCCATGGTGTCTGGGCCAGCGTGATGGATGGCAGTGACACCTCGATAGCAAAGTGTGCATCCAAATGGCTGCATTAGTTCTTCACACATCAGCATTAGGAATGCATTGCTGTCAGAGTCTGAGCTCCTGGGTGCAAGGGAACACGCAGCAAAACCAGATGGTTTTAGACAGATTGGGAGGAATCACTGGGAAAAATGCCACTTCTGTGATCTTCACTTGGGTTGTATACAGACACAAAGCTTTAAATCATAAATGGAGAAGTGGTTAATCTGGTGTTCCAGAGAAAATGAAAGTTTAAATTTACAATTTGTGATGTGTTACAATGCATGGTTTGAATTATAGGCATGCTAACAATCACTTGTTTTGAGAGGATGTGATACTTTCTACTATAAACCTCTCTTAGATAGCTATAATTCTAAGGTCAAAAACTTTCCAAATGTGTGGCTTATGCAGATTATTTTGAGTTCCAATGCAACATATCAAACAAGAAGTACAACTGATTCTAATATTGCTACATGCAGAAGCATAAAAGCTTACAACAAATCAGTCTTGCCAGTATAAATCACATTGTTTGCCTGCATGTAGTTAGAATTTTCATGAGCTGAGCACTCAAGATTTTCCTATTCGTCCACTAAGAAAATTCCTAGCTAAGACAATGAAGTTGAAAAAATGCACATGGATTTAGATACCTTAGCTTCCCCCCTACCCCCCCCCCCCTTTTTTATCCTTTTAAACAAATGTTTAGAAGCATTTTTGTATTATTTCTGGGTAGCACCATTGACAGGGAAGAGCTTTTCCGTTTGCTCCTGCAGACTGGTTGCTGTTTTAAAACAGGCAGCAATTGTGAATTACAAGGCAGCACACTTTGCAGTGGGAAACTTCCAGGCATTCCAGAAGATTTCCTTAGCAATGTAGAGCCAGAATGTAGTCACATTGTAAAAAAATTGCTATAAATGAACAATTTTTATTCATCTATTGCTCATCTTTTGGCTGGACAGACAGTTTTGTGGGACTGTGACTATCTATGAATGCAAAGAAAAATCAGGTGAAGCTTTGCATTATATATATAGATATAGATTATGTAGATATAAATATATATGTATATGTATGTATTATAGATCCAGTGTAACACTGTAGAATTTCCCATACTGCAGTACTGGCCTGCTTTTAGGGATTAGAACCTGACCTTTGAGAAGGATTAGAGAACCTAAAACTTAAGAGGTCATGAGGGATGGGTCATTTGCAAAAAGAATTAAACTGGGGAGGGACTGAACCACTTGCAGCTTTTTGTGGAATTAAAGCCTATTTATTGATCATATGCCCCTGATCCAGATATTTGTTGGATTTCTAGCCTTTAAAAAAGAAGAGGTCTTAATATCTATATATAAAAAGGTTGAAAGAATGTACAAATTTTATTTTACCTGTTTTCTAGGTGTTTCCTTCCAGAGCTCTTTCTTTTTTCTCTTACCTTAGTGTTTTATGGGATGTCATTTCGGGATGGCTTCGCACAGTGAGTGACCACCACTCTCAGCTGTTCTTCTGGGATGAAACACGCAGGGAAGGAAGGTGGTAGGCCCATCTGCAGGAGCCTTTGGGGTCAGGTGTGCACATTCCACTGGCACCTCTGAGTTTTCCACTGCGTCTCATGGATGTACAGGGAGGAAATAGAAAGCCAGAGAGCACACTGCAAAGTTTAGCTTATATATAAGAAAACCCCAACATTATTACTAGCAGGAAAACAGTAGTCATAGTGGGGTTTTGTTTTGTTTTGTTTTGTTTGGTTTTTTTTAAATTCTTAATGGCTCAATTTTATTAGTTGCTCTTTTTCTCCCTAAAGTAAACCACAGGAAAGAATATGTGATCTACTAAACATGTTGCAATGACTTTTTTGGGATTGACCTGAATAATTGGTTTATGGCTTTGCTCTGCCATTCTAAACTCTGAGCCATAAAATCATTATAGCTGATAAGACTATGGCTTCTTTCCTTGGTATAAATACAGACAGGATAGCAATAAGCAATTCCCTCAGTATGTCAGCAGCTCACAAAGATGAAGAATGATACTTTCATGTGCAAAATTGGTGAGAAACTATGAAATGTACATTCAGTAAAAACTCTCAAGATAATATCTGGTGTCTGTGCAGGGAGCTGGGGACAAAAAAGCAAATTTTGCTTCTGGCTGAAGAGCCTCATAAGGATTCTAGTCCAGTCCTGGAGCTGTATTCGCCCCACTAGTGCTGACACACCAGGATTTCAGAAAGGGAAAAGTAAAGAAAAGTGCTAGTCCATACCTATTCTCCATACAATTGCTGTATAGTTAATTTGTATTTCAATTTAAAACTTTTAAACCATATTGTTATGCAGTGTATGTGGTGCCTGAAAAGAAAAAAACCTCAAACACTTATTTCTTTTATCTGTTTTATTAAAAATTTGTCTAACTTGCTAAAAATTAAGAAGTCTAATTACTTTTTCATATCTGGTCTTTGGACTAGAGACTTAGTCTTACATTCTTTTTTTTTTTTTGCAGTAGTAGTAACTAGAAAGATTGTCTAATTATTAAGTGTAGATAATGTATTACAACTTCCAATGAATTTTTATAAATATCAGCTCAATACTGTCTCAAAGCAAAAGGATAAGAAAATACACTCTTATTTATGTTGTCAAAATACAATTTAGCCTTATTAGACCTATTGACATGGTCAGATAGTTCATCCCACCTATTTTCCTTATTATTAGAATGAATTTTTTTTCTTTCTTTTCTGGGCTTAGTCATAGCCAAAGTTCTAAAATAAGCCAATTTTTAGTAACTTTTATTATGTTACCAATGTTATAATTTAACAAAAAGGAGAATTAAAATTGTTGCAAGAAATATCTTTAAATACTAAAAACATGCATGTTGATGCATTCAGGGACTCAGAATATGACCTCTTTTATCAATAAAATTGTAAAAAAATAATTGTCAAGTAAAACGTGTTCTAGAGGTACCATAAAGCACTAGGTGGCAGACTTGTTATATTTAGAGAAGAATTAAACTCAAGAACATTCCAAGGAGAGTGTTTTAGAAGATAAATAGCAAGTAGGACTATAAGTAAAACTGTTAGCAGGGATTTTCCAGATATTTAAAAATTATGTTGAAACTTAAAGGGCATAAACAATAAATTTTAGCTCTTGAAAACGTGTTTGCTTTGGCTGAGTTGGGAGATGTATACCAGCAGCTACCAGCTTCATTACTGATTTGAACAATTCATGTTTCCCTTTGGGACAACATTAATTTAAACTAAATACATATTGTAATTGTAAAACTGTCATGCTTGACTTAAAATAATGAGTTCTGCCAATTATATCTAACATTGATTGACTTTGATACAGACTGAAAAAAATCTATATTATTTATAAATACAGGCAAAGTAATGACTGACGTTGTCTTTTGAATATATGGACTTATACAAAAAAATTCTATTTAAAATGAAATCTTCTTAGTGTTTAAAGAGTCTAGTGGAACAGATTATGGTTTAAATCAGACAATTCTAGGATGGTTTGATAAAAGATTAGCCTCAGCAAACCTACCAACTCAGAACTTATAAAGAGCAACAGACAAACACAGTCTTTGCCCTGAGCTAAAATAACTGCACAAACCAACTGTCGCCTTCCAGAGAATTAAAACAATAACCACATCTGAAGCTGAAACTCCTAATAAAGTATTGTGATCTCACCCCAGGCTCTGTGGACTCATTTGCCAAATGCTAGGTTGGCTTGCAGCTTTGTTGGACAGGCTAAAGAAACTGATTTGCTGCCAATCATTTTCAGCTTTTACTTTGACTTGGAGAATTTTTCCATGTATGTGTTTATTTCTCATTTTTGTAATTAATGTTTTTTAATATTGAGAATTTTCTTTGCTTAACAAGCCGTAAGTTATTTTTGAAATGAAATGATTTGCTTTCTGTGCTAGCTTTTGCTTATATACTAGTGAATTTAACCAACTGGCATCCTCTTACAGTTACTATTTAATACCTTTTGTCAAAGCAGACAAAGTAAATTTAGTGATTATTCATTAGTAATAGCATGTATACTACCCTATCTCAAAGAAGCAGGACAAACTAACACTAGTGAAACTAACTTTCTAACTGCTAAAAAGAAGAAAAAACATATATTGCATGCAGATAAAAGTCTGAATTAGAGGACTCTTCCACAGGTGGCATAATTATTTTTTGTATTATGTTTGTAATATTTTTCTTGCAATGTAATATATAGTATTACAGTAAAATAGCTATTAGTATAAAATGTGAGTATTTATAGGTTTTGATGAGGCAAGAGTGGGCGAGACCTCATTCAGAAGATGTCCTTTGCTTTGTAGGGAACTTTAGCCCTTGTATGAAGCAGTGCTTTAAATGAGAAGGAAGCCAGTGCGAGTATCTACAAATACACCACATTTGATTTTGTTGCTTTATTGAGCTTGGGTTCATAGGGATGGATACTTTCTGAACCCTTGTGCTGTGAATTCAATGTGCTCTGTGTGTGTGATTCCTGAGCACTTCCCAAGGGACAGGAGCTGTCACTCCTCAGACACCTGGAGGCCTTGGAGCTTCCCGAGCCTGGAGCTGTAAGAAATAAATGCCATGGGAAAGGATCCCTCCGGCTCCCTTGGCTTTACCTTCTGACAGTCAAGGGAAAATACCTGTGGTGCTTTTGCAGTTGCATTGCTTCCCATGCTGACTGCCCAGGGAAAAGAGAATTCTTGATCAGTAGGGCTTCAAGGGAAGATCTATAGTGAAATCTTGAACCAGTTGGAAAAAACACACCCTGACTTCAATAAGTGCCCTGTGATATGAGGGAGATTTTGTGTTGGTCCCTTTGGGAGTTCTTGGTCAAACAAGTGCATTATTCCAAGTCAGCTGGAGTGTTTTCCTCTGCTGGCAAACGTGGATCACTGGAGGATAGCTGAGCCTCTTCCATTAATGCAAATGTCCTGTAGTGTGAGTTCCACTGTTCAGGTGTGGGTCCTGAACCACCTAATCCTGGCACACATGTCTGTAAGGTCCAGAGCATAGTCAGGGATGTTTTCAGCTTTAGAATTAGTGCTGTGAAGCCCTTATTTGAGGGACTTTTGATTTGAGTATATGAGGGACATTTGTGGGATCATTTAAGTAAATTGGGGGTCATTTCTATCTCAAGAGGATGATAAAACCTTGGATTGTATAAACTTAAGGGAAATGTAAACTAGGTTAGATGTGGACATGTCAAATTCAGCTTTGTGACTCAATAACTCATATTGCTGAAAAGTAGCCTGTGAGTCCTTGATATTCATTTATTGTCACTTTTTCTTAGCTTGAATTGTGAATAATATTTTAAAATATGTTCCAGAAATATAACTCATTGACAGCAAAGTGTAATTTGGAAGTCACTTGATATAAAGGGTAATGCTGGCATGAAATGGAAGAGCAAACTGTGTGAGGTCAAAAAGCAGCAGTGTACACTAGGAAATAGATACAACAGCAAACTAGACATTAAGGGAAAGTTGAAAAATGTATCTGTCAAAGAGTATGAAGATACACTGGTAAAGAAGTAATATATATGTATTTGATTTGTCTTTTTATGTTATGGGGAAATAAATGTACTTTACTGTGTTAGCCCCTTAAGGAAATGCCACGGCCATCAGAATAATTTTATAAAAATGACAAGCTATGCAAAATGTGGGAAGAAAAGTCTTAAAAGGGCAACAATATCACTTTTGTTTTCATCAATGATATGAGAGTTTTATATTTCAACTTCTGTTGAATAGAAATACATACTACTACTGTATGTGTTTTTGAAAATGTGGCCAGAGAAATTTTAAAGTGTTAGAGCCTTTTCTGATGCTGGGAATGGCATCATGAAAGAGAACATGCAGAGGTCATTGCTAGAATGAACAGCAGAATAAATGGTGGAAAGAGAAAAATGGAAACATTCTAAGGAAGGCAGTGTATGGTTGCATCATGCAAATGTGTCACTTCATGTCTGTTGGCAAGGACTGCCTACCACAGTCTCTGAAGGTCAGTTGCAGTGATATGGACAATTACTGCTTTTCAAGTACCAAGAACAAACAGAATGTTGGTATTTGCTACAGTTTGCTGTTCCTTTTTACATGCTAATGCAGTTCTCAGAGAATCCAGTTGTGCTTGATATCTGTCAATGAGTCAACTGGTATGTCTCAACTGGTCTGTATTAAGCTAATTTGAAAAAAACCAATCGAACCATAAGAATAAAAGAAGAGACTTATTCTATTTGCACATTTTGTAATAAAAGCACAGCTGTATTTAGTTCCTGGTTTATAGAAAAAAATAACACCAGGAAAATATAATATTTCTTTTAATGGCTGGCAGCTGTTTTGGGTGGAAATCGAGTTTTCCAAGTCACTTTCAGAAAGAAGTCAGTGAGCCCTGCCATGGTGGCCAGTGTTCCCTCTCTGAGGCAAAGAATAAATCTCCTCTGAAGGATGGGTGACTGCACTGGGGTTGAGGAAAACAGCCTTTACGGCTCCATTTTTCCTTCCTCCATTATTTCAATTTGCTTATTTTAACCAAACTGTTTATTATTTTATGCACCTGACTGCCAGTCCTACAAATCAAATTTGTAGCAAGTGGAGGAATGTTTATTTTTTTCTGGAGATTTTCACTCTCTATTTTATTCCATATTAGGGTTGAGATATTTCCTTCTATCAGTTTTAAAGGCTGTGTAAAATGGATTAGGCAATATTACAGATATGTAATTTCATTTGTGAGTGTTTGGAATTTTAACAGTCTGTCAATATTTTTTGCTGAATTGGCGCTCAGTTCTTAGCATGAGCAATGTTATTACTGATTGAGAATGTTATTAATGAAATCAACAGATTTTACTCAAAAAATACCTAATAGTGTTTTATAGGAAAAACTGCTTGTGTTCTTCTCTTTTTCAAAGTTGTAATGCAATTGTGTTTCTATTGCATGGAGGTGTAGCATTTTGTATTTATTACAGTACAAGTACCTGTTGTAATTTGTGATTTTAAAACAGAGGACACTGCTCAGGGACGTATAAGACGTAATTTCTATCCAGTATGAAGTGCAATTTTCTTGATCTGGGTTTATTTGCTATGAGATATTTTACTTCTCAGAACTGACCATTTAACATGGTTTGAGAAACAGGATAGAATACAGCAAGGTGGGAACATCTCAACTTCGAGATACATTGTGCAGTTTGTACAAGTCATGCGGAGTCAAGCAGCATGGGGTGTGTTCTGACATTTGAGTTGTGGATTTAGGGTTTCTTAAGCAAAGTTCAACTAAATAATGAGAAAAGGGAAGGAAGAGTATTCTGAAAATGTTGGGATATTGCAGGAGCACCTATTTATCTGTGTATATTTATAGACAATTTATAAAGTGTGTGTTCTGTCTCCTTGGAAGGCCTGGGTGACAAGAGGTTGTTCTTTAATTGTTAAGATCTGTATTTGGTTATTTGAGAAACAGGATAAAATCTCTGCTAATAAAGATGTAGAAGTTATTGCTGATTAACTTCTGACTGTTCCCAGTTTATAGCAAAGCTTGACCATGTACATGTATAAAACCATAAAAAATTTAAAAATTGCATTTGTACTTCTGCCATGCCCAAATTTTCAGCATTGATCCATGTATAAATAGAAGCTTTTCAAAAAATTATTTCTAAAAGGAAATGTAGTAGACTGTTAGGGATTATACAATAAACTGAAAGTTATAAAAGCAGGATTTAAAATAGCATGAAAATCTGACTGCTTTCATTTACTACTTTCCTAGACAAGAAACATCCCTCTTTGGCAATAATACACGAAGTCAAACAATAATTTAACATTGTTGTTTCTTAGATGTGCCACTTCTGTTGTCAGAACAAGCAGATCAGAGATCTCTTCAGTGTGTAGAGACTATATAATGAAAGCAATAAATTAGAATCAGGTTACTGAGTATTGATGCTGGTATATTGAAAAATACTGCATGTTAGAGTTTTAATATTATGAGTGTTAAAAAGGTGGTGATACATTTAGATCAATATGAAAAAAAATTCACGGAGAGAGAAATTTGAATTTCTTCCATAATAATTTTAATGAATTTTTAAAATTGTTTTTTTATTTGCATTTTTTCCTCCCTCTTCTAACACTTCTAATACTACAAGGGTTAAGGGATTATAAAGACTGTCCAGTGTGACAAAACAAAAATACATTTATTGAGTACTCCTTACTGTCAAGTAATAATACACTTCTGACAAGATTGTGCTCACTGTGTGAGTTCTGAAATGTTCCATCAGTGGAGACCTTTTCCTGCAACTGATGTTTGGATACCTGCTGATTGGTGCACTTGCTTTTCTTTGTTGCTTCTTCTTTTGCTAATATTTTGCTCATAATTCCCTAGCCATTGCTTTCCACACTTTGTTTATAAACCATGTTCTTGAGCAGAGCTGGAAAAGGGTCTGCAGCTGTTCACAGCAAACCCATCAGTTACAGCATTTTCAGTAAAGAGTTTAATGAAATATCTAGGGAAAATAATAATTGGCAATGGTCTGGGGTTTAAAAACTTTAGGAGCATCATCTTGAGATTGCATATTTAAAAGGCCCCAGGTGACTCTATCTGTACCTCAGTTTTTAGATCTCAGCCACAGGTCCAGCCTTGTTTACCATGACATTTTCATACCTACACTTTTACTTCTGTGACAGTTATGGTGAGATACATCTCACCTAACTAGCCTTGTAAAACTTACATGTTCAGACTTAATGAACCTTCTAGGTCTTTCTATTTTCAGTAAAGAAAATCTAGAGCTACCCTTCAGAACATGGTGCATTTCTATCATCCACTGAAAGTTTTAGTCAATACAGAGTGGGCTGAGACAATTAACAAAATTTAGCTGAGTAAAATTCTAATACAGGTCAGATTTTTCTGGCCCTCCCTTAGGATCCAAACTGACAACTTATTAGACCTTTCCAAATAGCAGCTGAGAATTTAATAAGATAAAAGATTTCTATTTAAAATAAAAGTTACCCAATCTGCTGATTATGACATTAACCCCTCAGTCTTTTTGTGGGCTTTTTAGCCCAGTACATTTTTCTAAAGTATAGTAAAAGAAACAATGACTTGCTATTGCTGTATGTTTTTAAAGACTTTGAACTTATGTGAAATTCATTCTCCCATGCTCTTTCTTGAAATGGAAAAGGGCATATAAATAGTAAATGCTGCGGTTTTTTGAAGTTCATTGCGCTCTGATTACATATAATAAAATGCAAGTTTTTAGTAAAGACTTCACAGTAAATGACTTTTTGTTTTATCACAATGGACAAGTAATGTCAGGCACCACCATATTCAATATAAAAATGACATTGAGGCAGTGGATGACTGCTAGATACAGATGACAGAGGAATGAATCAGGCAGCTGCTCTGAAAGTTCAAAATAATTATCCTGACAGAAAATAGGTCTGGTGGTAACCCCCAACTTTGATGTAATACAAGGAGAATTTCATTTGGTCACAGATGAATATGATTTATAGCATTTGATAATGGTACTTGGTTTCAAAAGCAGCATTTGTACTGATGGAGAGGAATATGAATAGTTCTGTTCTCAACAAAGTCTTGCTGGAAATAGAGACCAATCACTAGGAAGAGGAGGAGAGAGACGAACTGCCTGTGCAATGAAGAGGTGAGAGTATGAATTTTAGAATCAGCATGAATAGACAGATCCTTAAATAGAAAAGTGTGGGAAGACTGACGAGTCTGAAGTTGCAATCATGATGGAGGTTCTTACAACTTTAAGTGATTTCAAGAAGTGAAAATAGAATAGCATTAGATTTTTGAGGTTTTTATTCACAAAATAGAAGTTATTAGTTATCAGGGAAAAAAAGTGGAAAAACCCACTTTAGTCATTGATTGGGTAAAGATCATGTGATCCTCACTAAATAATTATAAAATATGATAATTAGGTTGTAGCTGAGAATGAGATTATGTTGTGTTTGGGTGGGTCTAGTTCCATGCTCTTTTTGTAAATCTGGCTGATATACATTGGAGCACTTTTGGCTTAGAGCTTTTGCTAAACTTAAACTTTTAGAGCTAAAATGAAAAGACATTTCTCAGAAATTCTGTATATGTATGAAACTGCTTTGCCATCTTGTTCAGCTTTAAAACTGTATGTTAAGAAACAGCATGAGAGGAACCATGAGAGAATGGCCAGTGACCAAAGTTAGAAAAGCCATGAATGTGTCCAGTTAGGAATGTTCTTGCGCCCTTTTTGGGAACCTAGGTTCATTCTTCCCTCCTGCTGAGAGATGCAGTGGATTGGGAAGCTCTCTTGCAATGATTTGTTCAAAGGTAAAAGATAGCTCAGAAGTGGTTCTCTAGAATTTGCTCCTGATTCTTGAATTACTTAATAAACCCCCTTTATTGAAATATACTGCATAGGCAGTGGGTGCAGGATGGTGGAAGAATGAAGGCTGCTGTCACAGTAATTTTTTATTTGCTTCTTTATTAGAGCATGATTGCACAGTTTTTAGTAATATTGCTATATACCAGTTCCCAAGGAACTTTCACTCCACAATGCACTGAATGAATTTGTAGGGAATGAATCAGTGATAATGTAATGGAAAGTTGAATGTGTGTTCCTTTCCTGTTTTGTTGAAAAAGTGGAAAGAATTATAATGAATGATGGAAGGAGCTGCCAAATAACAATGTTCATATGTAGTGTTATATAATTCAAAGTATTATGAACAATCAAAGTCCAGGTATTTCAGATTGGCTGCTCGTTTTTAGTAGATGGTTTTGTCCTTGGTCTCTTTGTTTCATTTCCTGTCCTATAAAATGGCACTCAAATGCCTTCTCATCTTCAGTAATGTTGAAACAAATTCATTAACTTTTGTGAATAACTTAGAAAATTATAGTGATGAATACTATAGAAAGCCACATTAGAAATTAATTCCATCTTGAGAAAAGGGCTTGTGTAGCACGTAGTAAATGAGGCATGGGCCCAACACTGAGTACTGAACACGGAACAAAGTGTTGAATAGCTGCCCATTAGGGGAGCACTCACCCAAAAATAATTTACAGGCACCCTTGATTTGTAGTAGTTCATTTTACAGTCTTAATACTCCCCTGTAACATACCTTTCCATATAAAAATTTGTCACTAATTTATACTAAACATATTCAATTTAATTACCTTTTTTAAAAGTAATTACCATTGTAATTATATATTCTCACAGAGTATAGAGGCGC
Source organism: Vidua macroura (assembly GCF_024509145.1). Classification (NCBI taxonomy): domain Eukaryota; kingdom Metazoa; phylum Chordata; class Aves; order Passeriformes; family Viduidae; genus Vidua; species Vidua macroura. Next base: position 7,642,793 of record NC_071578.1, on the reverse strand, counting down.
TCTAGAAATACTGAAGAACTTCTGTCTGACCTTTTTTCTTTTGGGAGCATTCTGTCATTTTAAAAATCAGAGTTTTCTTCCAATGCAAAAGTTTGAGTATGGGAAATGGTCTGTTCCTTTTTGGATATGATACAAAACTTTCATATTAAACCATATGATCCTTATCAGAAGTCATTAACCTTTATTAATGAAACAGAGAGGTCTCTTGAAAATTAACAGCAATACTAGGGTTAAAACATTGCTTTGAAATTTATTTTCCTCATTTCATTAAACATCTTCATCTAATTATTGTTATATTCTCACACATGCTCAGTACTGGCATTTTGAATTGATTTTAATGACTCCTTTTGACTGTGAAGGCAGTCAAGGGTTTTGAAAAAATCAAAATAGAGATGTGAAAAAACTCAGTAACTACAAGTCTTTGTTATATTTGACCTTTGACAGTGTCAAGGTGGTATTGTGGTCCTATCTCCCAACACTTTTTTTGTACTTTAATCAATGATTTCTAAGATAAAGTGAAACAAAATGCGTGGAAACAGATATTGGACTGTTCTGGGCTGACTCCTGGCTCAGAAATATCCAGCTTGTGAATTCCAAATACTGTGCTGGGGAATTAAGGTCTAAGCTGTGGGCTGGGCTCTGAGTTTGTGGAGAGGTTTCCATTTCTTCACAAACTTTTCCCATGGAACTTTAGACATGAAAGTTCAGGAAGTTTCTAGATTTTGGCTAGAATGTAGCTCTTTAAATTCTCTGGCTGCTGCTTGAGTCACCTGCTTGAGTAGATTTGTTGTGTTTCTGTCTTGGTAAACAGAAACATGGAAAAGTCTCATTTGTTTAGGTAGAGGGTAAAATTACTTATGGTGGCTTCATAAAGGCTTAAAGTGGAAACAAACCCACTTGGAGTAGAATCTTAGGCTTCTCCAAATTCCTGATTACAAATATACACAACAGTATGTGTCAACAGGATATACTGTAGGTTATTTAAATAGCTATTTCTAAATTATTATATATTTGGCTACTTATACATGTAGCTATTCAGAACAGGTCATAGTCTTAGAACTGACTTTTAGTTTAAATTTTGTCCTGCTTTTGAGGCTAAGCTCTCTAGTTTGAATGGCACTATGAATTGGGAAATATGGTGTGACGTACTGTGTAACTGCTTAGTCTATGTGCACTTGTGATGCATTGGCATATATTATGTTCAGGAAGAGGTTTGGCAGTGGGAAGGAAAGCTGTTCTGCCTGCTTCAGTCTGCAGAAGGTGGAGCTTTCTGGAGGAGAGGGAGGTGATATTTTCCCTGGGAGCTGCTGAATACTTGTGGGGGAAGAGTCTCCTAAGTCACAGAATGAAACAGATGGAGAGAGTGAGGAAGGATAGTGATAGATAGCAGCAGGGTGCAATGGGTAGAGTCTTCTTTATGATCCCTTTTAATTTCTATTCTGAATTTCTTATTAAATTCAGATAATTTATATTCTAATAAAATCTAACTTAAGAGACTTTCAAAGATTTGGAATCTTCACCTTAAGAATAGGTCCAGACAAATCTTCTGAAGTTTTGTGAACCTTTCTCCAACCTATGAAATTCCTTCAGCAAACTTCTGCAGTCCTCAGAAAGATGGGAAGGAGTGTTTTCTCAATGTCAGTTCTTTCTTGCACCTGAGTTCATTTGTGCTGTTGAATCACACAACTGCACTTAGGCCCTGCTGTCTGCTTCATTCAGTCATGCACACCTTAGGTACCTTCCCTGAGTTAGGATTGTCTCTGAAGGGACAAGTGTTTCTGCTTTACAGCACCCAGGCCATGGCCAAGGCAGGGATTTGATCATTTGTCCTGTGGTAGGTCTCTGTGGAATCGGTGTAATTTAGAGATCCTTTGGCAACTCTGAAGAATCCCAAGGCGAGTTCTTGTGTTGGCTCTCAGAGCTGCTCTTGAAGCTGTGTTGTTCAAGGCTTTTGAGTGCTACAGAGGAGATAATGTGTGGGACTTCCTACTGAACTTTGCTGTTAATAAAGTATCAAATTGATCAACCATTAAATAATAGAGTAATTAATAACACAACAAAAAACTTTGGGATATCTCGGGTACAAAAGGAGAGCCTCTACACATAACTAACTCTTACTGTGTTTCACAATTTACTGTCGACTGTATTGTAGGTAAGAATGCAATAAGAAAAAGTAGAATTAATTTTCTTATTTGTTACAGGTGGTAAATTATGAGGAACTGTGTAGTTTAACTTCTTTTAAAAGTGTAAGGATTTTTCCTGCATTCCTTCAAACATCAGTTCATACTTTGTTGGCTTTTAACAAGTAAAACATAAATTGCAAAACTATTTAAAAATTAACCAAGAACAAAGAGCTAAACAACAGCATCACCACCACCAAACCCCAGGGGAAAAAGAAGTCATATTGTTTTAAAAGTAAATGAATATTTTTTAAACTTGTATGCAGAAGAGCTGTTCATTCAAGACTGGGATACAAGGGTCCTATGTCTGTTCCCAGTGTGATTTTATGTAGAGGTATTATCTATATAGGACTGCCGTTTTTTTGGCTGGTACTCTGCATCTCTGAGAGGACACAGTCTGTGCTTAGAAAAAGGCTGTGAAATATTGAAGTGGTAATTTTCCATATCTTATGAGCAAATCAATGATATCTTGTCCAGGCTTGTCAATGCTGCTTCTGGCATGTTGTAGTCCTTGCTATAGACAGAATTTCTGTGGAGTGCTTTCTGTGGGGCTGGTCTACCAAACCTTCACAATAAATGAAGCAAAGATTCATGCTGAAGCAGTCATCTGTATTTTGAGGAGCTCCAAGCTGACCAGATCAGGAGATTGAACATATCTATACATTATTCCTTACCTTTTCACCTTTGTACTCATAATTATTAAAGGATTTATTTATGAATCCATTTAATAGGGGTCAATCTTTACTTGCCATCTTTTCCTGTCCTGTTACATTTAAATGTGTTCTGGTACCATGGTCATCTTATTGTTCAGCACAGAGATATGGACCGATAGTCAATGAGATTTATTAATTAGATTTGCATAACTATAGAAGTGTAGAGTAGTATTAATAAATAAGTGGGGCATTTTAATTTCATATTTATTCATCTTTTGTCTTCATAAACATGCAGAGACCTGGTCAAAACTTGTTAGCTAAGACATGTAAATCAGCTTATTCTTATTTGAATAACAGAGCTATGGTGGCTAATAATAGAGAAAGTGAACTTCTCACCTTTGAATGTCATGGTAATTCCTTTCATGTCACTCCTTTTTGGGTTCCTCCACACTCAGGATATTCTATGAATCTTTATTTTGTATGTTTCCTTCCACACTCACTATAAAAATAAAGCTAAAAAAACCCTGAACAAATCCAAACCAAACGAATTTTCTTTAACTATTAAGACAATATAGTGGGTTTTTTTCTCTAAGCCAGCCTTCCCATAGGATACAACAGAGTGTGTTTTTCAGATGATGTGTTGCTGCAGAAAAGGTGATTGTCAGCAGTAAGCAAACTATTAAATCCAACAAAAGGCTGACACAGCTTTTCTTCTGCTTTGACTTAATCTTTCACACTCTTTGTATTTACTGATTTTGTTTTTATGATCACATATTTTTTATTTGTAACACAGTTGTGTTGGTGACTAGCAGAATGTCAGCAGACCAGGGATCAAAATAATGCTTTACAATGATTCACTAAGTTGTATCACCAGAGATGACTTGCCATATTTTAACATGCATAAAATAATAATCAGAATCATGTACTCTTATAAGTCACCTCCTTATTTCCTGTGAGAGAGGGAAAAATAGAAGCTTTTGATCCCTGTAGAGCTGTAATGGTAAAAAATTTAGAAGATTTTTTCAGTTGGATCTGAAGATATCTGCCCATGTAACACAGCATTCAAGATGCATCCACCACACCCATCTCTGGTTCACAACTGTCTGTTGCACAGGGATTATTTATCTGCTACCACAATTTACATCTCTGAGGGCTCTGCTGATTCTTAACTCTCTGCACTGAACATTTCCTGCTGGGATTCTAGATGGCTCCCTCTAAAAATTGCAACAACAGTAATTCCTGGTGACCTTTTTTTTCTTACATTTTGGAGGTGCTGGAAACCCTGACGAGTCTGCTTCTGCCCCTTCCCCTGCAAAAAAGTTCCTTTTCAATCATTCCTCGAGCTATGAGCCAAGTAAGGGTTAACCTTGTTCCTCTGGCTTTGGGAACACAACAGGATAGCTCAAGACTTCTGTTTTCTGACTTGACCCAGTCATTTTCTGCTCCTTTCAGGAAGGGCTAGGCATGGGTTGGATCATCTGAAGGTGGCTGTTTCTCTCTCTGCACCTCTGCCAGCCCAGCAGATTGTTAGTGAGCAGTGTGTGGGAGCTGCCTGGCAGGCTCTGCTCCATTCATAGGGTGCAAGAAAAATGTGTAGAAAAAGCCAATGAGGAGTAAAATATAATTTTTTTGAGCAATACTAACCAACCCCTGGTTTTCCTAGTAGGAAAAATTTCTATCACTTGCCACTTAACAAAATGCCTTAAACTTCTGTCAGTTTAGAAAGGAAACACTTGATGGTTACATAATTTCTTTTCAAAGTTCTATTGTTCCTTGTAGTTATTAGCAACCTTATTTACTACAATAAATAAGCCTTCATGCTATATAATTTTAGTCTAGATGCAATTTTTTCCAGATTTTTTAAACTTAGTAATTAAATAGTTATTTCAGAGTGAAATTAGGAAACTAATAATGCTTTAACAACACAATACTGTATTTTGGAATAATTATTTCACAAAGAATGGCTGTTTCAAGTTATTTCTAATTGCTGCTCTGACTTGATGATAGAATTTGTTTCTTAATTTAGTTATTTTTTCTTAATTTTTTTTTTTGCTAACAATTTTTAATAATTTAAATACTTTATAGTGCAAAGACTTCAACAGTGAAATGCGTGTCAGTAATTCTGACTTGTAGATTTCTCCATGACTTTTAAAATCAAGGTAAACTTTTAGGTATTTGCATAATATAGAACTAATATGTATACACTTTATTTTATTATTTTAAATTTTTGTTTTGCCTACAGACAGCCTTTTGATTGATTATCAGTTTACCTTCAGCTTATTACAAGAGGATGATCGTCATCACACTGCCATAAACTTTATAGCAAATCCAGAACAGGTAAGAAAATGTTAATAATTTTAATTAAGTTTTAGAGACTCAGAATTAAGATTTCAGTTGTATTTAATGTTGATTAAAGGTTTTCAACATTAAGATTTTAGAGATAGTTCACATTTTTTGAGAGCTGCAAAATTAGTCCAGTGCCTTCATTTCTAAACGGTAGATGTACTTCAGCCCAATCGATACACTGAAAAATTATCAGTTGGTTTATTTTATTGTTGCTCCCATGAATAGCAAGTTTAATATCTTCCTGAGGTGAATTGAAGGGGTATACACTTCTGCTGAGAGAGCATTTTTAGTTGCAGAAAGTAATTTTTGGCTTAGATTAGAATGTACGCATTTGCCATATATTTTTAAATTTGATTTTATAAACACTTTTTTTTTAATATATTGTATATTTTTGTATATTATATTATATTATATTTTGTATAATTTTTTGTTATACTTAGGACAAACTACAAACATAACTGGTGTAGTTGTATGTTAAATTGTACACTGTTCTTACCAAAGCAAAAGAGAGAATTGCCTTTGGCAGTGAATCATTACCATTTCTAGTTATGTTTACAATGAAAACTGGAAGATGATTAAAAGGCTGTATTTAGTTATGTGCAAGAGAGTTATATGCAATACATTCTGATATGTTTTGTTAACTTTCCTTTTTTTTTTCCCCAGTCAAATAAAAATTTGGATATATCAATTAATGCATCAAACAACTTTAACCTCAATATTACGTGGTCTATTGGCTCTACAGGTGAGAGTGAATTTTGGTATGATGAGTTTTTCCCCAAATGATTTCATGATCCTTTGAGTTATTTTCACCTGATTGTCTCTTTGTTGCTAATTTTGATAATAAAACTTTGCCAAATGTGTTCTTTTGCCATTATCATTATGCTGTTATTAATTATATTATTTAAACCTCAGATGATAATTTGCAATCTGAATAAAGCTTCATTAATATGTTGACTTTCTCTCCTATTCAATTAAAATTACATTGGTAGGAAAAGCTTGTAGCATATTTAAATTTTTAAAATGACAGTGTTATGAAATGCTGTGATTTTAATTAAGATAAATTTCTTCCTTAACTACTGCAGAGACTGAGATTTTATTTCTTTGTTTCAGTGTTCAAGCTAAAAATTTAATTATTAACCTTTACATTGATATCAAACAATAAAGTTCTTCTGTGTATGCTGATAAAAAGAGCTGCTTATCTATTTTTTCCTCCAGCTTTGAACCCCATTACTCTTCTTTGTTTTAATTTAGACAGTTTTTTTGAATTGGTTCTATTGACTTTCTGAAAACACATCCAAGGAGAGGCATGATGCTTAAAATGGAATAATTAAAAAAAAATCTTTTTAAACAAGGTTCAGAGTTTCTCTTAAACTCATGAATTTCTTAATCAATGCATGTCTGAAGTACTTTACCATATCATAGTTAGTAAACTCTATTTATTCCTTTATTTTAACTTAGCTCAGTCACTCATTTATTTGCAAGAACTAATAAATGTTTATTACTAGTTATGTTATTAACGCTTTCATGAACAATTAAAACTTGACAGCAAAAGTGTAAGAAGTAGACACATTCCATTTCAGATTTTATTGAGCTGTTTATTGAAATGAAACAAAAATTATGGAGGAAGACATATTATCTGTTAAGCTGACCATAATAACTATCTTGTAAAATTCATGTTACTTCTGCCACTTTTCCAATTTGCATATAATTTTTAAAACCAAAGTAAAAATTTCTGTGAATTTTCTGCATGTATATGAAGTATATCTAATGTGCCATGTAAGCTATAGTAAGAGGTTGTTTTAGAGGAAGACACCAAAAGCAATCAAGGATTTATGTTTCTTATGCAAATTTACTTTGGCATCTCTAATGGTGATTAATATTTTTCTCAAATATCTATATTTACACCTGAGCTTTAAAATTTTTTTTAGCTGGAACAATATCTGGAGAAGAGATTCCTGTTGTTTCCAAGGTTAATATTAAGGAATACAGAGACAGCTTTTCCTGTGAAAAATTTAACTTTCGAAGCAACCCAAACATCACTTTCTATGTCTATGTCAGCAATTTCTCCTGGCCAATCAAAATACAGGTTAGTGACTGCTTTGTGCCTTTAGAAACATTTTTATTTACATTGAATTTCATTATGTCACTCATGCAGTAAGTATACAAATAGAGTTATTTGCATGTTGTATTTTCTGTGTATAATAATTATATTATGATTAGTGTGATTTTAAGGCTGAGCTGGACGGGGCTTTGAGCAGCATGGCCTGAAGGGAGGTGGTGCTGCCCATGGCACAGGAGTTGACATGAGGTGCTCTTTAAGGTTCTTTCCAGCCCAAACCATTCCAGGATTCTGTGCTTTGGCTTTTAGTAGTGAGTCAGACTTCAGGCTGTCAATTTTAAAATCTGAATTTAAACTGTTGAACATACGTGTTTAATTGTAATATAACTTCAGCATGTAGATGTAAACACAGAAAATGGTATACAAATCTGTAGGTACCTGGGTATTTGAATGTAATCCTTTGTTAATGATTGCCTTTTGGAGCCTCTGATTTTTTAAATGTTGAGTGGCTGTATCAGATTGCAATATCACAGACTTCAGTTAAGACTAAGTATAGTTTATTAGAATTTATGTTCTTCTTTGACTTCATTGGAATCAATTTAATTCAGTATTTTCTGGAGCACTGAGATACTGTGCAGTAGCAGACTCAAAAAATCAATGCAGTCATGATTCCTCCCTGGCCTGTGATGTTCCAGCAATATTTATTTATATATTATAATTACTATGGCTGCACTTGTGAACACAGCATCCCCTCCATCAATGAAGGAGATTCTTATGTGGATGAATGGCTTTTGACTATAACTCCCTTACAGAATTAAGTCTTAAAAATTAAGTTGTTAAAATGATAGTTTCATAATTCCTGATGATTTACTTCAGAAACAAGTGCAAGCTCAAAATACGTTGCAGTTAACCATACAAATACCTACAAAATTTCCATTTTAGTGGGAAAATACCGTCCATATTTTTCTAAAATACAGAACCTTACTTTATATGTCTATGTATAAAAATATACATAAATATATCTATAAATATAAAAATAGAAATACAAAAATGTGTTCTATCTGCATATAAATATAGATATATATTATAAAGTGTCCTGGATTAAAGCAGTCGTCTTCTGACTAAACTGTCAGAGAAATGTTTTTCTTGTGTTAAGCAAAGCTAGAGTTGTCTTCATCATACCTGAACAGTGGCTGTAAATATGTTTTAATGGTGTCAGAGGATGAATTTATTCAGTTTACTAACACTTATGAGTCTATTAGTTTATTAAAAAATCCAAACAAACCCTGAAGAATAACTGTTTTCTTTTAGTCTTCATATTAGGGATGTTTTACACTCTCTCCCACTTCGTAAGGGTAGAACAAGTTCAGCTGCCAAACAGGCTCCTTAAACAAATCCATGGAGCAATATCAGCTGTAAATGCATTACACTCTCCTCTCACCTTTACCCCTGGAAGGTGGCTGTATCATCATTGTAAGACAAACATTATTAAGGTGATGCATTCCTGAGACGTGCAGCTCTGTGGCAGATGTTGGCAGATCTCAGCTCCTCTTTGTGCTGTTTCCACTGCAGCATAACACCCTGATGAAGGGAATCCCTGATCATTGGTTATGTCCTTCCTCTTTTATTTTAAATCAGAATTTTCACTGTCTACCATGGTTATGCAGTTTTGGGGTTTTTTTGTATTTCTTTTGAGGCACCTTGAAATTCATCTGTTTAGACAGTTCTGCCTCAGATGTGATGGTGCTGATTGTTGCATTCCTGTCCTGTCCTTACTCCATCTAGAAATTAAGTTACTCAGTTTTATGCACCAAAAAGGAATGCTAAGGTCCAGTTGGGAAAACTGTTTTAGGATTTTCATTTTGTCCTCTATATTTGCCTTCTTAAATGAACAAGATTATTATTTAGCTCTCAGCCTTTTTTATGCTGTAATTTCTTATTTTCTGAGAAAATATCTGAAGTCAACATTACCAATATATGTTTCTTGTATTTGGTGCTCTAGCAGTAGATAACATCAAATGATAAATGGAGCAGGGAGCTTTTCAGACAAAACAAGTTTTGTTTTATATGCTAAGTTTATAATTTTGCATGTAGTAGAAATTTTAAAAGTATATGCAACCTCCTATGACTTTGGGTTAAGAGAAGGAAGTCATGGTTCATTCCAATCCAGAGGCTAAGATTTCCAAGGCCAGTACTAAATCAGGTCTAATAGTTACGATCTTCTACATCTTCATCTTGTAACATACCAGATTTCACCTTCATAACAGGCAAAAGTGTTGATATTTGCCTATTTTCACTGCAGTCCCTTTCACTGAAATGGCCACAGTGCGTTGGTCATACCATACAGGGAAAACCTGATATTTTGTGTTAACTCAGTACTGAAGGCTTTATTTAATCCTGTTAGATCTAAGGAACTATTGTGGCTTCCTTGAGAGGTATTCTGTTCATTTCATAAGTAAGGTAGCAACATGAAATTGTACACAATGCTTTTGTAGAGGACTAAGTACTCCAGCACAATGAGCATTTTTCAAGTACAGTCTGAGTACCAGCCCTCCTGTATTTCCATTATTCATCACACCTTGTTGAGAATATATTATATAAAACACGAGTTCCTAAGGAGGCAGAGCTAGTGACCTTACTTCCTTTTAAACTGGTATTTGAAGTTGTTATTGATGTTATTACCACTGGTGTTATTGGTATGCATTTCACCACTCTGCTCTTGTGCCTCCTCTTATGCTGGCACTGGAGCTAAGATTGCTGGGATCTTTCATTGGGAGGATTTGGGTGTTGGAGTTACTGCTCTTTTCTTTTTCTATAGAAAAGAAACAGGCCTCCTCATGATACAAGACATTTATGTTCACTTTCTGTTAAAGTCACCTGTATATTCTCTAGTTTTGCATTCATTTATCCTCCAAGATTTTCATGATTCTAAGGGAAATCTGTCCATCCCAGAAGGTGATTTTTTATTGGGATCAATGGCTCACAGCTGCTTCCTCCGGTAGTTTTATTATTTATGTTACCTATTCAGCAAGCTTGGAATTTTTTTCCCAAAATGTTAATAAATCCCTGGTGGCTCTAAAACAAAATATCTTCTTAAGAAATAAGATTTATTGGCTTTGAAAAAAGGATATGTCATGATTGGTGTCAATAAAAATAGTTCTTTAAGGTGTACTGGTCTGTGAGAGGTAATCACCCATTTCATTGTTGTTACTGGTGATCCAAATCATCTCAGAATACAAATTCTTCAGCACTGGTTAGCAGTGATTACTTACCAAACATACAAACTATGTAGGAAATTCTCAGTTTCTTTCAGCTGTACTGCTGTGCTCTATTGAAATGTTCTGCAGGTTCCCATCACCCTTCTTTCCATGAGCACACAGCTAGGTGATCTCCATTGCCCTCAGGGGAAAACGCTGCATTTAAATTTCCTGATGCTACAAGCATTTTATTTAGCTGTAAAATCTCTTCTTCCTTGAGGAAATAAGCAGAAAAGTGATGTAGTTGCACAAGGGGTCATTAGAAGGGTGGTGTTGTGGGACATCTTCAGCTTAGAGCTGTTTCCACAAATAGATCTACTGTCTATTGACCTGGCTCTGAAATGGGAGGTGCCAGATTTTCCTCAGAAATATGTAATAGTTATACACTGGCACACAAATGTTGGATATTTCCCTGTTGAATTACTCTAACAGCTTATACCACTTTTTCTCCATTTCCTCTAATTCAGAGTTGCTGATGAATAAGAATGGATAAAGACCCTTAAATTTAAATGGTGAGACTTTCATAAACCACTGTAGTTTCTGCATCTTTTCAGAGGAAATCTGTATAAATTATCTTTGTTAACAGATGTTAACAGAAGTGTCCAAATAAGAGGATGTGATTAGCATCCACACTTATGTTTGACTGTCTTTGACAGTCCCAAACCTTTGGGTGTATTGTGTCTTTTATATCAGTTAAACAGGACTCCATGAGGAAATGCTCTTTCCTTAAAATAGGCTAGATTTCTGAGCACAATATGTGACAAAACCCCATAGCTTGTTTCTGCTCATTTTTATTTTATTTTGAGAGTCAGTATAATTCAGACTCCGCTGGTAATGGAATTTGAAGGCTGTAACATTTATTGAAAAGCAGTAACTCAGACTGTAGCCAGCACCTCAAATAGTGGTCAATGGTCCCTGAAGTAGTAAGCAGTCATAAAGCTTGGGCTTCTGACAGCTATGCAAATATTAATAACAGCAGTCACAACATGTTCTTCAGTCTCAGGAAACTAATTTTATGGCAGGGGATTTTTGTAATTTAAGCTGGTAACAGATGTATTTTCTTTTTTTTTTCCCATCATTTTCTCCCATATTCTGGAAAACAGTGCCTGCATATGAAAAAGCAAATACCCCCAAAATGCTGTCCTGGCTATTGGTCTGATTGCTGTCCCTAAGGACAGCAGTGACATTTGTGCTTCAGGATCAGCTGCATTCCTGCACATATATCTCTTTATAACAGTCAAAATTGTAAGTCTGATCTCAGCTTGTGCCTGAGAAGCAAACTTTTCTACCAATTTTAAAGCTGAATCTGGAGATAATAATAACTGTTTCTACTAGTTATTTTCTTTCTTCCCTGAAGTGTAAATGAAAGGTTCACAAGTGTCTGAGTTTTAATTGGGAAGGTCAGTTTAAATTGTAAGGTTCAGCCTCAGCAGCAAAGCACTGTCTGGCAAAATTAGGTTTGTGTTTAATGGAAAAAAAAAAATCTTGTTACACATTTTTGAACATAGCCTAGTTAAACTAACATGTTTCCACAGCATAAAACAATTACTGTTGCAGTGAAGTTAGACAGAATGTTGCTTACATGTAGAATACCTTGATGTGTTTGAAGAAGTTTAATATTTTTAAGCAAGCCTACTTGGAATTCTGTTTTTTTCTGCACTGTGGTTTCTGATGAAAACTGTCTTTGGCATCCTGTATTGGTTTGTATATCAGAACAGAATAATGAATTATAGTGAAGATTTACATTTTATTTGTATGTAGCACAACAGATAATTACATCTACTTCATATGTAAATTTTCAAGTGATTTTTTTTTTTAAAGCTGAAACTAGTGTTCTTTCAGTTTACTGGCTCCTGTTTCAGAATCGATTTTTTCCCCATTAATAGCCTGTGTGTAGCAACTGAAGGAGGAGGGTAATGTAAATCAAGAAGCATATCTACCCTTGTAATAAAATTTACTGTGTAGTAGAATTTATTTCAGTTTTTTGGTTTTGTTTTGGAATTAATTTGAATTTTTAACATTCATGATTGACTTACATGTTGTAAAAGCTCTAAGAAGTAAAGCTTGTCAGTCACTGCCATTAGAAGTTACAACAGTATCACAAACCCAATATCTAAATTAACAAATAAAGGTCAGATCTTTTTGGGTTTTGAGGCCTTTCTGATGTTTACTAAAGTAATGATTGTGGACCATTTGCTTGGAAATTGTGTATTTATCCACATGTAGCTGTGTTTGTAACTGTGCCATCTGTGATTGCATGCCTAAATTTAATCCCTATGATTTATGGTGAACAATTCAATTTCTAAGTGCCTAAATGGTTTTCATAGAGGCTGCTGAGTAACTGCATATAGCAATGTATGGAGACACTATAATTCCTGAAACACTAAGCAGGTATTGATGATGAAGTGGATGCATTAACTTCCAAAACAACTTCTATGTTTTCTTATAGTAAATGTAAAATCCCTCTATTAAAATAGGTATACCAAGAACAGAAACCTGGGAAATCCATTGAACTATCATGTAGTGACAATTCTGTCAGAACAGAAGAAATAACAGGAATAGAAGGCAACCTGCAGTACGTGGTGGATTTGTTTATAGATGACTGAGGTATAGTCTAAAATGGACATATATGTGTAGTTTCAGTTTTCAGTAAGGATGATGATTCATAATGATAAGGATCATTATGAAAAGTCAGGATTGATAATAATAATAATCATTAACAGAGAAACATAGACTCATTCTGGTTGGAAAAAGCCTCTAAGATATCTGATCCAACATTTAACCTTACACTGCCAAGTCCAACACTAAACCACATCTACACATCTTTGAAATGGCTCCAGGGGTGGTAACGCCACCATTACCCTGGGCAGCCTGTTCCAATGCTTGACAACTCTTTCTGTGAAGACATTTTTCCTAATATCCAATGTAAACATCCCCATTTTCAACTTGAGGCCATTTTCTCTTATCCTCCTTTGCTGTGAAATTTATCCTCAACAATGCTGGATGCAAAATTTACGTTTAATATGCTCACATTATGCATCAGGTCCTATCAATCCTGGGCTCTGAAGGAAGAGAAATTGCAGAGCCAAAAGCAGGAGGGGTTGGGAACATGACACTGAAGAAGTGCAAATGCAAGTTCCCATCTGAATGTAAGAAGAAAGTGATCCAAACAACAAGAGATTTAGTAAACTATAGTGCTTTGGAAGAGATTTTGAAGGAAGGTTTTTAAAGTGTTTAGTATTTTGGTGGCTTTTATGCATCAAATATAGGCATTAAATCATACAAGGAATTAGAATGAAAGAATGTATATCTAAGGAAATGGGGATCTCCATAAGAGATCACAAGGCTGCTCATGATACATTTGTGCTTCAATATTCTGTCAAAGTGGCTCATCTAATCACCTGTCTGCTCATGGCATTTAGGTTGTTAGACAGCAAGAAGTCTGGAAATTCAGGTTTATATCTTCCATAGCATTATTTTTTATATATGATCAAAATGTATTAAATAGAATTTTTGGTCTATAGTTATTTTTAGAAAAAATAAACAACTCTAAGTGGAGAAATTAAAAATTGTTCTAAAATTGAAATCAGGACAGCAACATGAAGGTAAAATTTCATTTGCTTCATTGCTAGTATCTGAAGCTAAACTCAGTTACGTTTTTCAACACATTAAATACCATTGTTAAAATTCTCAGTCATAGTTACATTATTACAGGTATATCTGTTACATGTACAATTATTGCATTTTAGAAAGTACTTGAAAATTACTACTCAAATGGGGACTGCTACAGTAATTATGGGTCCTTTTTTCTGTCTTAGGCAATCAAATATAATGCCAGAAACCTACCAGTTCTTGCCTTGGAAAGTGGACTCTCTATAATATCTACAATTTATTTCCTTGGAATTGTAAGATCAATTGTATGGAGAATAAATCCCAAGGCTGTCTAATATTCCGCAATGGCTTGATGTGCCCAAATCCAGAAAATGCAGATTTGTATTAGCATTCTGGAAAATGGATTTAATTTGTATTAGCATTCTGAAAAATACCCAATACAGCATTTTCCAGAATGCTTCCCATGAATCCTAAAGTATTGCTAAAATGAGAAAATGTTTCCTGATGATACCTTTTTTACTTTAAATGATGCCAAAACAGTTAACATTAGTCTTAAAATGTACCAGAACAAGGCTGCCAACCATATCATGCCAACTTCCACACCACTCCAATAAATTTAGATATTCATAATTGTTCCTGGTACATTTCTTTTTCCAATCACCTTAGAAAAGGCCTAATATGAGCCACCAGAATATCTGTAAATATTTAACATAGCTGATGTATTTCTGAGAAAGCAGAGGCCCTGTTAATAGTTCAGCTGATGATTTAAGGGAACCAAAATACGTAATTAAGAGATAATTAGTCCTCAGTGATGCATAGTTTTAATTGGTGTATAATTTGAATGTCTGAGATAAGAACGCGCGTAACTGATGTGCCAGTTGTGTAGGGCTTTCTTTTCCAGGCAGACCAAGGCATGGTGGTTGTATAACACAATAGAGATGTATAGATACTGTATTTGCTAATAAAAATTATCTCCCTAATATGTTTAGCAAGTAGATATTGATGTTTTTTCTCCCTGTAATCTCCATTTCTCTTATGTACTTACTGAAGTAAATCTTAGAAAATTTAGAATGCAATAAAAAAAAATGTTTGCTTCCCGATAGCTTATGTTTTTTCAGGATTTTTGATTAGCTATAGAAAAATAAATCAATTATTCATCTTGGGATTTGGGGTGAGAATGGTGGGGTATAAAAACCTTTTGTTCAATAACAAGAGAAAACCACTTAAAAATATTAAGAGTCTCCCTGAAGAAAACATCTATGCCTTGCTGAACTGCAGAAGCCTAGAAAGGTCATACACAGTGGCTTCAGAATTATTTGAAAGTAAATGTTTGGCTCTTAGGGGATCAGAATGGAGATAGGAAGCTGGTGGGAGAGAATAAGTATTTTCAAACTATTTATCGTGACTGTCAGAAACTCCTTTGTCAGAAGGATTAATACAACCTTAGTTGCCCTCTGTGATCAGGATTTTATAGAAAAATGTGGGCAATGTACAGGATTTGTGTTTCTTATATCTTTGTTTAAATTTGGATTTCTGCCAAATCCATGTTTTTCAACATTTCTCAGTAAACAAAGTGTCAGTGGCCAGAAATCAATTTAAAAACTTGTTGAGAGTCCCACATCTGCTGAGCAGTGATGATGATGAGCCTCACCAACATCACGGTGGTCCTGACATGGACAAGAGTTCCAGGGTTAGGAGGAGCAGCTCTTGTGTCTCCTAAACTCCTCTGGCTCCAGGTGCTGATGGGATTGTCCATGGGCGCATTGTGGGATTTTCCTGCAACAACAGCATGTGGGCACTTGTGCCATGACCTGGAGGCTGAGTCTGACCTCTGAGCACTGAACCAGCAAGGTGATGGGGAACTCTCTCTGGGCCAGTGAACCTGGAAAAAGAACTTTCCAGTGCTAGGCAGCCTTGGCAACACCGGCTGCAAATACAGTTCTGGGATTTTGCTTAGAGCTTCAGAGCTTAATTCCTCAGGCCATAGCTAAAAACTGTAGGAATGCTTACAGCTGAGTTTGCAGAGCTCTCTAAATCCTCGTTTTCCAAAAAGCACTGAAGCTTCAACAGTTGAGATTGTTTTATGTGCAGGAGCATTCTCAGGAGTGAGCTCAGGTGTCATCAGCATCCTTAGTACAATTTTTTTTTTTTAATTAAGATTAGGCAGACATTCATGCTTAAGAATGGTTATTTTACTGAACCAGTGTTTTTGGTGGCACTCTATATGTGTAAGAGTTACTGCAGTCACAGATGCAAGGAGTTGAACTTCATATCTGCTGCTAGAAACAATCCTTGAGAATGGAAAATAGTTGCCATCTATTGACCTTTAGGAGATCTCTAAGGTATTTTTCTTGTGGTGATATTTTATTTTTTTTTTTTTTTGAAAAGCTTGATATTAATCTCTGAACCATTTGGCCAGTGTAATAATTTCTGTGATGAAACAACAAAATGAAAATACTACTCAGTGAGACTCGAGGATTTAAAAAACCAAAGCCATTCTGTGGTTCCTTGTGGACTAACTAATGCATAAGTGGGTTGAGCTGAGCTAACCTGTGTGAATGTATGAGGAAGTCACAATTGAAAAATGCTCTTCCTGAGAAATGCAGAAGGAACAGCACAAAACTGAGTAGAGTCACAAGCTCTTTGTTTATCAAGAAGACAAGCTCAGATCTGCAAACTTGGCTGATAATTGGACAAATTCTGGGGAGGTGCTGTGCTCTCCGTTAGATTATAGTGTGAGTGCTCACTTCTTCAGACTGTGGAAAAGGATGATAGGGTCACAATTCTGTTCAGTTTTATTATGAAATGCTGATTGTTTTATTTTGAAATGCTGATTGTTTTATTTTGAAATGCTTTAAGGACCTTTAAATTGTGATAATTATGCCATTTTAAAAATCTCTTGAATTCTTTATTATCTGGAAGTTAATTTAATGTATTTTGAAGAAAACTAAAAGAAAACCCATAAGCTGCTTATTCTATGTTAGACAAACATATTTTGTGCCTTCAGGGAGACAGTACAATTATCAGACACAGATAGCCAATTGAGCATATTAAGCAAGAGGATAGAGAGCTTGCAGGTCATCTGCTTCTTTTAAAATCTGGCTTTAAGTACATTAGTAACTTGTCATTACTTTTTCATGTAAGCACTTGATTTCATTGCTACCTAGGTGTTACATCTCATAGAAGATCAATCCAGAAGGGGCTGCTTTGGTCATATAATTTGAAATGAGACATAAACTAAAGCATAGGCTTTCATAAATTAATTGCAGTTTGAACTAGACCATATACTGGGAAAAAAAAAAAAATCACTCTTGGCCTAAATGTTTCTAAAAAGGGGATGTGCACTTGACTTCTGCTACATAGTTCTGACTGTCAATTATTGCCACTGTTCAAAAATATTTGATTTATGGTAAGTATAGCTTTCCAAGGGCTACTCTTGAAATATAATTTTGTGCTAGAAAGGAGAGCTTCCTCCTATAAAGGATATGATGTTGTTGCAAATACCATATACTCTATCACCCTTTTTTTGGCTTTTCTCTGAACCCTCCAGTGTTTCAGTATTCCTTGGGAGCTGTGGGAGCCAGAATTGGGTGTACTTTTCCAAGTGTGATTGGATCTGTTTTGGATGCAGAGTTAATGATGTACTTGAGGGGGCAGAAAAAGGGGGTTTTCATGGACACACTGTGCTGCTGAGGGAAGCAGAGCAGCCTTAGCTCCATCTTTCCTACTCTTCTTGTGACTCCAATCACAATCCTTTTTGCTGCATTCAGTATTTTCCTCTATACACCCAGGAATACCATAGCCCCTTCATCACAGCATTGGGAATTTAATGATTATCTACCACAACTCCAAATGTTTTTTAATGTCACTAAGCCCAGAATAACATCCTTGAGAAGGATCTTCATTATTTGATTCCACATTTGTACTACCAAATCCAGTTTTACTACTCTTACATTTCCCTTATCCTCCTATACACATGGCGTTGTAAGTGACCTATTATTTTCACTTTCTTTCCTCAGCATGCCAAAAAAAAACATATTAATGATGATATTGTTTTATTGCAAGTTATTGACAGAAACTTTAAATAGCACTATAAAACTAAAATCTAAGAATCATGCTGTGCCTTGCATTAGAAACACATTTATACAAATGTGAATCTCTATTTGCAATTACATATTACATTAGTTAAAAGTTTAATAAGTGCCATGCTGAATTTTTATTCTAGTTCCTCAAAGTGGGTGTTTTGTCAGAAGGATTAATACAATCTCTTTATATGTAGAAACTGGAAAATATCCAGAATTACTGTAAGTTCTGTTGCTCATATTTCTGTGGATGTGTGAGGAATGAGTTAGGAGATGTAGACATGAATTGGAGTGCGGCAATCTCCTGTGAAAATGTGTAAGATCTGCTGGTTGTACAATACTTGTTGCAACACATATATTCTTAAAGCTCATATAATGAATTTTTAGACCAACATGCCCTACAGATTTTTCTATTCTACTACTACATTATTATTTATCTTACATGATTTTTATTCATTGCTCTCATCTTTCATTGCTAGCTTTTCATTAACATCCTTCACATAAAACGGGGGAAGATGAATTTTGTGTGTTTCTTTCTTTCCTTTTTTGTTTTTGTTTCATGATGTCCTCATTTTACTTTCTTGTCTTTTCTTTTTATTCTTATTCCTTACAGTGACAAGAAAAATACGCAAGACTGACATTGTTACAGATTGCAGTCTTGTTAAAATTGCCGTATTAACTATGAGGCCAGGTAGTGAAAACCCATTCAAGCTGTCAGATATTCTCAAATGAGTGAAATAAAAGCTGTTTGTATGTGTGTAGAATCATCATTACTCCTTTGTCTCCTAATACCATCTCAGTGCAGGCTTTGAATTGTTTTCATTTAAGGTAATTTTGGTTTTGTTCTGTTCTCAGTGGTAGGGTCTGAGAAATTCTCTGCTGCGTACACATGAGAGGTTTGCAGAAATGACTAATTTTCATAGATAAAAGTTTTGTTTTAGTTATCTCTAGTGGAAGTGTCAGAATTTCTGACTCTGGGAAACAGAACAGTTTATAGATGAACCTCTCAAGGTCTCAGGTCCAGCTCTCTGCTTAGATCAGGGCAAACTTCAAAGTAAGATCTGATTGCTCAGATCCTTGTCTAGTAATTTTCTTTCCTGCATCTGTTGGAGGTTCTGTCCATTAAATC
Organism: Vidua macroura; assembly: GCF_024509145.1. NCBI lineage: Eukaryota > Metazoa > Chordata > Aves > Passeriformes > Viduidae > Vidua > Vidua macroura. Next base: position 7,623,475 of record NC_071578.1, on the reverse strand, counting down.
TAATCCTCTTTCTCTGCACCTCTTAGAAGACTCTGAGTCCATTTTCTCTGCAACTTACCCATCCTTTCTTTGCCCTTTCTTTAAAACATACAAAGTTAATGGCTTCTCTGTGTAGTAAAATGTGAGTTCAGTGAATTTGCAGACGACGTTAAGATCCATACCAGGAATTCAATGCAATTCATTGCATTCTCCTTGAGAGTCCCTCCAACCCTCAGGCTTTAAAAAAGAATGAATATAGTTATAAATTTAAGGTAATTGTTTTAAATAATAAGTTGTGTAATATAAATGCAAGACAGTTTCTTTTGGTATTTATTCAGCTGTTGGGCATTTTGAGCCAAATATTTATATATGCCTTTATAAAGAAAAAAATATTACTTAAATAACATCAGGATAGTCTCCTTTCCCCCCCCCCCCCCCCCTTTTTTGGCATGATTTCTTAAATACACATTCCCAGATTGAAAATTTGACCGTACTTGTATCCAGACCAGAGATTGGAAAGAGCAAGGATGGAGTACGTCTCTTAATGGTTTAAATCAATTCTCTTAGAGGTGTTTTCCAACTTAAAAGACACTATGAATATTATTCAGTAGCAGCAAGGATAAAAAAGGGGGAAGAGTGTAAAACTGCACTTAAACTGAAATATAAGGATAGAAATATACAAATTTTATTGTCACTGTTAGACTTTGCAGCATAGGAGGTGAGATATCAGTGGAGAAAGGATTCATAAAATGTTTATTCGGAGGTTTAAAAGGAACTTTTTGGCTTTCTTATTGGGGATGCACTATTGTTCCACTGCTGAGCATGAGCCTGGCGTGAATGTGTCACTGCATCCATACCAAAATGAAGGCATTCAGTGACATTCTGAAGTGCTTTTGTCAGCTCTTGGGTGAGGAATCAGCAACAGATGTGCCTAAGTTGCAGAGGTATCAACTCTTGTGGTTAAGATACACGTGCACCAGTAAGAATAGATTTTTCCTTTTCTCTTGCCCTCTTTTTAGGCATTAGAAAAGGCAAAAAGCTATTTAATTCACATCATACCTGTATTCACTACTATAAACTGATGATGCTTTTTTTTGTAAAGTGATTACGTTGTTGGTTTGTTGTTGTTGTTTTTTTTTTTTTAATTGATACTTCATTTATATTCTGTGGGCATTAAACACAAAACTTGATTTGTTTTGAAAATCTTTTTTAGCTGCATTCATCTATGGTAAGGCAAGTGGTGGGAAAGAAAAATCAATTGCAGCTGTATTATTTGCAATGTAATCAATTCACTTCTCCATTCTAACTAGAAGAGGCATCCTGAAGGGCTGGGAAAATTACACTAATCTAATATGTTTGGATCTTTGTTTCCTTGTGAAGACTGATACTCATCTCCTTACATCCACTTCCTTTGAATTTTGTTTAAAGTTCACATAGATGAGGGGTACTTGAACACATCTTGAACGGGGATATAGTCACCCTGTTCTTTTGACAGTACTTTGTCTTTTTTGGTCTTATTTTGGCTTCTCTTTGATTCATTTTCTGTAGTCATTATTTTACCTGAACAATATCTAAAATTATGTGTTTAAAGTAATTTATGGAATGGAAAGAAACAGTAATTTCTCAGTCATTGGTTTTCCTGCATACTAAGTGTTACTTTATCCAAGATTTGATTCCATTATTAATATTTTCATTAAAATAAATTTTACTTCTTTTTACTAACTGCTGATGTAATTAGTAATTTACAAAAAGTGAAGGGCTATAAGCTTTATCTGCTGGGCTTCCAGTCGTGCAAATACATATGGAACAATTAAGTGTTTTTCTGACATAATATCTATATAGGCTCAGAGCTGACAGTAATCTTTTCCATTATCAAGATATATTAAGCCTGAAACCATTTAAGCAAATGTTTTCATATCCTCATATATCTGTTAAAAAAAAAAAAAACAGATTTCCTTATGCTTTGAACTTAAAATAGTTTCACAATTCCTCATTCTGTTTAGACACATTTGTTATTGTGCAACCATTGTCTATTACATCAGTAGCTCTTCATTCTTCCTGGTGTATATTCCTTTTTTTTTATTTATACATGGCAATCCTATTCCCTGTAAGCCTTTTAGCTGGCTAAGCAAGCTCTGTTCTTGGTGTTTAAAATTCATTTTCTGTCCCCTCCCAGCCACCCTAATGGTTCTTTACCTTCTGCTTGAGTCTTTCAGTAGAATGACAGTGCAGGGTACAGTTATTAGTCTGTCAAAACATCCTTTTGCAGCTAGAAGATTAAATTGCACAGTACCATTGCCATTGTTACTGTTACAATTTTGGTTACTCCATTAAGATGCCTCACATTCCATTTGTATTTTTCTTTATGTTTGGCTGGTGTGGTTCAAGGAAGTTGCTTTAGTGCTGTTTATTCTACGCCTGTTGTAGCCAGATGGAAAAGAGGCAGGACTTCTTTTTAAATAATAATAATGATGATAATAATAAACTCATAAAAATTTACCCTGAAATAATAAATTGATTTTGGTTGAGGTGACAAATTCAAATTATATTCTAGTATCATAGAATTTAATCAGTTGAGGAAACCAGTGAAATTTGAGTGCCTAATTGCAATGCATAGATGCTTTGTCATAGGAGTACCAATGTGAATTTATACTCCTGAGTTTGCAAACACTCTATAAAATCATTAACTGGGGTTTCATTTGTGGGATGTTTTTGCATGGTTTATCATTCACAGTGATAAATTGCATGATCGTGGTGTTGAACCAGCAATTTCTGTTCAGGTCCACTCACATGCTGTCTCCATTAGCTCAAATACTGAGTTACTGCAGTTGCATTTACTATGTGCAAAATACTTTGTGTGTGAATTTTTATTTTTCTGAAATAACCCATGCTTCAATTCTTGCTCATATTTTTAATCTGTTTATTGGGGTCTTTTTATGATATTTAAACATTACATTTGTTTAACCCCAGTCAGTGTGGTGTAATGAAGCAAATTGTGGTGGAAGGGATTTTTAATTTTAGTATTTTTAGTTTAAACTGATAATTATGGAAGATACAATAGTGACAATTTACTAACAGTATGATATTAGGTGTGCTAAGGTTAATTGTGTTTTTTATCAGAAAGGACTTAATGGGAAATGCTACATCATTGCAATAACATTTCCAGGGTTTCTAAAGGGAAAGATTCAATTGTTATTATTCTATACAATACTAATGCTATGTTTTTAAAGGCTTTTTAAACCTACAACACAGTACAAGCAAGTTATTTAAATGATCATACTAAATAATATTATACTCTAAAAATTCTACGGCTGAGCTTACACCTCTTGCGTTAATAGTGTTCAAAGAGGAATTCAGGATACAAAGAGAACAAAATGAAAAGGCATAAACCAGGATTTGTTGTCATGAAGAACAGTGTTTTAAATAAAATTTTTAAAGCAGTCCTTTTGCTCTACTCAGCTCTTCCTGGTTTCAACTTGAGAGTTCAGAGGGTAGTAAAAATTGCAAAAAGGTTTAGAAAAAATTACTCGAGACAATCCTGAAGTGAGTTCACTTGTTAAGAAGACTTAAAAGGGTGATACTGCAGCTCAGGTTGTTTGAGTGATGATGGGGGAAGGAGATGGAGAATGAGAGGAAGAACAAACAGGACTAAATATCAGTGGGAGATAGTTTAGACAAGCTAAAAGGAAAGGTGGCACAGGCAGTTTCTAAAATCTTTGAAACCAGACATTTTAAGAAAGGAATTGTATAACCACCTCTCTGGACAGGTTTGATTCTCCTTTGGGGAAGCAGATATTTCCCATCTGCTCTACTTGATGTGTTTTTGTTATGTTTTCTATTATATAATTTTCTTTTTTCAATACTTCATGACTTTTTTTTCCTTCTTGATGTGAACATTTTTTGATGTGAACAATTTCTAACAAAGAAAGTAAGGTGAATCCACTGATGACATCTTACGAAATAATTGATATCATCCTTTTTATGATATGACACGTAGGTGTCCTACAAGCCATCCTGAAGAATTGTGGAGGGAAAACAATAGTGGGGATGAAGAGTGTTTACAATTATTCTGAGGTTGTTATGAAGGAGCAAGAATTGACAATTCAAAGAAAAGTTTCATAGAAGCAGTGATTACTACAAAGCAGTTAATGGGCTTCAGAGAAGGAGGATTAAACAGGTCCATTTTCAGCTTTGTAAGTTTCCTGTGAACAGTTTAAAAACAAATGAAAGTGGTCTTTAACCAATTGACTCTTCATTCACTGCCAGTTTGTTGACACTTTGAGCCCTTTGCTCCACAAGGAATGAGAACACAATTGGTCTAGTGCATGGTCTTTAATTGAATTGACTATTTTGTCCTGCTGCTCAGGGAATTGATAAATTGCTACAACCTTCTGTTCTGAAAATTAGTGGGGGGTTTTTGTCTTTTGTTTTAGGAATAGAAAGAAATTATGAAAGAATAGCATTCAGAAGTGGTAAGAAATCATTGAATTTGTTTTGACTAATTATATTGTTGCAGTCTTAGTTCTGTGAAATATTTTCGATATTAATAAGTGGTTACTGTCATTTATTTTATGATTTAATCATGCAGATAAAATAAACTTTCATATTCAATGTGCCACTTGTGATAAAATGTAACTGTTTTGAACTTTCAGTAGCAAAGTTATTTCTTTGATCTGAAAATATTACAATATTGCTAAGGAGAATCTTTTTCTTGACCACTTAATGTAAACATTAGTACATTAATGTTTCTGTAAAAGGTAGTTCACCTGCAGACACAAAATGAATGACATTTTGTTATCAAACAGATTAAAGGAAATTCCTAAAGTTGTTATTTAGTCAAGAAATTATAACAGTAGGTTTTTTTTTTTCCAACCAAATCAATATTTCTGTTGATAATTGCATTTCTAATGCCCTGCCGTCTTCTTTTTCACAAATATGTTTCCCACTTACCAGATTCTGTAAGTTACAGATCATACATGTGTAGCATTTTTAAGTCATCTGGATATATGTGTGCTAATTTTCAGAAGAGGTTGCGACATATTTGTACTCTCAATGACTTTTGTGATATCATCCATTATTTGTCATTGATTTTATTTTATATATTGCTATGAATAAATTCTTTACAACTATTATAAAGCAGTGGAGAAAATTCAAAGGGTTGCTTTGCCTGAAGACATACACTGGGGAAGTGCAAAGGGCCCTCATTTGCTTCATGGAATCAAACACGAGTTTCAGAGAGCTCTGTGGGTTTGTGTCCTCTGGCGCTGAATGCTGTGTCCATGGTGCTGAATCCATGGCAGGTTGTACTGGGGCATTTTGTGCCACCCTGCAAAATTTACATACAAATCTACCTTTGTGGTTTTTTGCTCTATTTTAATCTCAATATGTAAATAATTTTTTAGTCAAAACCTTATACAGGGTCAGCATAAAAACATGACTTAATAAGTGATGTAAAGGAGCCTCTTCTCAAAGAAAAGAAGCTACGTTATGCTGCTGAAAATGAATGGTTTTAATTACTTTTCTCAGTTACTTGTGATTTTTCCCCCTATTATGATGACTGTATAAGTAAACTTTCATCTGTCTTTGCATGAAATAAACATGTTTTTCAGCAAATTTTAAAATGAGTATTTAATCTGAGGAAAACTGCCCTTGTGCTTTTCTAAGGCACCAGATATTTTGGGGAGTTAACTGGCCAATATCCAGCTGCTGCAAGGGGTAATATTTGATTAACCTCTGACCAGAAATGACTGTGTCCATCAGGATATACAAAAACACTGTTAAACTGTTTCATCATGCCTTGTAAAATCTTTGCTTCACTGGGCTTTTGCTGTGCTCTGAGCAGATAAGGATGTTGTTGAAGGAGATTCAGAATTGCACACTAGAGCTCAAAAGAGAAACAAAAGCTCTCTGAGGTTAAAGCTAAGAGGTTTCAAGAGGAGAACTAGAGTGGAGACTCCTTCAGCTCATACACTGAGGTTACTCTTGTCCTGAAAAGCTAATGGAAGAAAAGGAAAGACATGGAAATATGTAGAAGAAATTTTATGAGAGTTGATAAGAATTATTATCATTTTATTGATTGCAGTTTTTATAATTGAAATATCTTAGAAGTCAAATTAATTTCAACTATTAAACTTATATATTGGTGAAATTAAGTTTTGGGATTAGTAAAAGTGCAGCTGTGAGGAAAATGCATGCTAAGCAAAAGAGTGCTGTGTTTCTACCAAATGCGACTTTCAAACAGAACATTCTTTTTCTTATGTCCTTGTCTGTTTTGGTTTTCGTGTATGTTGACAGTTTTGCTGCCTAACAGGGTAAACTGTTGCTCTGTTTCATCCTTTTTCTGCAAAGATAGCTGATATGAAATGCATAAAAAATACCTTGTGAAAAGCCTTGAACTCACCCCAAATTTGTTGAGATCAAAATGAGAGATAGTATTATTTTTATATAACTGAGTGTAGTGTATTAAAAATGTATATTAGGATTTATCCTAATTAGTGCTGTAATTTTATTTTTGTTTCAATTTCAGAGGTTCCAAGTGTAAGAAATTTGTACCATTGGGCTCCATCTTGCAAAGTAGTAAGAGTGATCTATTGGCACCTCATAGTCATCAAGGAAATTTTCAGAGCAAAGCTTAAGCACTTAAAATTTCATGTTCTATTTCCAGGTTTCTGTAATAATGTGGTCCCATATTTATGTACACATTTATTCCCTCAGTGAAGCATTCCAATGTTCAGAAATGTCTTCATTGATGACTGATGACTGTCTTCATCAGTCATCTTGTCTTCCAAAACAAAAGTCTCTTTAATCTTCTGGGCAGTAGTTGTAGATGTTTAGTGTAAAAAAATATCCTTTTTGATTATTTTCTTTTCCTAATCCCTTGTCTGTACAAACAGAATATTTGTAATAGCTCTGATTTAAGCATCATTGTACTGTGTGTAGTTACATATCTACGTTTTGTAATCTGAAGTTACATACTAAAATCTTCTCAAGAAAAAGTAGACTTTCTATTATTTTCCTGCTGTCAAATAAGCCTTTTTCTCTTCCCATCCCATCAGTAGTCTCACTTCCAGCCATTTTCTTTAGAGAGTTCCCCTTTCACACAAGAAAAGGGCATTAAACATGAACATTGTTTTAGTATTATTCCATTGACAAGAATAATTGTGATGTCCTCCCTGTCCTAAATCAAAACTGTAAACAGTCAAGAAAAAGAAATTATTTCCTCTTTCTCATCTCTTTTCCCTGTGAGGAATCCAAGCTGCCTTTCAGCAGCTGCTGTTCTGGGTGGTGCCCACCACGTCAGCAGTGCTGCTCTGCAGGGTGGTGCCAGCTGCACCATCCACAGCATCTGCTGCTTTGGCTTCTGCTGGAGCAGCATTGGAATGCTGGTTTTTTTTTTCTGTTTCTCCCCCTTAACTTTTAAAGTGATTTTTAAATCATATTATTTAAATTTGGGTAGAAATTCTTTCACTTGGGAAATGTGTAATTCAAAACTTTTAACTCAGCTTTTAAAAGCATTATTGTATGTTTTTGTAGAAAATCTAGCTTTAGCATTAGAGATATGTCAATTTAGGGTAATTTCTTCCTGTCTCTTGTGTATTTTGTTTTCAAACCCATATAATTGACTTAGTATTCATGTCTCAATGTAATCAAATTCTTCCTCTGGTTGGCGGCTCTGATGAGTAGCCTGAATATTGCATATTGAGATCACTTTATATGTGAACTCCTTACTTTTGCTCTGTGATGCTGCAGAAGGTATATTATCTTTTATAAAGGGTTGAGTGCAGTTAACAGAAAAAATGGTATATGGAATTATTCTTCTTTTTATTCTCTCAAGAAAAAAAGATAGTTGATGATTGTTCAGTTAGGAAAAACAAAACTGTATGGAATTAGGAAGCTTATAGGATATTTTGAGAAAATGCTTATCTAGTGACCTTGTATGAGACATGTCTGCCAGAAAAATTAGATTCACAACACTAAAATTTATAAATTTAAAACTGTTTTTCCTCATCACACAACCATAAAAATTGGCTGCAAAGCAGCATCAGTTTTCCGCAATAGGAATTTACTAATCCTTCTTTCACCAAAACCAGACTTCATGTAGTTATAAAACAGATTTAACTGTAAGCCTGAACTAATTTTTCACAAAGACTGGATCAGTATTCAAATAAACTTGTTCAACAATATTAAATCTATTTTATTTAATACCTTCCCCTTGCCTATTCTATTGTACTAGAAATAAAGTATGTCAGGAAATTGGTGGTAGGCTTAGGAAGATAATAAATTGAGAGGAGATAAACTGAGTGGCAGATACAGATATCTCAGTCTGAATGAGGCCTGGTACATTTTCCTGATGCCATTTACTTTTCATTTATATATGTAAGTATATTTATATGTATATATAAATATATAAGGAGTATGTTCCTTTACATAATTATTTCCTTACATTTCCATATTCATTTCCCTGTACAAGTCAGAATTACTTCAGTGTCAGAGCAGTAGATTGTAACAGTTCTATTTATCCAAGGGTAAAATTAGGTCTGTCCATTTGGGTTGTTCCTATGGAACACTTTGTTAGTGAAATCATCATTTGTGGAAAAGTGCTGTGGGGCTTAATGGACTCATCTGGATGTCGGGACAGCAAGTTTTTTGGGGACACGAAACCAGGAGGAGGCTGAGCTATGCCAAGGGGCTGTGCTGCCATCCAGGAGGACCTGCAGGGGCTGGAGAAACAGGCTGGCAGAAACCTTATGGAGGTCAGCAAAGGGAAGTGCCAAATCCTACACCTGTGGAGGAAAAGCCGTGAGCCAGCAACGTGCTCTGAGAAGGGAAAGGTGACCTGGCTGAGTTAGGCAGGGTGTTGCCAGCAGGTCAAGGGAGCTGGCCCAGGGACAGAATTTATAACATAGCTTGACTGTTTTCATGGCAGTTTTTGGTTTTTTAGCGAATATTGCAGCATAAAATTCTAACTAGGTTGCCAGATTAATTATTTTAATTGACCTTTATAGCTTTAGTGTAAGCCATTACAGCCATGTAATTAGCAAATGACAGTTACTGATAGGTTTATCCTGATTTTTATAATTCTTTTATTTGTGAAATTGTATTAAGTACAGCTTCTCATAGCTTAGTTTTTACTGTTCACCTGCCTTGAAGTAAAGATCAGTAAGTACAATGTAGCAAAAGTAAGGAATAAAACAGGTGATATTTTGGTGCATGTTTGCACGGTTCTTTACAGTGTCCTTTCATTGTGTTTTCACTCAGTACTGGAAGATCTCAAAAGCAAAAAGATCAGAGAACTCTGTAAGATCTCTGAGTGATAATCACATGATAAAAAAAATCTAAATTTCAATCATAAGTATCCTTCATTTCTGAAGAGCAGCAGTTGTAGCTGTATCTCTGACAAGGATAAGCCCATGTCAGTATGGCCTGGTGTATAAATTATGGAGTGCATTTCTAGCTCAGTTTATTTACAAAGGGAGAATTATTTTCAGTTCTAGAAAATTATGATGTAGAGTTAATTGGCATGGATAGCAGATTTAATTTTATTAACATTTGCTTGTATGGTTCCTAATATTATTCAGTTCTGCCTTTGGGAAAAAAAGCATACCAAAACCTCCCCAAAATTACTGTAGCTTAAATATTAGTAACTTAAGAAACTTAAATAGTTTGTATTCTTATGCAATAGTCTACTAATCAACATTTATATATCACAGCTAAAATTAAATTAAATTAGATTGAAACTAAATTACAAGGTCCTGAGTAAATTGGATTTGGTAATTTACTACTGAGTCAATCTGCAACTGATGTCATAATTTAGATTTGCCTCTTATTTGAGAATGATGCCAAGAATTATTCTTCCCTTTGCAGTTTCAATTTGTGAGCGTGAAGAATAATGATCATGCTTGAAGTACAAAACTAGTAACTGGCCAGATGTTAATAATGAATTTGAAAAGATGCCATTGCAGGTCTGTCAGCTCATCTTTTCTTGAACTTGAGAGACAAAGCCGGGACTCAGTGACTCTCAAGAATGCTCAGAGTAAGAGGTGTCTTATGGTTTGTGTACATAAACCAGACAGGATTCAAGATGAAGGAGAAATGTTGCAGATGTCATATTTAGCTGTATTTATAATCACTGGGTTTTTATGCATTGAACACTGCCTTGAGAGCTTTAAGGAATTTTTAGTTTTTGACCACTGACCTGTTTATCATTTGTCACCCTAAATTCTGACAGCTGACTTACTTCCAGAATGTGTGGGAAATATTTTTTATAGCAGGTATTTGAGCATGAGGTCCATTTCAACTTCTTTTTCCGTTTTAGTTAGCTTTCAAAATGTATATTTCATTTTTTGAGTCCTAGAAAGGGATGGTTTGACATGATTTCCTACTCTCAGATATAAATCAGGAGACTGTTTTATTGCATAATAGTGTGGCTTGCATAAATGCATTCCATTTATGAAACCTCTTACGTATTTAGGGAAATTTCATAATATGCCGTATTACTGTGAGTTGTTCTTCCCAGCTGGAACAACGGCCTTGGGCATGAAGCCACACAGTTGGGCAAAATAATGGCATCATTTTATAGCTTGATAATGGCACCATTAGCACAAGATATTATCATATCACCTTTTTATGGATACTTATACTTTAAACCAAGCTCTGTTATATGACATAAGTGCAGCATTGGAACAGACTTCAAAAAATAAAGGTGCAATTTTTCTTTCAACAAGTTAAATATTGTAACATTTATGTAGCTATTATCTTTATTCTTTATAAAACAGTGAGCTTCTCCTTTGGATGTCTAATAGAAATATATATAAACCCAGCAATTTTGCATCTGAAATAGGTACTCAGGTGTAAGGTGTTTCTTGACCCATCAAGTGAGACTTTTACTCCCAAACAGATGGATGAGAGCTCTGCTCTTGGCCAAATTGATGCAATTTCTCATTCTTCCAGTCTGATGGAGCTGCTAGTGCTTTGGAGATTATACAAAGTGCAAATTCAAACAGTTAATTTTGAGTGTTCCAGAACTCAGATTTTTAACTCTAGTCTCAGTTTGTAATAGTTGATCTGCTTACAGACTGCAGCCTCATCTTTGAACTCAGGCTTTGCTCCTCAAAGGACATCTCCAATTATGATTAAAATGTTCAAGACCTACTCTCTCACACAATCAGCTTTTTATGACAGTCCAATCCACAGCAGTAAAGATTTCTGAGAGATTTTCTGTTCTTTAGTTGATCACTTTTGCCTATGGATGAACTACAAGTACTTTGATATAATAATATTTAGTAGGATAAAAATCTGAAACTGGAGATAGCAATTATTTATGGAAAACATACTAGTTTTGAGTATTTTAAAGAGTGTATTGTGCAATTGTATTACAATTTATTCAAATATTCTTCTTATCTCTTCAACGTTTGGATCCCAAACAATATAGTAATTGTTCTTAAATACTTGATCTTGGAATTTGTAAGCAGTTTGAGTTTTAAGTAGGAAACACACTCATGCTAAATTATGTTTAAAAAAATATGGAAAATGATTAAGATTTTCCCTTGATTTGAGAGGTTCAATTGGCTTTCACTTCCACTGGAATTCTTATGTTCAATACCCAACATCTTTAAGAGGTGTTCAGATGAAATATTGGTATAATGACTTTGCCCATGAAATAAATCAAAACCTATCAACCTTCAATAAAGAAGAAGTTGACCTGGAATTGCCCTGGAGTTCTGGTATCTTTGATTCCTATCAGGCTTTTAAATTATGGCACAACAAATATTTGGTGACCTTGAAAAGTCACTAAAATCTATAGATAGAATTTCAGTAGATAAGATGTAAAGGAAAATAAGGTGAATTTCTTCATTTCATAGGAAAAAGGCATAATGAATGTTTATGGTAGAGACTTGATTGAATATTAAGATATTTTCATCCTTGGCATTAAGATTTTTCATCACAATAAAGAAAAAGTTAATAAATATTCATAAATACTATAGCAGACAGCAGTTTGTATTTTCAAGTTCTTAGTGAAAAGGTTGTGAAAACAAAGATTTTTTGGCAATACATTCATTAAGCTTCAATTTCAGAACACTTAAAATCTCTCAGCTGGTTAATTTTGGAAAGATATTAAGCAGATTTGAACAATTGGTTTTGTTTTTTTAAGACCAAGATTGGAAATGTAGCAATTAAGAATTAATAAGCTTTTTTTTTTTTTTTTTGAAAAATCATTTAAAAACTGTAATAACTGTGGCTGATTATTGTATTATCTCACACAGTGGTTGAGGCTGGAAGAAAGAACCTCTGGAAGATGAAATGAATGGTATTGTCCAAAGATGCAATCATTGAGTAGATAACACTTTCCAGTGCAATTCTTCAGGCCAATAATGAAATGGCAGAGGAATGCTCTTCACCAACTGAAGAAAAACATTAGACTGGTGCTACTGTAATAGTGTATTGCAGTAAATATATAGATTATATAACATCAAAGTATTTGTCATCATTACCAGAATCAGGGCATTTCTCTCAGGAACTTTTGGTGTAGCAAACTTTGAGTGTCTGTCAGTTGGTACCTTTTATCTTTTCTTGTGATATAAACAGATGTTTGCAGGATGTATTTTATGCTTTAAAATTAAGAAAAAGCATAATACTCTCTGGTACAATACATTGAACTAGATAGCATTTGTTGTTTCATGTAAGCACTTTTAGCATGGATGTCTCTGCACTTGCCAGCTTTGGAACAATGGAGAGGAAATTAAATCTTTCAGAAATCATTTTTCTGTTCTTCTGTTACTGGTGCAGAGGCCTAATAACCTGTACTAACAACTGTGAGAAGGGAAATAATCATGCCTATTTGTGGAATCACAAAATGATTGGAGTTGGAAAGGACCATCTGGAGATGTCTGACCCCTCAAAGCAGGGTCATCTAGAGCAAGTTGTCCAGGGCTTTGTTGAGTCAGGTTTTGAATATCTCCAAGGATTGAGGATCAATACCCAACCTGTCTGAGCAGCCTGCTCCAGTCTTCGATCCTCCTTGCAGTAAAGAATATTTCTTATGCTTAAATGGAGTTTCCTGTCCTTCTATTTGAATGGGTTTAGATTGAAGTTTAAAAAGACAATTGGTACATAAACCACTTTTAACTTTATTAAGAATGATTTGTATTGAAAGAGTTTTGCAGTATGGAGTATGGAACACCTAATTTGTGGAAATCACTTGTAACCCTTTAATATGGTCACATGGTTTCGTTGTACTATTTCCCACCAGGCTAAGTCAAGATTTCACTAAACAACATAAATCAGCATTAAGCCTTCTACAGATGTATAAAATAATTGCAAAAAAACCTTACTTGCAGCTAGAAGTGTTCATTCTCAGAAATTATAAATGTACAAATCTATATTTTTTTATATGTATCATCTTGTCTCAGAGAAAACCATGAGTGTGGTCTCATTTGGAAAAAGGGGTGTTGGAATGGTCTGGGGAATTTCTGTAATCATTGAGGAGAAAAAACAACCCTTCTTTTTGACTGTAGTCAGTGCATTTAGTTGAAGTCATCTTTCTGCTGTATTTTTGTCCCAGAAAACATACTGAAAATCTTTCCTGGAATACTCTGAGGATATTTCTTACAAATGACTGCTGGCAAGATAGATACCTTTAAAATCTTTATGTGAGAAGTTCACCCTGCAGGGAGTAAAGGGTACGATTTTAATTTCTTAACTTCACTTTTTCAACACCTTCCTTCACTTGGAGCCAGATAGTCTGAATTGTCTTTTAAAGTATTTGTTCCTCTGTGCCCTGCACATAGCTCTCTTAAAAAAGCCTGGTCAGGCTTATAGAGTGAAATAATTGGAGTTGTCGAATATGATGATTTTGTGGGAAAATTTTTGGAGAAAAATGGTTTTAGTTTCTAAAACTTTGCAGAAAAAATATTTCAGGGTTCAACTCAGATTTCACTTTTTTGTTTTGTTTTTAAGCAGAACCTTTTCTCATTGTTCAAATTTTAGGTAAGTAATTTTTTCCTTTAAAGGCTCATCAAAACTATTTTATGTTTTTTTGAGCCAGCTCAGCCAATTTTTGAAAACTGGTAGCTATGGGAGAAAATAGCAACCTCAAATTTCCTAGCTCTCTGCAGAACCCCCCATATTTTGTTCTGAAATTTTGTCTAAAATTATTGTGAATAATTGATGCTTTTATAAGCAATTTGTTCTGATTCCTTCAGTGATGTCTGATAACATGGACACTTTTTATGTGTCTTTCCCTCAGCTGGTATATTTTGGGATCATCTCCCTTGTTCTCTTATTAAAAATCTTGTGGACACTGTTTTTAAAATCAGTCTTTGAGTCCACAGCTGTCCGTGCAGTACATGCAGAGCTATGTTCTATAGCTTTTATTTTTTAGGAAACAAAGTTTTTGTTAGAGGATTTCCTCGAATTTACCAGATTGCACTTGGAAATGTTTCCTTAGTTAAAAGAAGAAATCATTTTTCTGAGGCACAGAGGAAGGCTGGAAGATACCTGATCTTTACTAGACTTACTCTTCTAAATAAATTTCTTATTTATTGTCTCACTCCCCTGCCATATAGATTCAGAACAAATGAGGCATTTCAGAATTCCAAAGTAAACATCTGTGTAACAGAAACTGAATTTATCTTTCTGAATGTGAGTTTTTTGCATGTAGGATCTTTGCCCTGACTCATATACTTGTTTTGCCAGAAGATGATATTCACTATTTTGAGATCAAATTCATCTGTGCAGATACTTTCTCTCTTCCTACTCAAATGAAAAAAAAATCTTGATAGCTGAACAATCACCCCCAAAAGCAGATCTTTACATGTCTGCCCAAAGTTGGTATAAGGTATTCAACATGAGAAAGGAAAAGGCACAACCCATGTCTTGACAGAGTGCAGGCCAACATCCTAATTATGTAGTGCTCTTGAAAAGTATTTTCATTTTTCTCTCTGAAGGCATGAAGTTCTCTAGCTGCAAAAGTGTTTATTTTCTTTGGATTTTGATTTTGTTAAAGCTGTTCAACAGACAAATGGTTATTGTGGATTTGCACAAGCCTGATTAAACAATTAAGAGCGTCTGGAAAATATACTGGGAAATCCAGTTTTTTAAAATTGAGAATAAAAAGTACACTGAGTGCTGACAACTTTAAATATTTGTTTTCTTTTCAACAATAGGACCTGTATGAATTAAAATAAATCTGACTGAAGTTCCTTGCTGCTTGGCCATGAGCTCATTCTGAGCTTTGAAGGTAGCCTCCAGATCACAGGAGGTGATAAATTCATACATTTCACTCTCATTTCTACATTTCAGTTACAAAACTTTTGGTACAAATGCTGTAGTTTTCTGGGAATGACTGTTGCCAGTTTCTATCAGTGTAGTCCAGCATGTCATTGCCAAAAAGGCAGCATGGGCTTGTTTATAGGAAAACAGTTTCAGCTGAGCAGGCCCTGCTCTTCAGTTTTACAGCATTCTGAGTCTTCCTGAAACCCAGTTACTCATCCACCTTTCCCAACCTAATTCCTGCAAGTTGTTAAAAAGGTTTCTGCCATTTCCATTGCACATTTCTCTGCACTTTTTTACAAATACTCTTCTGACTGTGACAGCATCTCCTCAGTGATATGTCAGTGATCCATCATCCTGACTCTACAGAATGTACTACGAGGGTGAGTGAAGTGTCAAGCTGACAGTTGTATCTGCTTTTCTTTTTTTTCAAATGTATTACAGCTTGAACTATAATAGCAGTTTCAAGTGATCGATAAAAGTTAAATGAGAGTAAAATTAACATAACACAATTGAAACACAATTTATTCTGTTAATTCTCACAATTTAATATTTTGTAAAAGTCTCAGTTCTCACTTTCTGCATTTTGATCACCTCTTCAAGGAGAAACATAAAACTCATTTTATTGCTTATATGTTATCTAGTTTCTTTCTTGGTATGCTGGGTGTTTTTTAGGTTAGTCAGCCACTTTCCCTTTATTAGAAGGAATTAATATTTTCACATTAGTGTGGTCTCTTGTTCTTTCAGCAGAAAACTTGTTGGAATATTCTTGCCCCTTGTATAGATAAGTAAACATCATGCCTTACATCCAAACCTCCACAATTCTCCAGTGGAATAAACATTCAATACAGAGAGCTTAATCTGTCTTGAGTTTTTTCCTCATACCTTTTTATGTTGGCTCTTCTAAATTATATCAGTTATTATGTGTCCTCTTCATTCTCACGCACTCCCTTACCCTTCTTTGCATACTTTGGTTTTCTTTTCTATGAGATGTGGATCTTCAGTAAAAGATTGAAGTAATAATAAAGCTGAGACCATTTGCTTTGTAGAGTTTAATGAGATTTTGGTGTCTTCCATTGTCATCTTTTCTCAGTGATGATCAAAAAGATTCACTTGGGTACACAGAGTCTTAAAAATGCCTACCTGACTTCTCTTTTGGCTAGTCTTTCATGAGAGGCTGGACTAAGCATTTCAATTTCTTGTCTTAGTATTCTGCACTGAAATCCTGGTTTCTCTGAAGCCAAAAGGAAGTCAGTAGGTATTTACCACTGATAGTAATGTAATCAGCACTCACCCATGGAGAAAAAAATGAGACTAAAAAATTTTATCTGTGTTCTATCACAGAGCTGTTGATAGGACAAACAAAATTCAAGTATTTGTGCTGTGGGTAACTGCTGGAACGCAGATTCCTTCCTCTTTTCAGAAGTAATTGCATTAAATATGCTCACAATGACTTCTACTCTCATTGTAGCAGTGCTATGTACATCAAGGAATTAGAGCCTCTGTCTTTTGTGGCCTTATCAAAAGGTGAGGAGGAGAACAAGCAAATACATCAATGAATTCCTCAGCTGTCTGAGACTGCTGCTTTTTGGTTGTTTTAGACAAGAGAGGGGAATCACCAAGCACCACGCAAAAGATCAGAAAGTGTAATTTCTACAAAGTGGTATTATATGCATAAATCTTCTGAAAGACAGATACCTCTGGGACATGGTAGGCCATAGACTCCTGTGTAATCCATTACCCATGCCGATATAAACCTTTGATTTGTGGGTTTAAACCTGAGGCTGAGTAACCTCATAAATATGCTAATCCACAGTAATCAAGAAAAGTGCCATTGCAAATACAAAATTTTTTATTCCACAGCTCCAACAGCTTTATAGCATGCTCTACATTTATAACAATAAACTTTGGGAAATTACTTTCTTCATGTTTAAGAAAATGCTTTGCCCTTTTCTTGTCATCTCACAATGGGTTTTGCATACATTATTTTGAATGGCATGATCTTTATGCAAAATTCAGGGCATGTTTTGCCTTCTCTAACCAAGTATTTGATTTCTAAAATGAACAAAACATTGCATAAGTTTTAACAATTCAGCTTTTGTAGTCTTATAAAAATTTTATTATCATTTTTATTAGGCTGGAGACCAGCCAGTTGGTTAACTGGTAGATTGTCTAGCAAAACCAGCTCCACTGTTGATGTAAGAAATAAAAAACTTAGAGAAATTTGAAAAAAATCTTATCATTTTAGCAGCCTATTTTCCATCTCTGATACATATATTTCTACATATACACAAAGGCATGAATGTTAAATACCATGACCATCATATTAAGTTCTGCAGTCATTCAAATAGCTCCGTGTAATTAATTTATTTAGGAATGGTGAAAAATACCTTGCATGCAGGACATTTTTCTGTTTTTAAACTTTGTAATACAAGGAGAAGGGGAATCTGCACCTTGGGAGATTCAGATTGAACATTAGGAAAAATCATTGTGTTAGCAATGGTGCGTTGAAACAAATTTTCTGGACTGAATGTGGAATTGTTCGCTCTTGGAGATTTACAGAACTTACCTTGGAGAGGGCACTGCTGGCCTGATCTGGTGCTGGCAGTAGCCTGGCTTTGAGTGGGAAGTTGAACAACCTCAGTTTGTGATGTTCCTCCCCATCCCCATTTCTCTGTGACTCTGTGATGATCAGAGCACATTCCGTAACAGGTGCAGCTTTCCTAATGGGAAACTCCTTAATTTATCAAGTCATAATAAGATGTCAGAAGAAGGCATACCAAGAAGGCTGAAACCTGGGGTTGAAAGGAAAATTCAATTCTAGCAAGTGACAAAAATGGCTTTTCCTTAATGTAGCTTGACAAACAAAACCATATTGTCATGCAATGCTTCTCTTTGTAGTAGAATTTAATCATTCAACGCTGCCTGACAAATTCTCTCACCTCATTCCCTTCACTTCTGTTCCTAATTTTTCTTCCTGTCCATTTAATCTAGGCAGGCTTTTAAAAATCAGAGTTTTGAAAGGTGTTGTCTAGAAATCTGCTGTTTCACACAGTTTGTAGGATAACTCAATCCTGCAAAGATTTATGTCTAAAATAACTTTTCAGTACTATAGGTCTTTGTGCCAATTACTTTTAATATTTTTTTAAATTTAATTTTGAAACACGTCATTTGTCTCTTGTCTACGTCTTTTGATTTTCTTCCATTCTTTCATTGACTTTAATATCCAATATTTCAATTTCTTAATAATGTCCATATGAATCATTATGAAAATGCTTTGCATGCTGAATAAAACTGTAAGTTAAATAACAGTTTCCTTCCCCACATTCTCTCCTTCACTTCCTGGAGTTTATTAATGTTGGGTTTTTCAGTGTGGTATATGTTTCTTCATATGTGCACACAAGTACGGAATTGAATAAAGTGGAATATGCATATTGAATTTAATAGATAAAGTGCCTATTAGGTAGGAAAAAAGTTCAGCTGTTATAACCTTATTTAGGAATATCTTTCATCTTACTTGAATACAAAACTAGATTGTCTTTCAGCCTCTTAAGACTCTGAATAGTGGAAATAATATCCTGCAATTATTACATTTTTTGAGAAATGAAGGGGTGGGTATTTTGATAATGTAATGTGTGCCAGCATGAGAGACAGGGCTGCAGCATGCAGAGATAATCTGTGGAAGCTGTTTATCAAATCTTGAAATGAAGTCTGAATTTCTTTGTTATCTTTCATTTTCTGTTTATATATCAGTATGAAAGTTTTGTTATCACTAAATCTTATCATCTGGGAGGACTGTTTGTCAACATCAGACTGAATTCTTTACAGGCATTAACACAGCAGGAAGTAGGATTCTGCAACAGCCACTTAGCTTCATATTGCTTCTCAGACCTTTTAATCCCAGCAATAAACATTTCTTTTGCCTATTTTATCATTACACTGGTTTACAGAAATACCCAGTGAGTACTTACAAACCATGGGAGAAATTTATCTCACTTAACATTATTTATATTCTAAGTCTGACATTAGGTCTATAATCCAAACTAATCACAACATCCCATAGTTGTTGGTGGAGAGAAATGGCAGCTCCATAGGGTAATGCCTTCCAATTTATGAGAGTTCCACATCTATTTTACAGTCAGTCACCTATGAAGTGCCTTCCCATCTCTGCTGACTATTGTAAGCTAGCTGACTCATTTAAATGAGGTTCACACATGGGATGAGATCAGATGTACTCCACACAGCAAAATTCAGATACATTTCAAAATTTCTTTTTCCAAGTTCTAGGAAAGCCAATATATGGAATAAATGTGTGGCACTTTAGCCTACAAGAGTTTAGTGTTTCTCTTATTTAGACAGATGTAATTCGCTGGTAATCTCGTCCTTTCCGTACCGTGTTCTCTTGGAATTTCTCTTTTCCAAGGGAAAGGAAAATATATTTTGTGCTTTGTCTGTTAAATATTTCTATTGGGAAACTGATAATTCCCTACCATCCATCTCTCACTTTCGCAGCCCACTCTTCATAGCTGAAGTCCAGTGTGAAAGAAGAGTCAGAACCATTTTTACTCTCTCTAAAGATATCCCAGTATTTAATTGTACTTATAATTGTATTTATATTTAAATGAAGAAATCAGAGTGTCCTTGCCTTTGTAACTACTGGTTATTCAGTAGTCATGTATTCACTGAGTTTGAGGATATCCATAGGTACTATTCCCCACCCCAAAATTATTCTGTGATACATCGTAATGTCTTTAAAGCAGTTTATACTTGGGTCTCTTCAGTCATGTTTCTTCAGAGTAGATATCGAAACTTCACTTTGTACAGTGAAACGTAAATGAGAGAATTTATGTGTTTAAATTTTCTAGCATCCTCATTCCAAATTATCACAGTGTTTGATCTTTTACATTTTCCTTATTAAAAAAAGTTATACACAAAAATGTAGCTGTCTAGACAAATATTTTCCTCAGCTGACTTTTATATTTTTTGTCTGAATTTGCCTCAGTAAAAGTGTCCCTCAAGAAAGTATGAAAGATAATGGACACCAAAATGTCAGCCTTTATGTTCAGTCAGTATCCATTTCTTCTGCTTCACTACATGCCTAGCACCAGTGTGGGAGGGTATAATAGTTTTATCCAAGAAGAAATTAAATTATGGTTTGGATGATACTGAAGGAAGTAATAATTCTGCAGGGTTTAAGTCTGCATAATCAACACAGTCCAGGCAGTTTAGTTTGGCTTATATCTGACCTTATTGCATTATGTTTCCAGGTTTAATAATTAGACCTTCTATGAGAGTTTTGTCATGTATTTATTTTAGTTTCTCTTATTTGTTCATTTTTAATTTGTTAACAGTGGAAGATGGAAAAAATTGTATTAACGGAAGTATTTGTTCACGTTTGAGAGCCTGAGCCTGAGATAGGAGTTTGCTTTAGTGGGTAGTGGAGCACGGATTATAATTGCTTTTTGTGTACATTATTTGAATATATGAAACATTTCATGGATTGGGTTCCTGTTTTCTGCAAATGTGCAATTTTGATTTAGTGCCAGTTTTCCTTTTTCACAATTGGTGTTAGAATTGTGGAGATGGCTTCTTGACACCTATATTTTTAAAGTAAAACACAAAGTTCTAAGGGCAGACTTGCTATTTCCATATGAAAGTTGTCCCTGAGTTAGACTTTCAAGATTGTCTCACTTTTGTCGTGGAACAGATCTTGACCTGTTGTTCTGTAGGACTCTATTACTGCTGCATGTTATAGTCAAGGTAAAGATGAACTGGAGCAGTGGAAAAAATGAATCCGTCCCTGCAGATACTAACTTCTGAAGGCTGGAAAAGTCTGTGTTCAGAAGTTGCTTCTCTTTCAGCAGACCTAATCCATCCATCATTATTCAGTGTAAAATGTATTTCCTACATCATGCATGTAACACAAACTTGGAAAGTTAAGAAGTACCATGCATTGAAATGTTGATTGCAGTGCATCCTTGTGTCCGTGCTCTCTGGCATATTCTGCTTATCTGACTTTTGAATCCTTAATTGCTATAAAGGATTTGCCAGCAGTCACAATGCCTTGTCTTCCAGTTTGGCCATGTATTGTTAAAAAAGTTTGTTTGCTTGCTTTTTTAAATCCTATTTTTCACAGACTTTAATGTGGCAGAGAAAAAAGATAGACGTGTCTTTTGTTTGTTGGAAGAATCCCCACAGTTCATTTATCAGTCATCAGCCTTTTCTTCATAGGCTTTTCTATCATTTAAGACATATACTTGGAACACACACACACACACACACACACACACACACACACACACTCACATATATATATATATAAAATTAAATTTTAAAAAGAATTTAAAAAGTAAATTGTTGAATATAATGAATTATCATTTCAAAAGTTCACAGGTAAGCTATGAAAGGGATTCAGAGTAATTTGGTGTAATTTCTAGTCAAAATCAGATCTTAAATGCACAAAGATTTCTAAACCCAACAATTATTTGAAAAGAGTGTAAATATAGTTAGATAAACAGTTTGTACAATTCAAAGTAGAAGATTCTCTGTATCTTTTACTTGATAATTATAGATTGAAAAACTGAGCAAGACAGGGACTTATGGATATTTGTAGATATAACATAAATATTAAGTACTGTTCTTAACATTAGCAAAAAGTACTTACAAAAATAATTATAGGCTGTATTGCATACAAGTGTGAATGTCTCTATGCTGTCTTAGAGATAATTCTTAAATAATCACAAAAATTACAGCAAAGAGCTGAACTAATGCATGTTCTGGTGAGGCTGTAAAAATGTAGCCCAAAAGAATATTTATTACTTTGTCTTTAAAGTAATTTGCTTTGAAACTGTTTTATTATGCACCAGATTTATCTTTTTTTAAAATTAAATGAACATATGCATTAATTTTAATATTATACAATTAAAATATTTTAAATGCATTAATGTTAAGCACTATATGTTGTTTGTCTTCTCTAAAACCTTGTGTCAGTGTTGTTATTAAAATGGAAGATGGTGTTGGTCAAAGCAGTTGACTATAAACAAGACAATTTATAACAATATGATTTCCTAATATTTTTCATATTGTTTTTATTGTTCATATTAACTGGATATTTCTATTAAGTTTACTTCAGTAAAAGTATTATATTCCATTGTGTGTATTTTGATACCAGCAAGGATATGGGAATTAGTTGCTCATCTCACTTTATCACAAATGCAGGTGTGTGCAGACTAGACTGAAATTACACTTGAAAGTAATCATCCATGGAGCCATAAAGCGCTCGCCTAAAAAGAGCTGTTGAGTCTGAAAATGTTGTAATTTACTTCTGTTTTATTTGCAGATTGCCTTCTCCCAGCACAATACTATCATGGATCTGGTGCAGTTCTTTGTCACCTTCTTCAGGTAAATTGCTTTTTTTGTCTTCTGACTGAAATCCTGATGACTCTTTACTGTCAAACCAGTGTCTTAACCAGCTTCTGAATCTTGAGAAATGCCTGAAAGGAGGTCTTCAAACTGTGTTCCCCTAATTTGCACCAGTGGAAGGGTCCAGGTCAATTAAAGGCTGGAGTCTTGCATTTTATAATTGTGTATTTAATATTCACTGGTACAGTCTTCACACCTCATGAAGATTAGTTGGGTTTGTATCATATATTACAGTGATTACGAAAAGCCAGCTAAACTGTAATTCATGTGTGTGATTTTTCTATAAACACTTCTATGAAATTATTTAAAATGATGGCTTGGTTCAATAGCTTGTTATTTTTAATAAAGCACAGCACATCACTATTAATGATTTCATGTGTCAGAGATAAATTGTGAAAGGCAGTAGCTGATGCCTGAGATTTGGTTATGGCAGCAATGCAGGTATGGGCTTCAACTGCAAATGAACAACTATTCTAGACTGTGAACAAAACTCCTCTGAAAGACTTCTTAAAAGTTCAGCTATCTTATAAAATGTCACAAACTTGAATATACATGGATTAGTTACAGTGCTTTGAAATCTTTCTGTGAAGATATTTCCCAATAACCATGAAGTGTACACAAAATGTGAACAGTGACAGACAGGTATGTTCATCAGACTTTCTGTATTTCTAGGCCATGACTTTATTTCACAAGTTCACAGAATGGCTTCTCTGTTGACTTTAATCACTGTGCTCTGAGGTCACAAGTTCACAGTATGGCTTCTCTGTTGACTTTAATCACTGTGCTCTGAGGAGCTGTACCTAAACAATCAGACTCTTAAATACTGTGTATGGTCCAAATTCTCTTTATTGCTGTTGCCAAAAAGGGCACAGAAATGAACAGAGCCTGAAGTTTTCCATACCCAGGGCATTGGCTAATGGGGAGGAGTTTAGTAGGGGATATAAAGTATCCCATTTCTCCTCTTTCACCACAAACAGAGCAATAAAATGCTGATGGCCTAAACATCAGTCTAGTGGTTTTTTGGGTGTTTGGTTTTTGGGGTTTCTTTTGTGTTTTGGAGTTTTATTCTCTTTTTTCATGGGGAGACAGCAAGCTCTGAAACTTACGATGATTACGCAAACGTTTAGATTACAAACCCATACAGAAGAAAGCAAAGTCTGTCCAAGAACAACAGACCAGAGGGATCCTGTCACAAATAGCAGAGGTAAACTAAGAGTAGTTGGTGCTCTGGTGCAGCCTTAGAAAATGTGAACTAAAGGCTCTTTGGTGGTGCAGCCATCTCTATGGGTACATGGAATTGTCTCTCCAAGAGTGATGGTCTATCTCTGCAGTTTGTTCTGGGTAAATGCACAGGTACGATGTCAACAGTTTGTAGCCTAAAAGAATAATTTTAATAAGGGTTTGTTTGTTTCTTGTCTTGTGTAGGTTTGGGTTTGTTTGTTTGTGGGGTTTGGTTTTGTTTACTGAATGGGAATGAGGTGTATTGTGACTATGGCAAATCACGGTGGTAACAGTAATAATAATCCAGGCCATATTTACTAAGATTGTTGATAGAGAAAATAATTGTGTTTAAAGACAATTTGAATGTGCTTGATAACAAAACATATTTCAATATGCTTTGATAAACCTGCCTTTGCATTTCTCCCATCCAGTATTATATTTCTATTTCTGAGGTTGTGGCAAAATGCTGTTCACCCTGCCTGGCCAAAGCAGCAAATAGACCCATTTGACAATAACAGCTATTCAACAACCAAGCAAAAGTATAGTTTTAAACTGTTCCTTTATAGGTTTTGTGTTCCAGACTGAAAGATGAAATGGACATTTTACTGCTTGAATCAGAAGCATCAAAGCAGGCATTTTTAGGACTGTCCTGTTGTATCAAAATGAACTGTTTTAAAAGCATTGTTCTGTAAGGAATTTATTTAAAACTATACATAATGAAGCACAAAATCTATGGTTAGCTCTGCAGTTAACGCTTGATATACCAAGATACTGATATTGTATATCCTAAACAAAAAAGATAAATAGAAGTTATATTGAAAAAAATAAACAGAATATTATTGAAACTGTAGTGCTCCAGACCATGATAAGCATTGTTAAAAACCCCCACCCTATTTAATTTCATTCTTTTTCTACTGGTAGGTTTTGTTGCAGGTACTGGTTCAGTGACCTTTTCTCTAATAATAAAAACACAATGTGAGAGTAGTAGCAGACTCCAGACTGTCTTATAGACAGTTTTAGGCCTGTGTTGCTGTGCTCAGTGCCTTGAAGACTTTTAGCCATCACACAAACTGAGAAGTCTGTGAATTTTTGTCTTTCCACCTTCTTTGAAGAAATACAGATGTCATTGCAAAATTTCACAGGTAGCAAATGTGAATGATCCTTCTTACACTGAAAAAATGCAGTATGCACAGTTAATGAAAGTATATTTCTGTATTACCTGGACCAGTAAAACCCACAATATCCTAAAGTATGGCACTTTTTTTTTGTTTCAAACTCTAAGGTATCCTTGAAATTTGCAGTGTTTTCAAGTCTTACATGAATATATGGATTTAGCTAAATAGGTGCCCGGACATTTTAGACATTTCATAAGGGTATATGAAGTAGCTTTATTTTCTGAAAACATTATTTACTTCTTTAGATCATATCTAACATCCATGAAAATGGATTGTTCAATAATTGTTTGTTTTTATTATCTATGATTTGAGTTAATCCTAAATGTAGAGCTAAAACCACTTGATTACCTGCTTTTAAATAAAATTATAACAGTCTAACAGAATTTATAATAGTACTCAAGCAATTCCCAGATAATTATTTGTATTATGAATCTGAAGCATAAGTTCTGGTAAGAAATGTGGTTAAATCTCATAATCAAAAACCAGGCAAGCATGAAATTGGTGCAGATGACAAAGGTTAGCTGTTAATATACTTGTGATAGGAAATGATAAGCAAGTGCCAGAACTATGTTTTTAAAGCTTTTTTCAAATGCATTGTACCAACTACTAGCTCATCAGGCATGTTCTCTGAGCTCCCAGAACGATTACTGCCCTTGCCTCTGGTACTTTGACTGAATAGAATATTTTAGTCACTTTTGTAACATATCTCCATAGTGTCATAAATTACACAATTTCCAAGTTTTATTAAGTAAAGCACTATTAAAAAATATGAACTCTTTGAAAGTTTGAAAATCCTTCTTTTATGTGTGCTTTAAGAAATTCCATGAAAAATTATGGTCATTTGGGATCAGGGGTACATTCTTTCCATTAAGTCTTTCTGTGAGCAGAGTAAGTGAGAGAAAACAACATTCAAAATATACCCAGAGCTTATTGCAGAAGGAGAGGATGGGTTTTTTGGTAAAGATGAGCATGAACTACAACAGGAATTATAGCAGATGCTGAAGAACCAGATTTATGAAGTCCATATGTAGGACTGTGTGCTGCCTGCAGTGGGAGGGGGTGGCTGCATTTCAGCAGTGTCAGAACTCCTGGAAGCTGCAGTGCTTGAATCCACCACCCTGGGGGTGAGTTGCAATGGGAGAACTCCTGCTCTTTACCAGCATCCTTTGGTCTGTGTCCCTGCCTTCATATTTTCTTTTTATTAGAATGAAGGATGGTAAATTAGTGCTGGATTTTGGTGTGCTTATCTTTATGAGATCGAATATTGATCTCCCTGAGAAAGACAAAAAAACAGTGTCAGAATCAGATCACAGCCACCATGTCTGGCATCTCAGAAAATCCAGAACTCTTATGAATCAAAATTAGAATATTTTATAGTAATATGAAAATCAAGTTATTGTAGCAAAATGGATTATACTTTTGGGGCTAGAATAAAATTGATTTTTACTTAGTGATGCATTAAAAGTTTTCACCTCACTTAGAAGCACAGAGCTGTTTGACTTCCACTGGGAAAAGCACGTCTGTACTGCGGTGGGCAATTTGAGTTGGGTTTCCTTTCTTTAAATGTTTGTTTTGAGTTGTTGAACGTAGCTTTGTGTCTTCTGCTCTCTGAATCACACAGAAACTTTGTCATCACTGTGGAGTTATTTGGTGTGCTCATATTTCTGGAGAAGGCAGCCACTTGTTATTGGCCTGAAGGCAAAGGAGATTCCCCAGTACCACTGGATCAGTTGCTCTTCAAAACAAGGGATGAGTCACTTAATCTGTCAGTGAACAGAACTGTTTTCCATTATTTTCTTCCTGTTTTTCATCTTTCTGTTAGTCCTTTGAGTCATTTGGAAGTGTGTGTGAGTGCTCACCATATTTTGCTTTCAACAGACACTGTTCCTCAAAACACAAATTATTTGCTCAGATATCTGAAGATGGCCTATGTGCCTGTGCATTAAACAGGTATGGGCTTCTTCTTCCTTAAAGTTTGGAAGTCTCATTTCCTTTATGTAGCAAATACAGTAAGAGGTGTTCATCGTGCCTCCTGAAGCTCTGGCATTTTCTCCTTTCAGGGCTGTGTCTTTCTAGAGCTGCATTGGATTTTGTATCCTAAGAAGCATCACAGATGATTCATAATGTGTTTATGTTTTGATTCCCTACATTTTTTGATGTATTTTCTTAAATCCAGTTAGTCAGTTATTTTCTTAGACTTCAACAGCATCAGGGCTCACAACAATTTTTCTTCTAGAGTGCTTAATTCTTCCTGGTCACTTTTTTATGAAACTCCAGTCCACTGCACTTTAAGCAAAAGAACTAGAATAGGTTTTCATCTGTGATAAATGGACATGAAATTTTGCTTTTGTCATTTTAATTCCAAAGAGAAGGAATTCAGTCTTCTTATGACATGTACCAGTTGCAAAGTTAACTTCAGGAGTTTGCTCCCAGATGTGAGGAATACAGTGAAGTGGGGTGAAAGCTGATGAAGGAAAACAATAACAAAAAATAAAGGAAGTAAAAACATTAGTGTTTTCCTTCAGGCAGTGGTGTCACTGCCCATTACAGCGGGTGACAAGCAGCTTTGTCAAGCCTGTGCCCGCCTGTCTCTGCAGGCGGGTCGGTGTGATGGGCTGGGCACTGAGTGACAGCCAAGAAATGAGCAATCTCCTCATGGCAGGGCAGAAATATTCCAGGTCCCTGTGCTCAGTGGTAATAAATCACAGAGAGAGAGAAAAAACAGTGCTGGACCATGTGCTATGCTGTGAATTTCATATGTCCAAAAATATTAAAGCTGATTATTCCTTTTTAGAAGAGATCTTAAATCAAAGGAATTTATCTTCTGTATTGGAATATTAATGCTAATATTCCAGTAAAATTCCTTGGTACTAAATGAAGTATTTTGTGTGGGAGGTTTTGTGGTCTTTCTATTTTATCTGTTGGAATCCAAGGTAGGGATGGGCTGTGTTTTGCCAATAAGAAGCAAAATTATGGAAATTCTACTGTGGACTCCAAAAGCCACACCAAGAATTACACAGTAAAAACTAGTTATATAATCCATTTACATTTTTTAATCTGAATTTTTTGATCTGAATTTAATCTTCATATATGGCCCAATCATGTTCTATATCATAGTTGGTTTTCTATGTTTTCAATAATATTTTTGATGATATTTTAGGAAAACACTCACCACTTGGAAAATTATATTTCTTTCCTAATATGTTTTCAGTTGTTATTAGTTGAAATTCTAATATCAGATTGAGGGGGATCAGGGGCTTTTTATTCTTTATCCAGTACAATTACAGAATTTTTAGTGTTCTTCTTGAATGATGCTTCTTTGGCCTGGCAGTGGAAAAATCCTTGCTCTGTCCTCAGGAACATTTATTTTTAACAGGACTTTTAATAAGGAAATATATGACATTTTTACACCTACTCCTTTAGGCGTATTTACCTTTTTGGAAAAAGTATTGGAAAGGTTACAGATTGAAGGGAAAAATTGTTTGGAATGTGATAAATTTCTTTATTATATTTCAGTCCATCATGCTAAACAATGCTGACATGGTATGGTGGCTTTCTAAGCATATTTTATATTTCTGTGATGTACTATTAAAGAATAATAGCAGCACTAGAGAGAGCAGTGAAAAATAAGAATGGGCAAAAATATTGAAAAAATATTGAAAAAAAATCTTGAAATAATGTGAATCTCTTGGTTTGGAAGGCTGCTGAAATTTAGCGTTGGTGACAATTCTTCTTCCCTAAATTCACTAGCTGACAGTAATTAGAATAAATTACTCTTTCTCTCCCCCTCCCCCCCACCCTAATTTTAAATCCTAAATTAGCATAAATCAGGAAGACCATTGCAAAAATCAAAAGTGAAAGCACAACTATTTTGTAATAGAAACAATATATTCAATTTCTAATTATTCTGAAAAGCTACTGCAGAAAATACTAAGTTCTGTATTTCATAATTTGTCCAGAATTTCAGTGGACAAATATATATAAATTTTGTATGGTTTTTTTTTTTTTTTATATGCAACATCACTTATTGAGAGAAATATGGAGTATTTCACCCATGAAGGGAAAACAAATAAAATTATCTGAAATATTAAGGTATTTTCCATAACTAAAGAAACATAATCACACTTCATGGGTGTGATATTCTATTTATTCAGTGGAGATTAATTTCATTTTACATGAGATTAAATCATTTTGATAGTGAAACTTTTTTATTTGTTGCCTCAAAGAGGTGAAAGGAAGAACTATGGAGGGTAAAAGTTCACATCTAGAGCTTTATTGTGTAATATATTTCATAGTCCTTATACATGGTTCACTTTAATCTGATATTGGATTGGCAGATTAAATGGGAATGTTGATCTCTCAATAGCATCTTGGTCTACACTGCATCCATTTTCCCTTTTTAATTGAATATAAAGGCTGTTTGTATAATTGATCATTCATTCATACTTTGCTATAGCAGCTTGTGGTATATTTATCATAAAACCACAGCTTTGTGGATGTATGCATGAATTATTTATGTAGGAAAATAGAAATCTAAAAAATGTATGTGTGCTTTTTTATAGTTATTTTTTAATAATTATTTTATTGAATAAAGTAATTTAATGCTCCCCTCTGTCCTCTATAGCATTGTGGCCCATGTACATAATGAAAAAATGCCAATACTTTTTTCATAATAATTTTTCTGCTAATTACAAATACCCTGTTCAGACATTTCTTTCTTTACTTTCAAGAAGATTTTTGATGTTTCATTGCACAGGAAAGACCAATGAACCCAGGCTTTGCAGAGGCAGTAGTCAGAGATGATATTTAACTGTTATAGGACTTTATGCCGTGGGAGAAGAATGATTAAGTTGGTTTTCTGTATTGAATATATATTAATAAATTGTTTAGCACAAAAATAGTCGCTATTCTGACTAATAAATTAATACATATTATATTTATATTTAATTGCTACTGCTTACTTTAAAGTAGAATTCATATAAAATGCAGTTGACACAACTGATACTTCAATCTCCCTGTTTCCCATTATGCATTCAGAGCTTAAATTGTGAAACTTTATTTATACCATTATTGAACTCTTAGTTTGTAATTTTATTTAATTTTGCTCTTCTAACTCAATAAAATGATTTTAATGATATTTCTAATAGTAATTTTTAATGTGCTGCTCTGGAGACTTAGAGCATTCTTTTGGTAATATCATGGTTTCAACCATGACAAAGCAAAACAAATCTGATGTGGATATTCTTTTCCATGCATTCTTACCAAATACAGTGTTGAGTCTGGAAGGACCAGATTAGAAGGCAGATATATATTTCTTATTAACTCTTAATCTGTTTTGTATAAGTTTGGTAGTTGTGGATGTGCAAGAAGAGAATTTTAAGGGAAGTCATGAGACACTTTATGCAAGAGTTATTTATGGGGATATATGGATTTTCAGGACTGCATCAAAAAATAACATTTTAATCAGTCATCTGGATAAGAAGAATTATCCGTGTAATTAGTTTCAAATGAACTTGAAACTTGTTGCTTAACTTGTGTGAATTCTATTTGAGACACAAATAAATACAAATTTGCATTTAAATGATTTTTGGTAATACTTTGAGTTTTAAATACCATCGTAGATACTTTACCTCATATTCAGGCATTTCTTTAACTTTGCAGTTTGGAAAGCAAGAACTGAGTGCCTGAACTCAGTAGCTGTGTGGCTTTTGGATTACAGGATTCACATTTTCTTGGGTTCCTTTAATTCAGAAAGAAACTGTGGGGGAAAAGAATGGAATATAGACCTAGGCTGATGGAAGGAGCCCTCTCATACTTCAGGCCGTGCAACAATGACATTTTGTAGCTGAATGGGGAAAGTTTGCAGCTCTTGGTTTATCAGTTCCAGAAAATGGAGTGTGGGAGCCGGTGCATGGAGCTGCTGGTGCTGGTGGTGCTGTCATGACAAGGAAAAGGACATTCCTGAATCACCTGGATGGTGATTATAGCTTTGTTGGCAATGCCTTCTTCATTATATGCCTTCTTCTGTGCTAGCCAGAGCTCTCCCTGAGCAGGAATTCAGCACTCCTGGCTGAAATGTTTTGGCTCCACAGCCAGGATTTATTTCCCTGACCCCACACACTGTGCTACTATGAACTGGAATTTGCGTATCCTACTTTCTTCCTAGCCAAGACTACTTTTCCCTAAATCTTTCTACATTTTAATTTGGAGTTGTAACACTTCATTCTCAGAATTGTTCTAAATTGCTAATCACTGAAGTAGTCCTACTTATAATGATGTTTATAAAACTTTCTGATTCATAGCAATTTAATTAATCATTAAAAAAATATACTGCTGTCATACACATCAGACTTCTCATATTATGTTTACAATGCTTTGTGCTTCAGA
Organism: Vidua macroura; assembly: GCF_024509145.1. NCBI lineage: Eukaryota > Metazoa > Chordata > Aves > Passeriformes > Viduidae > Vidua > Vidua macroura. Next base: position 7,592,021 of record NC_071578.1, on the reverse strand, counting down.
TAATCCTGTTGAAATCTTTGGAGCTGCTTGTCATGTGTATACCAGTTAACACAAGGATGGCTGAACCCAGCGCATCATAATCATAAACACAATGTTCTTGTCAAGTACAATGAAAGAAATCAATTGCTGTGACAATAATTGCTATTTGAAGTCATGGTGTTAGAAAAATAATTGTTCAATTATTTTTATTTTACAATTGTGCTTGCTTTATAAAATATCAATTAAAATGTGCTCTATTTGCCAATAAAAAGATAGTAAATAATGTGTTGGGAAACCAGTTCTTAGAAAAACAATTTCTGTTAGGAAACTTTTGCAGTACTACCTTGAAAATATTAATTTAGGCATGAGACTTGTTTTCTTTGCATATATCCACATGAAAATGTTTTTTGGTCGTCTGTTTGTTTTAGTGAATATGTTAAATTGTAGTTCATGTTAGTACTAGAAGAGAAACAATAGAGTGTGGGGTCACTCTTTAGGTTGTTAATTAGGGAACTGTATATTTTTGTGCCCTTGTCAAAGAAAGATCATCAGGCAGGAGGTTTGTGGATACAGAAGGAAATTTAATTACTGTCTCAGCACAGCAAGACTCAAGTGATTGAGCAATAATTGTCTTGATGGCCCAAATCCTATGCTCAAAAGCATAGGCTTGGGAGAACCCTTTAAAATATGTGCAAATATAGATATGTGGGCAGTAAATGAGTCTGCTATGCCCCTTACAATCTAGATGGAAGGAATTTTGGGAGCTTCTGTCTCTGTTGGGGAGCAGTGTGAAAAAACAGGTCATCACTTGGGCAAGATGGTGCTGAGGACCTGACATCCACACTGAATGGCTTATTTTTTTTTTTTTTTTGTCTTTGAATTTGCTCTGGTTTAGTTCCATGGACTGACAGCCCCTTTAGCTCTGGAGTGAACATTGCACATCTTCTATTTGAGCTCCAGGGCTGCTCCACAGGGGTTGGCTCAAAAGCCCATTCCAGATCCACACTAGGCCAGCAGTGCAAGAGTTCCCCTTGGGACACAAGGATGGGTGTGTCACGTGTTGGAGCATGGGGACAGGATGATGGCAATTGGTAGAGCAGCCTTGGCACCCTGTGCTGGCCCTGTGCTTCTCCCAGCCAGGGATGCTGCCCCACGCTGAGCTGTGGGTTGCTGCTGCACCTTGTCCTGCAAGAGGAGTAAATGTGATGGGTGCTCAACACCATTTTTCATTTCAGTACATTTAAAAGCATACTAGATGCAAGTTAAAGTTTTGAAAAAGTGTTTGCTTTCATCCCTTTGTGGAAATAATTTATTTTGAATTATTGTGCAAATTACTGTCTTAAGTCATAGAAACAACAATTATTCTCTTTGTATGTTAAATGATCAGAGATTGAAAAAAGAAATAACAAAAGGATGGCACATTTTGTTTTGTTTACCTCACATTTACAGTATTTATTCTTAAAATATTTGTGCTTAGTTAATCAAACAGTTCCTTTTACATCCCTGCAAAAATAAGTAAATTATTTCACTTTAACTAAAGTATTACTTTGATGCAATATGTAGTTTATAGGCATTAATACCTAATGAAAAAAAAAAGGGAATTCTGTAGTGTACTTATAATGCTTTCATAGAGCTTAAGGCACAAATGTGTCATTAATTCATCTAGTCTAAACATGCTGATCATTACATTTCACAGATATCCCCCTCCATTTATCCATGCAATTTAAATTTCTTTAAGGATATCTACACATTTTATTTCACTTTGCCCAGAAGAAGCAGCAACATATCCACCAATTCCCCTAACACTTTTTAGTTTGCTGCCTAAAGAAACACAGAGAAACTAATTTCTGCATTTCTGAAGTGAAAACACTTTCATTTCCTCAGCCAGGTCTACACTAAATATGCCTAAATGTGACCTCTGGAAGTCAAAAATTTGCTCTGTAGCTTGCAAAAAGAGTTATGCAGGCAGTAATTATTCCTTGCAATTTCCCTTCTCTTTGTTCTGTTAAATCACTATTTCTGTTTTCATATTACCCACAGCCCTTCTGGGAAGAGCATCTGCACAGCCCAGACCTCCCTGCTAGCCCTGGTGTTCTCTTGCAGCCTTTCCTTGGCCACTTTCCTCTGCTGTGCTGGACACAAACTGTGTTTAAGTTCATTGGTTCTCTCATTGTTCATTGTTTCCAAAATCATGCTGGGACAATAACTTCCAGTCAACCTGTAATCCAGGCAACTGGTGATGGATTGCTCATTTTCAAGCATGCTTTTTTAGTGTTTCCTCCTGCTTTGTTCCACGTGGTTTGAAGGGAAAACTGTGCAAAGCTGTATCCTTATCTTCTGGCACTTTATTTCTTTGTTCTGGAGAGCACAAAATCTTGATAATGCTTGGGCTGCTGTGATTTTAAGAGTGTCTTAGTAAGGCAATTGTCTTCTTGGGAAGATTTACATTGGTAAGTTCAGAAAGTCATTCACTCTGTACTCTGGGTTAGCATCTCATAACCCATGTGCTTTGCAAAGGCATTTTTCCAAATGTCTGTTGATTTGGATGTCACTCAGAGTCTCAACTGGTAGTCAGAGATGGTGGACATAATCTATGATCATGTGGATTAGCTACAGGCAAGTTGCCACTTGATCTCTTCCAAAAGTGAAATGATAATTTGCAAAGTCACTGTCAGCAAAAGATTTTGTCCAAATTTTGAATGCTTTTTGTGATTTTTCTCTCTATTCTCTCCATGTTTTCCAACCTCCTTTCAGAATATGCCAATGGCAGAGCTTTAAGAACAAGTTTGATAGTATCTGTTTTGGCAGTGCCTTGTAGAGTGATAATTTTATCTCTCAAGTGCTGCTTACTACTGTGCACCTGAGTATTTAAGGTTGTTTTAACCCTTTCTGTTTCAGCATCCCAGCAGTAATTCATACTGAATTATCATTCATTCTGGTCCCTAACTGGTTTGAGAGCTGCTTCATTCCAAGGGGAAAAGAAATCCTTTGCAATGTAAATGATGCCTGACTTCCTTGTTCTCATAAATATGACTTAGAAATGATTGTGTATTTAAAAAAAAAATCTAAAAATGGACCATTGTGCAACCACTTTAACCTCTGTGCCATTAGCACTTTTGTCTTTGTGTCATGCATAGACCTCTCAGCTATTATATATTTGTCCCATCAAAACTGAGTGGATCTGATACTATGGGAGCTTTACAAACCATCTAGATGTTCCCTTTTCTGATGTTGCTCCCTTGCTGAGTTTCTTTTTTATCTGCCCAGTGGCCAATTTTTAAGTAATTTAATTTGCACTGCACTTCCTGTTTTTGTATCACTGTCACAAGGAGGAGATAAGAAGTGTAAAGGGGGACTGGAGAGCATCCACCTATACCCATCCTGCTGGTTTTTTACATTTTTTGCCAGTGATGTTAATGCATTTATCATGGCTCCCTTCAACTCCCTATTGTTTCAAAGCCAAAGAGAACTTTTTACTCCTACCATTTCATCCCCCTGACCAAGCTGACTGCTTTCCTTTATACCTTTTAAATTCAGCTTCGATTGTTAGAGATAAGGTGATGATTGCTTCAAGGTACAGACACACTGTAGATTTATGCAGACATCCCAATGCTTTCTGGTTTGTTCTTTATTCCTTTTCTAATCTCTTTCAACATCCTATTTTCTGTTTTGACTGCTACTAAACATTCAGTTGAAATGTTCAAAGAACTATCTGCAATGACTTCAAGATCATTCTCTTGAGTGGTAATTGCTAATTTAGAACCTATCATTGTGTATTTGTAGCTAGTTGTGTTTTTTTTTTTCTTGTGCACATTGCCTTCAGTTCATTGTCACTAAATTTCATTCTCTTATTTTATTGCCAAGTCACTCTGTATTGTGAGATCCTTTGCAGTCAGCTTTAATTTTTATTGCTCTTCATAAACCAAGGATGTTATCTCACCACAGCCTGGAACTAGGTTAATTTCACAAAATCTATTTTCCATGTCTTTCTTCTCTTCTTTAACGTGAATTTTGATTTTTTTCCCCTTTTATTTATTTTTAACCCCCCCTGCAAAAAAATTTACTTGCCAAGAAAATATTATACAAAATTCACATTAGCAATGCTGTAACTTTCAATGGTTTATAGTATTTTATGGGTGCGTCTTTAAGACACTCATTTCTGATTTTAGATTTGCAAGTAATTGATGTTTTGACTGATGACAAGAAAATTCAGTTTGTGACCCACTCCACTTACATACAGAGCACAGTATCCATATGTTTGAAGACTTTCAGCCAGAACTCTGAATATTTTCTATTCTACTAACTTAAGAGAGCTGTTCAATAAATTAATAAATATGAAGGACAGAATTTTCTAAGGGTAGAGATTCTCTTCCTGGTCATAATAAATCAGTCACACAGTGCAAGACTCTCTTAGTTTCTTGTATCCATCTCCCTTGCTTGTATTAACCTTTTCTAAATTTCAGGAGCACTGAGTTAAAAATTGCAAACAGAGTTGCTGTTGTTTCCCTAATTTAGTGGGTTTTGGAAGGACTGTAGAGGAGAAGAGTGAGATGGCATTCCCTTACTTCATGCACAGCATCCCAGTCTCTAGCAGCACATCAGTACCTGATGCTGCCCTAAAGCATCTGTTCCAGGTCCCAGCTGGACAGTGCAGTGTGGAGGAAGGGAAACATTTCTGGGAAATACTATTTATAAGTCCTTCTTGACTTAAAAACCTTAAAAGATGTTGCTGCAAAATGGAATTTATTCTGCTGGTCAGTGGGTTTTTTTTAGTTTTGCTCTTCCCTGGACAACCCAACATAAGTTTACAGTCACTTGTACATGCTTTTAAAAGGAAACATTGGTGCATTTTGCACATATGCACAGTACTCCTCTGAATAATACTACTTCCAGAAATCTTGGTATTTCCTGTATTAAAGAATATATTTTGAAGCTTTTTGGCAGAAAAAAGATTGTGGATGTCTAGTATAATTCAGCAGTTAGTGTTATATTAATTGAAACCGCTTTGTACAGCAGAGGAGACAACATGGTGTGAAAGTTCTTCACACAATTAGTAAATCCAGATACTTATATTAAAAAAACTGTCTAAAAATTTGAAAGATCTGAGTAATTACAAGTGCTAGCTTTAGAAGCATTTTTTCAATATCCAAAAACTCACTAAAAGAAGATGAGTTCAATGATCTTTCTACTAAAATACTTAATGGATTAAATGTTACAATACAAAGATACTGAAGCAAGAGAGAAGGTATGTGCTCTGATTGTGCACTGCAGATGTTTAATTTTGTTGTTTTTTTTTTTTTTTTTCTTTTTCTTCTGTTGTTTCTTTGGAACTGTAATGTGTTGATGTCCTTGGAAATATTTTGCCTGGGCAATTACCCATGGAAATATTCAGTAAGATAACACAGGCCTATTGTCACTGTGCAAACCCAGTTCCTCAAACTAATTACACTCGTTGTGTAGTTACCCTTCCTGCATCCCAGGAAATTACTCAGAATTCACAAAGTGAAAGAAATATAAATTGCTATGATTTTTTTTTTGCTATACTTCATCCTCTTTTTCCATCTACTAAACTTGGACCAGGTAGTGCATATTTGTTGAGGCTGTTGTGGGTGTGTGGATGGTTGTAATGGAAACATTTCCAGGAGAAAACCAGAGCATGTGATGTGCTTTTGCTTTTGACTTTGAACGTGAATGGTTGACTCTTTGTAATTCTGGTAGAGTTTAGTTTTCCCCAATTTTTGGGGTTTATTTTCCCATGCTAGAATGCCTTTTTGTTGTTTTGTTTTGATACCCTAAAAACATAATCTTTTCACAAGTTACAATTCTTATTTTTTTCTTTTGTAATTGCAGTTGTTTCTTATCCTTACTGCTGGTAGCTGCTGTCGTTTGGAAAATCAAACAAACCTGTTGGGCTTCTCGACGGAGAGAGGTATCAATGACTTTAAGATTATTGTAGTAGCTTTATCTTTCAGAATAAGTTGAGAACTTTGATGAACAGTCACTCCTCCCCTTTCTCCTGTATATGCAATTTAAATAATCATTTTATACCTCTGACTTTTTTATGCTGAAGAAGAAAAATTTATTTCTTTCTCCTGTCAAAAATTAAAGGAATTACAGCACTAGGCTGCAGAAAGGTAAATTTTCCTTATGGTGGCATATTTAGAATATTTAGAATAGAATTGAATAGACTATTTCAGTTGAAAGGGACCTACAAAAAATTATTCAGCCTGACCACTTCAGGGCAGAACAAAGGCTAAACCATATTATTAAGGGTATTGTCCAAATTAATAACAATTTCTTGTACACTGATGAGCTTGGAGCACTGACCCCTTGCTAGGAAGTTTGTTCCAGTGTTTGACCACTTTCTTTGTAAATAAATGTTTCCTAATACCCAATCTGAACCTCCCCTCAAAGGAGCAAAATTCTCTCTCTATTAGAATCAGTAGTTTCATCATTAAATGTGTGGCACAATTGAAATCTTTAGTAAATATTTATAGATAGAATCACCTTATTCTTTTGTGATCTAAATTCTTATAGCTATATTGGAAAATCTGGCCCAAATCTTTGTTCTTACCTGCTTAACAATATATTGCACTTAAATTAGGTTTAACTTTATCAATGCTACTAGATGTATATGATTGCATACTGATAGTTGTGATATTTCATTTTGCTCTCATAAATGAGATATAAAATTCGATGCTTTCCCTTCTTGAGCTTCTAATCTTGATGATTTTTGGAAAGAGCGCTTGCTTAATGTACTATAATCTTGAAGGTTTGTTTTAAAGACAAGCTTTGGTCTCCTTAATGATTTTTTTCTTAGATACTGGCACTATGAATCTTTACAGAATCACAGAATCACAAAATAATGAGGTTGGAAGAGACCTCTCAGATCATCAAGTCCAACCTATGCCCGAACACCTCAACTAGACTATAGCACCAAGTGCCATGTCCAGTCTTTTTTTAAACACATCCAGAGATGGTGATTCTACCACCTCCCTGGGAAGACAATTCCAGTACTTTACTATTCTTTTGGTGAAAATTTTTTTCCTAATATCCAGCCTGTACCTTCCCTGATGTAGCTTGGGGCTGTGTCCTCTTGTTCTGTCAGTTACTGCCTGGTGAAAGAGACCGACCCCCACCTGTCTGCAGCTTCCCTTCAGGAAGTTTTAAGAGCAATAAGGTCACCTCTAAGCCTCCTCTTCTCCAGGCTAAACAACCCCAGCTCCTTCAAACGTTGCTCATAACGTTGCTTAAATAACTTTTTTACTGTAGATCTACAATGAATTTATATATGCTTTAAAAGTGCTAGGTAACTAGCACTTATAATTTTCCTTCTCTGAAATTATAATGTACTAATGCCAAGGTTTAGCTTCAAGTGGTGCTACAAAAGAAAATATATGTTATTGGTACTTGTTTCCTTTTGGTACTTTTTTTTTTATTCATATGAACATTGTTAAGAATTTTCTGAGGGCAAATTCTCATCTCTTTCTTTTTACTTGCTAAATATAGATGAAACTTTCTACAAGCCACATTATTCAACTTAATATTATTTAATTTAAATTTGTCTCAATACTTCGATAGTTCTGTGCAAAACTATGTTTTGATAGAATGTAGTAGTTAATTGATTTAATTTCTCATATTAATGAGGTTGGTTTATTGATGTTTTTAAGAACAAATATGAATGTACCCATTTCCAGATCTAGAGGGTCTGGTCTGTGTTCTGTGATGGCTCTCCTAGATTTTTGAAATATATTTCTACTGCGGTCTTTAGGCATCATTTGATAATGAAAACATTCTCATACACAAAGTTTCTGAAGTTTTCCAAGATTTATTTTCCTAATGTCATCAAAAGTACTTCTAAGACTGTTATGAAAGCTAAAATAAGCTGTTTGATAAATGCAACATAAACATCAGTCAACTTCTTCAGAAGAGCAAAATAAAAATACATACTTGGCAACTGGATTAGAACTCAGAGCTTCATGGCTGGTTTTGAATCTTGGCTTTCCTTGAGTATAACCAGAGAAACTTGGTTTTCTCTTGTAACTGGAGTTCGGTAGCGTTATGAATTGTAAATGCTGAGAGAAATCTCCTTTATTTTCAATCTGCTCTTGACCACCAGCTGCAGTTCATGTCAAATACAAGTTTTTGATTACATTCCATGCAATATTTTCCTTTAATCTAGCTAGAAAACTTTTTATATGTAAAATATAAGATTTTACAATTAAGCGTTGCAAATAAATTGTATGAATTGCACACAGAGACAATCTACTGTTGAAAAGATTTCTGAAGTATCTACTTTAGAGCCCATTTGGTGGATGAGCTTTTCATCTCTTTCATCATTCTTTAAAGACAGGAATGTTTGTTTAGATGTTACCTTCAATATGGATCCAAACTACAGTAATAGAAATAAAACAAGAACACAAATAAATACAGAAAAGCTCGCTGTTAAAAGCTGTGCGTCCTTTTATTGTTCCTCCCAATTTTCTTTCCCCTGAAGGAGGAGGAACATTACCATCCAGTTCTTATCATCTTTTAGTAATACATTTTATCAGGCTCTTGAAGTAAGCCAATAATTTTTTAAAGATTTGTAGAGCCCTATGCGTAGCTGAAAATTCAGAACCTTGTCCTGTTTTGCCTTTTGACTTTAATACTTGGCTAAATTGGAATGTTATTGATTCCAAACTGAGCATAGCATGGCTTCAATCCAGTAAAAGCAGGAGCAAGTTGTTTGCATTGTGAAGAGGGAATGTCTCAGTTATCTCACTAATTTAGAAATTTTCAGAGCACTGCCCATATCTTGCTGAGCAGTTTGAATTTAGGTTCCATCATATGTAAATGTAAGAAACTGTTACATTGTGCATACATGAAAATGGATAAATAAGTGTCTTCCAAAATAATTTAACTGATGTTTGTCTCCAATGAATTTAACTTCCTTTGGCTATACCTATTGGTCTTTCAGTTTATTTAGTTGAAATAATTTTCCCTAAGACCTTGAGCTTTGGTAATTTTTTTTTTGCTCATAACAAAATTTTGGTTCATATTTTTTTTATCTACATTGTTGTCTCTTAAGATATATTTTATCCCAGGTTTTTGAACTCTATATTTATACTTTAACTCTTGGATGAGCTTCTCTCCTGCCTTCTGAAAGGGCAAGGGACAGCAGACACTGTCTTACCTTATACCATCAAAGTTATTCACATTCTATATTGAGGGAAAATGGAAAGTATCAGTCTTTTATTTTATAGTTCCAAAAAGATCAGTGAAACTTTGAGCAGGAAAACATGAACAGCCTCCTGCCTGGCATCCCTTGACACCTTCCACTACCCATCCCTCCCATGGATTTGTGACATTTTAAAAAAGGTTTTTAAGAAGGGATGAAGGAAGAGAGTGGAATATTGCTCATCTCAGGGAGCTTGTTCCTTGAAAAGAATAATACAAATTATGATGAGATGATTTCCAAAGCATAATTCTTATAACAGTATCTTGATTAAAAAAAAAAAACCCAAAGTCCCAAGAAAACAAAAACAAAACAAGAGGAATTTGGAATATACATGACAGAGCAAGGTAACATTTACAGGTAAATGGGGAAATTGATGCAGGAGTAGAAAAAGGGAAAGATATATTTGTTTATCAAATAAAGTAATTCCTAAGTACTGCAAGATTTAGGAAAAGCAAAGCATTTTTTAGAAGAGTTCTACACTATGGTAAAAGATCAGATATGTATTCTAGGATCTAATATCTCATTCTTCTTTTTACTCCAAAGGCTCACAAATCTTTCTACTAGCACCTTTCTCAGTAAAATTTTACTTTTTAGTTCACTGGATGAAAAACCAAAAGCTGTCATTTTCTCCCAGATGATTTGTTGGGCCTCTTGCATTTTATACCCTAAATTCACACAAGAGCCCATCCATGAAGCTCCAATCTGACTGTTTTCCTCCTTTATACAGGAAAAGATCTATCACCCAGATTTGCCAAATAAGAAATATGAAGAGAATATTATTTGTTTTCTCTGTGTGTTTCACATCTAAAATATTCATTCAGTTTTCTGCTCAGAATGGGTATCTGTTCATAGATCATATTACTGAAAACTTGATAGGTTGCCTGCCAGATTTGTAGTGGCTCAAAGGTTTTGTCTCATGAACTTCTGATTGAAAGGCATCACACTGCAGATAGAATCTGCATCCAAATGATTTCTTTTTAATAGTGCATTGAACTTTTTGCTGACAAGATTACACTGAGGTCACTAACAAACTCACACAGATGGGATGATAAACCACACATCTTCCAGTTGAGTTATTTTAGCAAAGATTTGCCCTTCCTAAGGTAAACCAGTTGCTGCTCAGATTTCCTTTTGTGCACCTTTTGTACTCTTGGTCCCATCAGATGTTTTAAAGAATTGGTACTTTTAATCCAAAAGCCTGTAATCACTGATGTACATAAAGTACCTTCTTCCCTTCACTCAGACACACAAAAGACATGTGCCAATGTGTCATGTGTTGTTATCTAGAATCATAGAAACATAGAATTGTTTGAGTTGGGAAGGACCTTTAAAGGTCATCCAGTCCCACTCTGCTGCAATGAGCAACTTCTCCCAGAACAGGCTGCTCAAAGCCTCATCCAGCTTGAACTTGAATGTTCCCAGACATGGAGGTTTCACCACCCTGATAATAAAAATATTTTTCCCTATATCTAGTCTGAAATATGCATTTGTGTATATCAGATCAGTCAATTAGTTAAAATAGATTTGTACTTTTTTTTTTTAAATGTAAATCACTTTTTTATACATTATTTTAATTACACACCAGAAAGACAGTGCATATCTTTAAAGATTACTTTGATTCTTATTTCCTCATGTAATACACTATAAAGCTCTTGGTCAATGAGGAAGTAATGCATGATTGCACTTTTAGGTAAAAATGCTTGAAAGCATATATTGTGTGCGTAAAGTGCTGGCCTAACTTTAGAGGTTAATATCATTTATATATAGCATCTCATTATACAGTCAGCTGTGCACCATTTGCCTGTCTTAAAGAATAGCATATACAAACATAATAATATGGAATTGTAGAAAATGCTTGCTTTATACAGTGTGTGGGTGCCACTCAAGTTATTGCTTCTGCTTATTAAATACACTTATGTTTGTTTAAAAAACCCTCCACCTTTCTGCCTTGGTTTGGTTACCAAGGTAGTTTTATTCTCCTAAATATTCAAAAATTCTTGCAAATAGACAAATGAAACTGAAATAGACTACTTTTTAATGGTGGTAACAATTCATGTAATAGCTTTAGGCTCATTTCTATGGTAACTCTAATAAAAACCAGGAAGTTCAGTTATGTCAATAGCACTAAGGAATGTGGAGAATATGTGCATTTCAGCTCAAGCTTTTTTGCTTTCTATTCAAATGACAATACTTTAAAGTATTCCTTTTAGAAAAGACAGTAATGGCTTTTGGTGTATATGATATTGCTTATAGAATGCAACACATTTACTTTAGCAATACTAAAACACAGTGAATATGGTGTATTCTTGAACAACAGCTTTTGAAGGAACAAAAGCAATACTTTCTGTTTCAGGCTGAGCAAGGAACTAACAACAGCAGATATAAGCAAACCAAGAAATATTGACATGCATAATTAATGTACCCCAATGTATATTCATGTGTGTAGGTGTCTACAGGATTATATAGTTTATGTTTAAAAGTTGTTAAGCTCACAGATAATTTTTCTTTTTTGCTATCTTCTTGTCTGTTGCTTAGCAAATATCTTACACATCTGTATGTAGTTACTCATAGGCTGTGTGAGTAATCCTACTGAAGTCAAAGGAGCTATTCATAGGACCAGAATCTCAACTTGTTATATTGCTCAGGCTCCTCTGAAATCAATAGAGCTATGACTGCTTATTTCAGCTGTGGATCTAGTTATACTGAGGGTAACTGGGACATTTATTTTAGGCTCATGTTTTCTGCATTCTCTCCAACCTAAAATTTAAGTTCCTCTCTGAATGGACCTTTTGAGCAATATGCCTGGGTAGCTGACACTAGATCTTGTCTCAGGACTCCCTCTGCAGTCAGTATAAAAGGCACTTCCAAATGACAATTTATCCTGCCCAATTTTCAGAGTGTTCACTCTTTATACTCTGATACTTGTGGGGACCTGACTTCTTGTTAACAATACAAGTAACCCATTGAGTCAAACCTCCCATACTGGGAATTATTCTTCACTTTCTTTGCTTTTGCTTTGTAAAATTGAGGCTGTATTTATAATACTGTCATTTCATAAAAGTAAGCATCTGATTAATTCTTATACTGGTAATGCTCACAACATGTTTGTTCCCTGTAAAAAAGAAGTATTAAATGGTGCCAGTGACAGACTCAATATTATATTGAAAAAGTTTCTGTTGGGGAGTGATTTAAGCAAAGCTGATACAAAGTATTTGTGAAAGCTTGCTAGCAGATCTGTTTCTTCATTCCACAAAAATTCAGAAGGTAAAGAAGATAACAGACAACAACAGATTTTAAAATTAAAACTGTGAGTTCTTTAATTAAAAAAAAAAAAATTAGGGGAAAGAAATTAGGTGTTTTATTATATGTACTTATGACCACGAGAAGAAAATGGTTCACTTTTCTTAACATAATAACCAAAGTTCCTTCTTATATTTGTGTAGTGGAGTTAGCCTTAAGATTCCCAAAAAGCAATAATCAAAATAAATTAGTTTCATTATATGTGGTTCCTGGGATATGTATAGAAAGGAAGCTTGAATGTAGTTTTTACTGCTGATAACAGTACTTTAAAATTAATAGTTGTGATATTCTGTTCAGTAGAATTTATTATCAAAGTTGAGCTTTTTAAATATGAATATGAAATGCTTCTGGAGATAATGCTAATTTTATAATGGTGATATTAAGTCCTGCTCTGTGGTTAACTCTTGCAAGTATATTGGGGTAAGTTTTCAAGCCAACATGAAGGTAAAATTAAGGTTATTTTAGAGAGAGAGAACTGGCCCAAATGAAAAAGACTGCCTGAGGCAAGTGGCCACTTGGCAGAGCCTGGGGGTGCTTTGAGCTACATGGTCTGAGAGTTTTCCATGGGACTGGTTGTAAACATAAGAGCATTAGAAGAATTTTTAGCAAACTAGCTGTCAGCAAAATGCAGCAGACAGTGGGAAAGGCAATCCTTAGTGGGACCCTGGGAAGAAGCCAGATAACTTCTTTAGAATTTATGACAAGAAAAGTAATTTGAATTGGTTTCCACGATGCTAAAGGAATGACGATGGTGGATGTGTTCTTTAAGAGGATAATATAATAAATAGGATAATAATAAAGAGGATTGCACCAAAATACATGATTCATTTCTGTCTTCTAACAAAAAAGAAAGAGCAGATGTTGAATATTGGCCCGAAGTGGTAAGAGTCTTCTTTATGTTTGTATTTCCTCTTTCTCTGCAGCACAGCATCAGTTTTTTGTCCCCTATTAAAACACAAACAAACCTTCCGTTTCTCAAAGCCCTGTAAGAAAAGAGTGAATTTAGGTGCAAACAACGGAAGTGTTGCAAGAACTGATATGAAGAGAGAATGAAAAGGTTTAACAATTTACAGTAAGAGTCTTCAGGAGAAAAATGCAAATAGTTTTCTGTAGATACTCCATAGCTTTTCTCAGAGTTTCCAGAAATTTTAGTTGCACTGGGTGGGCAACTTTAGCCAAGGTGAGTCACCTGAAATGGGAGAAGCATAAAAGAAACTAAGTGAACTGTCCTGAACTGTCCTTCCCCCAAAGAGCAGGGAAATAACTCAAAGTCCAAGCCTGGAAGACATAGTTCCTGTCTATTGCTCTGGTCTTCCTTTCTACCTAAAGTTTTGTTTATTTACAGTTGAATGATAGTCATGTATTCTAAAAATTACATTAAATCATGCAAACAATAACTTTTATTACTTTTAGTTTATGGAACATTTGCTACGGCTTCCACAAACATCCATTTCCTTGCAAATACGTGATATTTTTTTTCAGAGCTGATTTTTAGTTGCATTTACATTTTAGTTTACACTTACATATGTGTGCAATTGAATAGCAGAAAGGTGGGATTCATATCATTATCGAATCTCTTCCAAAGTGTTTGCATTTCACTTTGCCCAGTAGGGATAGTTGCTGTTTTCTAAAATAAGCACATCCACCTTTTTATCTCTTCAAGTTAGTGTTGATAATAATCATACTAATTGTTTCTTTCTTCAAAAAAATTTTGAAGGTACTGGTTTCTCCTATGTGAATGACCCCCTGCTAAAGTTAGAGCTTTAATAATCAATGCAAAGCAGATGCAAAGATCAATGCAGCTGGAAGTTCACCAACTTATTTTTTCAATGCCTGCAGTATTAATTGGTTTTCTCTGTCAGCAGAATGTGTTCACTGCTGTGAGTGTCAGTGTTGTTGCTATCAACACATTCCATGGGGGACTTCTACACTCTCTGTAGATGTTTGTACACACAAACATTCCTTGGGGTCATCCCTCTTGAGCAAACACTGGCTGTGCAGTTCATCTGGGCACCTTCAAGGCTTCTTCCCCTCCTCTGGATAGAAGGCAATAGCAGCAGGGTCATGGTGACAGGATTTGCTTAGCATACTTATTTCTGGAGGAACCTGCCAACACCTGTGAAAGGTTAGGTTGGAAAAGAAAAAGACAGCAAACTCCCACCCCACCCCCCCAAAAAAAATAAACCAAAACCAACAAACAAATGAAAACAAATCAAACAAAAAACCCACAAAAGCAAACAAACAAAACCCAAACAAGCAAACCCCCCAGAAACAACAAAACAAAAAAAAATACACAATCAAATAGAACTTTAAAAAAACCCATGGGTATATGACACAGCCTACAAAAAGGTAGTTATTCTTTTCCAAGGATCGAATAATGGAATGTTTATCCTTCCTGGAGCTATATTTTTTATTGCTGCAGCAGTTCACAAACAATAGTTGAGTGTTAGTGTGACCTGATATAAACCAAGCTCATTACATTTTTTTCAACAGATAATTAATAATTAACATATAACCTTTGGCTTTCCTTTTATCTTCAAGTATTGACAGAAGTTGCATAAAAACATACTATGTGTGGAAAAAATGCTTTGAAATGCAAAGCTTAATTAAAATTAATGTAATGTTATTTTAGTACAGTTGTACAGTAGCAGAAGTAATATAGGGAATATGAATATTTGAACAGATGATTATTTTTATTCCTGCCATTCAATTTTTACACAAGTAAATATTGGAAAACAGAATATAATTTGATATTTTGTTTGGGATTCATTGGATCGAGGGCACCATGGCAGTTAAATTGTGACATCAGTAAATTAGCCCAGACTGCTTTGGCAGTCAATTGACCAACATGCAATTAGCAAAACTGAAACCACAATGAATCCTGTAGCTTGAGCTTGTTATGTTTTTTTTTTCTGCTTCACATACATTTTGAAAATCCCAGTTAATTAAGACTTATTATAGACTTAAATAGCTGTAGCTTCTTAGCCTTTTATATTTGTGCAGCCATGGTCAGAAGTACTAAGGGAGGCAGAGAAATACAATTTCCCAGCTGGGAGAAGTTTGGGTTTGGAAGTCAATCCTTTCCTTTCTGGTGCAGGCACCTTTTTGCCAATTCCTTCACTGCCTGGGCCATCAGTTCCTCACCTGTGGCACACAAACAGTTGTACAGGTTGTGGTGATACAGTTTTCATTAAAGATTCTGTTGGTATTAATTGGGGGACTTTGATGACTGTTTTGCTTTATTCTGCAATAATCCTTTGTCCCTAGGCAACTTATTTAGGTTTCTGTTCATTTAGGCAGGAAAAACGAGTGAAATGGACATTAAATCTGTCTCCTAATTTTTTATGGGTGGAGATACTAACATGTGAAACACAGTCTGTTACTTTAATGTGTTATATTTCATACATATTTCAATATTTGCTAAAATACATTATGAAAGTATGAAATATCTTGTATGTGTTTGATTTTCATCTTAATTAAAATCAATCACCCATTTCTTTGGGTTTTATGCTTTCTGAATATGTTAATGATGCACAGTACTGATTCTACACTGCTTTTTGCCTAGCATAATAACTTTTGTCTTCACAAAGTTAAGGAATAATATTTCCAGAATAGTGGGAACATGCATGTTAGAAAAATACTGTATCCCTGCATGTGTGACCCATGTCGAAGTATCAGGCACACCACCTTTTGACTTAATACCTTAACAGCGTCCAGTAAAACTATTCAGTATAATATATTATATAAATTATATATATAAAATATAATATAATATTATGTCTATTATTAAGTATAATATTATGAACTTGTCCCTTTCCATATTCACATGGAAAGCAAGGCCACGTTGTTAATGACTAAATCACCCATGCACAAAATGTCCACCTCTGATTAGAGCATCCAGTGTGCTGTCAGTTTACAGGAAACAATGAACATAAATCATCTCAGTGGAAAGGGAGGAAAAGAGGAGCCAGAGAATTCGTCAGTGAGTTCCCAGAAACATCTGTCAATAAAAGCTAAGCTGTTTGTGAGCATCTATTAAGAAAAAAATATTAAAAGCCTGGTTGTTTTTGTTAACCAAATCACACAAAAAGAATATGCTTTTCTTCCAAAGTAAGATAAAGTCCTTTTGAATGGAGAAGAAAACATCTGGTGCTTGTACAGCTGGTCATTATAAAGACTATAAAAAAATCTATCCCAGGATACTTTAATAGGGAAGGCAAGGAAGCATTGTCATGATTACATAGCTGTGGAGTAGGTGCAAAACGGGTGAAAATCCCATAATCAGATGTTCATTATCAGTGAAATGAGGGGTTAACTAATGTGGACTGCATTAGCCCCTTCAAAGCTTTGTCCTAGCTCCAGAACTCATCAGTGTTTTTTAATGACCTAAGTCATGCAACTGGTGATTGCATCCAATCAATTTGCATAGGAGGAGCTGGGTCAGGAGTGTGCTGCATGCAGGATCAGGCTTCAAAACAAAATTTAGAAATTGGAAGCAATATCCATACTGGTGAAAGCAAGTTTTAGAAATAATCTGGTAGAAATAATCATCTGCACAGACGCAGCACAAAGAAAAAGCTGACTGTGCTACCTTTCCTCAGAGCTGATCAATGGCTTTGAAAGGTTCACAAGCTGAATATAAGTCAACAGCAATCTAGTTACAAAAAAAGGAATATATTTCTGGCTTGCATATGTAACTCTACTACATCTAATTCTTGTTCTTCGCTGAATATGGCCTTAAGTGGAGATCATGGATAGCTTAGACACAACAGTTCAAAAAGTCTGTGGAACATTTGGAAATGTTCAGAGGAGAGAAGTGGGAAAGTGTGTCTGTTTATACTAGCATAGCATAAAAGATCATGGAGAGATGTGATAACAGCCTTGAAGATGTGAATGGAATAATGTATTTATCTGAATCTGTTGTAGAAAGGATGAGAAATGAAGTGCCCATGTTGCAGCAAAGAACATTCAGGTGATACAATGAATATTAATAAATTATAATGATATTAGTAGTGTAGTTCTGCAATAGATAATCTCTGACATTGCAGACACTTTGTCAGGGTAAGCCTTTAGGAGTGGGGTGGGCAAATACAGGACAGAAATTAGAAGACCTGGATATGCCTTTGCAGGGTGGTGAGGAGTCCTTTGGCAGTCTCTATAGGTCTCTTTTAACCTTATGATCTTATGTTTTAAAAAACCCACTTGAAGTCAGAGTATTTTGTACATACCAGGAGCATTTTATTTGCTACAGACTCACAGAATGGGTTGGTTTGGGAGGGATCTCTAGTAATAATCAACTCCTGTGCCATGGGCAGGGACAGCTTCCACTGGAGCAGGGTGCTCCAAGCCCTGTCCAACCTGGCCTTGCGCACTTCCAGGGATGAGGCAGCCAGAATTTCTCCTAGACTAGGGCTACATGATATGATACTGCAGCACCAAAAATCCAAAGTAGTGCTCTAATAGCACCTGCACTTGCTCATTAAAGGCTATTTAAAAATCTACATTAATTTGATATTTATACTTTCATTGCAAAACTATGTCCCAAATGGTGATAAAGGCAAGTAATTATCCAGATATTCCATCATATTTTTTGCATTAAAAAGGCTTTTAAGAAGCAGCTTTCTTCTTTACAAATCTCATTTGCATCAACGCAGCCTTTGAAGTTATTGATGTCATGTACCATGGTTAAACTTTACAAAATTTCAGATACTAGAAAATCAGGGTCAAAAATATCCCCTTACCTTTTATGCCATTTAAGTTCATATCCATGATTTCCATCCCAGTGACTGAGTGACCCTGTGGATTGTTTTTTTGGTTTTTTTTTTCATTTTTGACTTTTCATTTCATGATTTGGGCTGGATTATTTGTTTTGCACCTTACATCCCCTTCATTGTGTATTTCTACTGTGTGGCAGGCAAGGCAAGACAGCTTATTTGAGTTTCAAATCGAAAAACACACATAGATGAGAAATTGAGCAAGTTTTTTGTTGTTTTGCTTGGGGTTTTGTTTGTTTTGGCTTTTTGTTTGTTTGGTTTTTTTTTTTAGGTCATACATACTTTTGCAATTATTCTGATTTTCCTTTAACTGAACCAGTCTCACCAGTATTTTAAAATATACATTTTTGCAACAGCACTGTTTAGCACATATACAGAATTCTTACAAAAGGTGGCTGCTGCATGTTTGTGAGTCATTTTTCTTGCTTTCCTGTATCCTATGACAGATGATATCTATCCTACAGACAGAAAATACATTATATTTTCCCTAGTTTCAGAATGGCTTATTGTTTTCTGACATGCAGCTAACATAATTTAAACATGCTTTCTTTCCTTATATAATGACCAATTTACATAGAACCTTTGGCTTTCTTTTTATCTTGAATCTTTGATAGAAAATCGCATAAAATCATACGATTTGAGCAAAATATCTCTCAAATGCAAATTCTAATTAAAATTAATGTTGTGTTAATTTTGTGTTCCTGAAATACAATGCTTGGGATATCACCAGTATTTGAATATGCTATTAGGTTTTCCATGTTGTTTGTCCCTAAAAATGGTTTAGGGTAAAATATTTGAATCAAGCATAGTGCGATGCAAAAGCTAAATCCTAACTTTATTTAATTGCTTTAATTTTTTTGATAAACTGGAATGCATTCAAATGGCAAATGAATAAAACACCTACAATTGGCTTTTAAATTTTTTTTCTGGAAAATTTTAAACTGGAAATAATACTGTGGTGTAAAAGCTATTATGAAACTTTTTTTTTGACAAAGATATTTCTCTTCAGGCTGAAAAAAAATCTCCCTTTTAGTGGAAGGTAAGCAGCTTCATTTAGATTAAACTTTTTTTTTTGGTAGAAGAAGCAAGTAAATATATATTTTTAACATAAAGAAATAAGGTGATTTAGCTGGATTGCAAGCAAAATAGGATATGAAGAAATATAGTCTATCATCTGAGCAGTAAATAGGTTTTTCTAGTAGTTGATACAGTCAAAAATTTCCTGTCAACCCTCATAAAATTCACATTCATAGCTAAGACTTATAAAAGAGAGTTTATATCCCTCTATTTTGCTAGCATCCTGCTCAGGTCAGTCTGACATTATTTTGAAAAGTTTCTGCTATCTTTGGGTGATCTTCCTCTAATCCATATATTTTGCAGATGCTATTTCTGCTACCAAGTTGAGCGCTGTATTCACTTCTTCATTTCATCCCAGTTCTTACACTCTGCAAGTGCCCATTTACTGCTCCATCCTACAGCATCCCAGTACACAGATTCATAGTTGATTTCTCACTCCAAGAGAAGGGAAATATCATCTGTTTGTGTGTGTGGGGGCTTAAATTCCTTTCTTTTCCTGTTTGATTCTTACCAACATGAGCTGCAGGATATAGATGTGTAAAAATCCTGGCTTTGTTTTTCTCCTCACGATGGAGGGTGGCCTCAGGCAGCCAGATGTCATGCAGCACTTTCATACTGCTTGCTCAGTGTCCTCCAGGTGGGAAAGTAGTGTAAGTGTTTACAAAATGTTTCTCTGATCAGAGATTCAGCTTCTTGTAGGCTTAGTCCCCCAGTGGGACTTGGCCCTCTGTTATCAGTTTTGGAAGCACTGAATTTCAAAAGCAACATTCACTGGACTGCTCTGCACCAGTTGAAATAGGTACTTGACAGTGAAGTCTGTCAAAGACATGTTATTGGTGTTTTTAGGAAATCAATTGGGTTTTTCCCCATTTCATGTGAAAACCATTGATTTGTTCACATTTGTTTCTGTATAAAAACTTTTTCCTGATTTACTCAGGGCAGTGTTTTCCCCCGAGCTGATGTTAAGAGCTAGTTTTACGTACTCATCAGTGCCCTCACATTACTGTTAAAAAAATAAGATGCAATAAATATTTTCAGAATATAGGTAAACAGTCACTGAACAAAGCGTTTGTTGTTGCCAGTGAGTTCTGCCTTGTGGGATGAGCCTGGACATCACAAACAGAAAGCATGTGCCTTTTTCCATGTCACTGTAGTACCATGGCCCAAATGGGTAACAAGGAAATGAGGAACATGCAGGCATAACTCCAACTCCTACATTTAGTGCTTTTTCTGCATGTTCTAGGAGGCAGACTAAAATTTTAAATAGATAAATCTGCAAAAAGGGGAATCCTACAGCAGCTGTTACTGGATTTCCCATTGCTTTAGTGGGGTTAAAACTTTGCCCTTTACAATTATTTGAGCTGCTCTGATCTTGAAAGTGTTATGCCCCACCAGTAAATTGTATATAAGACTTCCAGCATTTGAAAAACATTGAGATACACAAGAGCCACAAAAGAGTTCAGTGTGCACTGTGACTTCATATTGCAGCTGTTCTGTACCTGCCTCTGCTGTGGTTTGCATCAGGTAGGTGTGATTGCTTTGAAGAATCCAACACAGTTTGTAGTTCACACCATTCACAAATATTTAAGCAGGGAAAAAAAAAAAACCCCTGCAATCTAAAAATAAAACTTTTATTTTTGGAGGGCAAAAAGCTATTTTTAATCATCTTTTGTTTATGATTGTCTTTGATTTCCACACCTCAAAGTGCCATAAAATCAGCTTTTGATCTTCATGCATTCTTAAAACACTCTAGCAATTAAGTGAACAAAGGGAAAAGGTAAGAAAGTAAAATTGTTTGTGAAAGATAGTGAATCAAATTATAAACAGGGCTTTTTTGTCTGATTAAATTAGAGTAATGTTTTACCTCAACAAAATTACACAGTGACATGTCCCCCCCCCAC
Organism: Vidua macroura; assembly: GCF_024509145.1. Taxonomy (NCBI): domain Eukaryota; kingdom Metazoa; phylum Chordata; class Aves; order Passeriformes; family Viduidae; genus Vidua; species Vidua macroura. The sequence goes on along the minus strand of NC_071578.1, from coordinate 7,570,770 downwards.
CGCCATGCTCAAGTTTGTCAAGTGGTTCTTATGTGCTTTTGATAACAACGAACAAAGTTCTGAAGTTCTGGAGAGTTTCATTCCCATTTTAGCTGTTGAGCATATTTAATACCTCTCATTAATGTACTTTAAAGTTTCTTCTTCAAGATAAATGTTTTTTGAATCCTAAGTGAAGGTGCCTTTGATGCTGAATGGCTGCTGTGAGTGATAACAAGGGAGTAACGCTGCAAATTCCAGTCCAATCGTGTCTTGCAGCAGGTCATTGTTCTGTGGGTGTGAGGCCAGCATACTTAGTGCCAGTCTCTGAAGAGATTGTGTGGCTTTATACACTGGGACCCACTGGTTAGATAAGGAAAAAATACATCTTCCTGATGTCTTAGGGAGTTTGTAATCATAATTCTATTCAAAATGGAAACTCATCCTTAATTGAGTGGGACTCTGGTTTTTATCTTTTAATAGAAAGAACATAATGCTGAAACCCCAAGTTTTTTAAGAATGGCACATGTCTTTCCATGATATTGGCATGAAATGTCATCTCCCCAGAAGAAATATTTCTCTAGAAATACTGCTTTATTTGTATCATACTGCTGTAAGAACACTACTTTCGTGTTTAGCTTTGATTCTGTTCTCCTTACTATTTTTTACACAAGTATTCAAATGCACTCTCTATCTGCCACTCATTCAGAAAGTTCCCAGAAGAAAGATTAGCTATGACAAAGCTTTTTCACAAGGAGCCTCTCCAAGTAAATGACAAACTTGTACAGCTGTACTCATTTTCTTATGCTGTTAGTCTTTGCCAAAAATATGGGAAGAGGTTCTAATAAGCATATTTAATTGATCTTATATCTCTCTCTCCCTGTCCTCCTGATTTTGATTGTATAGCTGTTATCTTTGATTTTTCCTCTGTTCTCATTCCCTCTCCCATCAGATACATCTGTTTCTCCTTTCTGTTGTTCATCATTAGTTATCTTTTCTATTTTGTTAGGGTTTGAATATGCTTTTATGAAACACATCTCAGCTGTGTTGTGTTTTTGTTAAAATTGGCACTTCTAAAAGGCCTCTGCCTTTTGGCTGTTATGCTTGAACTCAATTGTCAAAATGATTTCTCTAGATTGATGACTCTTTAGAGAAAGCACTGCCTTTGCCCAAGTGCATTGCTGGTACACAATAATAATGAAAAATAATAATGAAACTGCTTCTTGACTGTCAAAATCACCATACAAAAGGTTTAAGAGGGCAAAAGGTGTAATGAAGAAGAGAGGATGCAGCAGCACAATAGTGTTGGCTTCTGCCAGGAGAGCACTTGCCTTACTACCCAGGATCAGTGCAGAAGGGCAGTGGGAAACTGAGGTCTCTTGATCTCCTTAAATTTGGACTTGAGTACTTAGGGCTCTCCTTATTGACAGGGATCAAAATAAGGATTGAATATGACCACAAGAAATGGTATTTCCATGTTTCATTCATGCAAGCCATGGTTTATTATCCACTCAAAGTGAGGGAATAAAAGGAAGTTCAAACAAGTTCCAATAGAAAGAGATTTACATCATTTGGGTGGGAAACTTAAATTTTCTTACTGGTATGAATGGCTTAAAAGCATATACTATCAAAAAAGGCACCAGCCACAAAGTATCTGTCAGTGCATTGGTAGAGGATTATACCTTTAATTCTCCAGAAACAGCCCTTTTGCTGGAAGCTTTTGGAATAAAAGAAATAACTATTCAGATTCCCAGATGCTTATTCACATCTGACTTTTTTTTTAAATTTAAAAATATCTACAAGCTGCATTTTATTAATGCTTTTAATTTTAAAAGTTGTCTCCTCATTAGAGGCACACATACAGAGGAATGTGAAGCAAAGCAGAAATGGAAGAAGAAAACTGTAATACATGGCTTAAATAAGAAAACACCAAGTTGCAGCTTATTAAAATGAATTTCAGTAATAGCTAGCAAGATTGTTTCTTTCAAGTCAATGCATTTTCTGGAGGAGTACAGGTGAATGGGAAAATGCAGGAAACTCTCATCTCATCATTTTATATGATGTTAGGGGTGAATTTATAGTTTGTTCCCTACATAATCTTCCCACTATTATTTGCTTCTGCAGCTTTAGCCACTTGAATGTATAAATGTATCTGCCAGTGCTGTGTCTCGGTGTCTGTCCTACACACAGAAAGTGTCTGTTTGCAAACGAAAGGGACAGCTGGGGCTGGCAGGAGCAGCACTGAGGTCTGAAATTTGATTTAGATACCTAAAATTCCCATAGGGATTCCCCTGTAATATAGAAAGTTGCATAAACTGGGAGCAATATATGATGAAAATTTCTCACTGCTTACCCTTGTATCTCTGTATATGCATTTATGGCTATGCCATAATCTAAAAAACACCCAATCAATCCCCCACCCACAGCTCCTCACCCCCAAGAAAGACACCACATGAGTGGACTGAAGGACTGGAAAAAAACTACCAATAAACACTCGTGACCTTCAGCTTGTGTCTTTGTGGGAGAAGTTTGGTTCTGGGAGATCCCTGGGCTCTGGTCGTTGACATGGTAAATGTACTGCAATGTTCACCCTTTCATACCCTCACCCTTAAAAGTTTCCCTGTTCCATAGGTTCATTTGCTTTTCTTGGAAGAGATTATTAATATCCCAACCTAGGCTGCATCCTGAATTTAATATGGAGTTTGATTCCATTTCACTGCATATTGTATCCAATAAATGTTCAATAGCTTGGGAGAGAGTCAGCTCCCCTTTCAAATTAGATTTTAAACTTTCCATTTGCTACTTTAACTCTATTAATATTTTTTTCATCTTTTGTGTGTTTTCTTATCCTTTTAAAATGAATTTTGGGAGTGCAAGCCTGAAACCCAACTTTATGTCAGGGGAGTAAGCTCTGTGGGAAATTCTGCCACTGCAGAGTAATTTTATTCAACAGTAGAACTAAAAATATCTGAATAGTCTTCATAGGTAAATAGTTTCATTTTACATCTGTAACCATGTACACTCTCCATATTTTATGTAATTGGTATGATTTATATGTTTAATTGAATTGTATATTCCACAAATAATGAGCACTGATCTTTGAGAACCTTTATCTGGCGATTCAGAGGTTCAGAACATATGTACAATGCACCCTGGAAATCTATTTTTGTTTTTTCATAGCATGGCTTTTTTAAAAAAGTGTAAATGAAAGTTACTAGTGCAGCAGGCATTTTAATACCTGAAGCAGTATTTTGTGCTGTTCTGAATTGCTTTTGGCAGGCATTTGTTCTGATTTTAAAACATTAGAATGAAATTATGCATATTTATCAGATATTTTGAAACTTTGAGATGTTTTGAAGTTCTTATGTTCAGTATTAATTGGTATTTTTCTTTCAGTGCAGAGAAATAGACTTAACCAGCATCACATAATATTTTGGATTATGTCCTTTAAAAATTAATAGTTTTGGATGCACAAAGTTTAAACCTTCAGAAATTGACATCACTGATAACTGAACAGTTGTTTACTCTTAAAATGGGATATATCAAAGGCAGCTAAGATATTTACCTACAGTTCCCAGTGAATTTGCTTTTCATGCAGTGTTCATGTCCCTTTATTCTGTTTTTTATCAATTGCCTACAATTGCAGCAAGTTTATTTGAGGATTTATGTATAGTAATTTGGTCCAAAACTAATTACATTACATTTATGAAGTCCTGGTAATTTCAGGGAGAGTTGAATCTGCCCTTTTATCTGGACTGATGTCCTCATCACCTTTCACATGCATACCACACATGCTTTAGATGGCACCACTGTAAGAACAACATGCTGACATAATTGCAAATGATTCTGTTATTCATTGTTAGGCAGGATGGAACCTGCTGCAGTGCTCTGCATGCCTTCATTGGAGTGGAATGAAATGTCATCACCTGGGTTTCATAAAGCATACCTTAGTAAGAGGGGTGGGAATAACAACAATAACAATTCTTCCCCATACAAAAATAGCTCATGGATTTAGGGTTTTGGGGTGTGGTGTTGGTTTTTTTTTTTTTTTTTTTTTTTTTCCTTTCAGGTAGGTAGAAAGGCACAAATGCTTGGTGCCCTTGGTACAAAGTTAACAAAGCATTATATTGCCACTTGGCCATCTGTTGGGATAAAATGTTGTTATTTTCAATAATGCTACATTGATACTTTCCCCACCCCAACTTGTGGTTTGCTCCTCAGACATTGTGCAAGGGGGCATGTTTTCCAGTGTATAGGTGAAAACTTGCTGAAATTTGTGTGCTTGTGGCTAAACACTCACTTTACCTGTTTGCTCACTAAGGGAGGCAGATCTATTTTACACATTGCTGAATCCTCATAGAGGCACCTACCATTTTTTGCTCAGTTTTATGTCAAGCAAGGCCACACAGTTTTTTTTTCCATGAATCAGACTGTGTTCACTCGCAGCCAATTCTCTCAGGTGCTCTTTCACCTTTCCTCTGTCCTTCTCCACCTGCCATATGCTAATGTGGCTGTGCCTGTGCTGCTGCTGTTCTTTTAGTGGCCACAGCAGATACTCAGGTAACCTTACTTGCATCAGAATGACTCTGCAATTTGTTTAATTTTTAATTAGTATTGTCATAAACATGAATAATTGCCTTTCATTTATGCATAGCACATTTCACATGTTTTGAGACAGAACAGCTTGCAGTACCTCTTGTTTTTAGAGACATACACAGTATGACAGTTTATCCTTTAATATTGTTTCAGATCAGGAAAAAACAAGGATTAATGAAACTCTGTATATCTTGTGCTGGGTATATTGCTTTTGCTGTTTTCTGTAGTTGGGGTAATGAAAAACATGCTTTAAACATGCAAAAAGTACAAGATTATTATAAAGATTTTACCAAATATTATCAAAATTCTGTAAGCAAAGCCAGTGTTTCCTCCTGCTACTCACAAAAAGAAAATGCTGCAAATGCTCTATGAAGGAATTAAATTCAATTTGTTTGCAGTTCTGAGCTTCTTTGTTTTTTGAGGATTATGCAAAGGGAACATATGTGGAATACTGCTACCAGCTTGCATTCTTTGATAAATCCAGACAGGCAGAAGAACACTGGTGGCAGAAAGTGTAGTATAAGGGTGTTTCTTATGGTTAAAACAAAATCTGAAAATTCCAGCCCTTTTGAGAAACCAATGTTAGCGAGGTTAGAACACAAATTATTGGATGAATGTGTTAAATATCAAATGATAATGCCAAATATACTTGGCAATAAATCAAAGGTTTCTGTTCTGTGATTTCCATTGATTTTCCATCACATACAGATGTAGCAGAGAGAGAAGCAGAGAGATTTCCATTCATGATTAGGGTCAAAAAGTGTTTTTTTATGAGGAAACATCTGATTTGCACTGAGTGGCTTTTCTTATGGCAGCAGACTGTTGCAGCTGTCCTGTAGCCTCCTGCAGCACAGCAGTGACAGGGGTCAGGCTCTGTCAGCTCGGACCTTTGCTGCTGTGCAGACGTGAGCTGGTGGCATTGCACAGCCTGTCAGTGCCACTCTCCTACTTCAGGGGGCTTCCTGTCACTCTGAGTGACCAGCTCTGGAGTGTCACTGCTCAGCTGAGAGAGGAACTATGAGCACTTCAAGGAATGCTGGCTAATGTGTGTCTTGAGAGAACCTTCTCACAAGTTTTTGACTAGGGAAACAGGGTGATCTTTCTCTGTCCTCTGTATCCTCCTAAAATCTTTAGGAGCTGTTGATAAATATAACAATTTCTGGACAAAAAAAAAAAAAAAAAAAAAAAAAAAAAAAAAAGAAATAGCAAAGATGAGCTTCAACAAATGTGAGGGAAATAAGTGGCTATTTAGAGGACTGAGACTCATCCTGTTTCTCTCATTGAGGGAGAGACCAGAACTCACCAACACGTGATGTGTTTGGCAGTAGCCAACAAACCACTCTGTGCAGAGATGCACTAACCCATCCCTGACACATCAGGACTCACAAAGAGAACCCAAGGGAATCTGATATCCTTATGAGTGAAGGAAAATGAAGTGTCAGGGAACAAACCCCACAAATCAAAACTTCATTAAATCTGCTTGAATGTAATTTATGTGTTACGCATTTTATTCTGTCCAAGTAGCAGGATCTTAATCATGTGGATATTGGAACTTTTGATAGAATAGATCTTCCTGAAAGTGGCAAAACACCTTCTTTCCAGATTTTTAAAATGTGTCTAACAACATGCATGGCAATGATGAAAGTGTTTATAGGTTTTTCATGTCCAGTACGTAGGACTTGGAATGGGACAGATTCTTTTGAGTTTTTTAACAGAGGTACTTTCCATTTGTATGAACAAAAATACTTAATCTGTTTTTAATGGAAATGCATGCTAATAATTTCTTTTTTTCACAATGGAGACATCATAATCTGGTTTCCTCTGGGGCTTCAGATGCTGTGGTTTGATCCTAGCCTGCATCTCCTTGGTGGTCTGGGTAGTCCTTTGCTGAAAGGCATTGTCAGCATCAAAGCCATTGCAGAGAGTTTATCTTGCTGCTGTGACTTCCTTGCATACATCAAGGTTTTAGGACATCCTCTTGCTTATTCATCAGGGACATCCCTTATTTCTCTGAAAGATCAGAAGGAATCTGGAATTAAATCAAACTGCTGAATAAACTGGCATAGTATATTTTGGAAACTTTTAAGTTGGTATGTAAATTCCACAAGATCTATTATAAAAATATTGTATAGAACTTGTCATGAATTTCACCTATTCTTTTTTAATACTCACATAATTTGACAGATTTTTCTCTATAAAACTTTTGGACTCAATGTTCTATTGAATTTTGCTTCTATAAAACCTTTTAACAATGATTTGATAGATTCATTTTCTTTTCTAGCTGAAACACATAACCTACACAAGAAAATATTTGAACAAGATATCTAAAACTATACACAAGCCTTGTAAATAATATGTAATTTTGTAATAGGAAGTATGCAAACATAAAATTATGGTGCCTTCAACTCAATTTTACCTTCAGGAATGAGCACTTATGAGAAAACATCCAGTTTTAACTTTCTGTGTCACTATCAAAGAACCATAGGAAAAAGCCACAGTATTCAAATTCGTGTTAGCAAATATTATTTGCTAAAAAGAGAATAGTAACAACCTTCAGTCCAAAGCAGAGCTGAACATCAGAGTGTGAGTGTATTCCTACAGTTGTTATCTGACATCTGAGGCTTAGTGTTGCTGACATCTGGAATATTTCTCAATGTGTTTCTATAATGTGTTTCTCTCCGTCTCTCTGTTATTGATCATGCATCCATTTGCCATGCAGTCAGATTTTCCTAAATGTTTGGAGCCTCAGTTTTATTCTCTTCCTCTCTCACTGCAGCTATTTTACATTTGTTAAAATTTTCCTGAACAGTGGAAAAGAGTCGAAAGTTCAAGAACAGACCAAAGACAACAACTACCAAATGGAACTGTTGCACATGGAAAGTATATCTGTCATGGTTAATATGGATTTAAGGAAGATTAAGTCTGTGCTACTTCTCTCTTACCAGATCACAAGATAACAGTTGAACAATATTGGCACAGGTTGACAGAGATGCTTCATATCTGCCTACACAAGTGGTGTAGAGGATAAAGAAGCATATTACAGTCCAGTGGGGGTAGAAAAAGGAAGTGTTACTATTCAGTGAACAATTCCTGTCTTTCTGTGCTGCTGGAATATTGACCTCTTTCACTAAGGAATCCTTTCATCGACTTCTGTGGATTTAGATTGTCTTGGGTTTCCTTTGAGGTCGATGTTATGAGAGACACCCATCTGCCACTGTTTATTTTATACTAAATAGGTTATATAGCAGTTCAGAAAATTTTAGCTCTTTGGTTCATCAGTGAAAATTTACATTGTATTTACCTGCTCCTTTAAATTAGTAGCAGCAATAGCCTCCATATCATAATTATCTGTATTTTAGTATCCACTGTAAGTATACAAAAGAGTGCTTATAACACTTGGAGTAATACAGTTTTCCATTTATAGTTTGGTTTATTCCTGTTAGGAAATATTCTCTGTTCTAATGGCCAGTATAGTTTAATTTGTGTCTTGCAAGCATGCAAAGTAGCCTCGTTTAATAAAAAATTGCAAGGTTTTAGTTTGTTTCACTATGTTTAGTTTTAAATTTCTCTGAAAGTTTGGGCTAGATTTGCTTACTCTGCTACTTAGGGTTTTTTTGCCATCCCATTACTGAAATCTCATGGGCCAGATAATCTACAAAAGCCCAGCAGCATAGCTACTGTGATAATAAACACATAGATTCCCAAGTCAGATTTTATTTTAAGTTACTGTGACACACTCTGCTCTTGAATAAATGTTTTTGTTTAAAATGTGTAATTTGTACCGAAGTCTTTTATAACTGAATCACTGAATAATCATAATAAAAGGCCCTGAACTAGCAATCGAAAGGTCAAGAGAACGTGGTCAATAATTATGTGATCATGTTGGGACTTGGAGCAGCAGGATTTCTCTGTTGCCACAGTTTATCAGGGTTTTTTCTGCGATGGGCAGAATTGCAGCTGGCACAGCCTGTGTGTTAGGTTTCTGTCAGGAAGCCTTAGCAGAGAAATGAGCTCCAAGAATATGAAACACAGCACACAGAGAGTCAAACCAAATGAGTTCAGCTTGACCATTGTTGGGTTGGAAGTGTGGGCTGCAGCACCCTCAAGAACAGCTCTGAATTGCAAAGAGTCCAATTGTTAAATGATTACAATCGTTTACTGCCATGGGCCGTAAAAATTAAAAAGATCCAAGTGTTTCTTTCAGACAGAGATGCAGAAACTAATTTTACATGAATGCATACCCTAACAAGATTAGCTGGCTTATTCAGGCGTATGAATTGCACTTCTGTTCCTCGTGTTAAACAAGCTTGTGTCATCAGAGCCACTTGGAGCTTGATCAAGGTCTCAAGCAGGCCTCTACTTTCACTTCTTTTGTTTCACTATTCCAACCTCAGATCTCTGAGGTTTTCCCTGTTTTCATGCTGACCTTTGCTGTTAGTGCTCAGCTTGAATTCTTCATTTTCTATGCTTATTTTTCTTTATTTTTAGCACATGATTCTCCTAACGACTCCGTGTGTCATGCAGAATGATGTCACAGTTTAGAAACACTGTGCCAATGAAGGAATGGAGATGATCCATCTTTAACAGCATTTTCAGTGTTGCAGCACATGCTACAGTCCTACAACCTCAATGGTGCCATTGGAGTAGCCACCGTTTCTGCAGCAATTATGCAAACTACCAAGAATTCTTTTCCTGTCATGGAATTAAAGATTGATTTTATACATTGGCTGGTCTATTGATGGTGAAACATTAAAAATTACTAGATTACTGCAAATATATATTAAAAAAAGTTAATCCTTCTGAAATTTCTTTGGCTTCTAAGATCAAATACAGTGTGCTTCTTTATATTTTATGAAGCAGTCTGACTGAAAAAAAACACATTAAAAGCAATAGTACCTTTGTAATTTTAGGTGGATTAAAAATTCTGTAATATATTATGGGTCAATTAAGGGGCCAAAAAGAATGTTGTTTTGAACAAATTTGATTTTTTTTCCTTAATTTTAACTTTTTCCATTTCTAACACACCTTTGAATTCAGAACTAGTATATATTATGCATCATCTCACAGGCCTTGCAAAGTTCATGTTCTTTAATGTGTTTTGAAAACACCTGTTTATTTAATAAATCAATTTTTAAAAACCCCTAGATCAGTAAGTATGTGGGTAACTAGTATTTTAACACTCTTTCCTTATCACTTTGTATTCTTACCAATTTGCACATACTTTTACAGTAGCAATAGCAGTCATGAATGTGGATTTTTGTTTCCAGAACTTAAAAAAGGCTTCTCTGTAACAGTTGCTTTACACAGGGCATGTAAGCCTTGTGTAAATCAGTGTATATGGATGTATGTGTGTGCTTTTTTTCCTACTGTTATGAAATTGTCTGGGTGCTAAATGATTTCTCATTTCCTTTCCACATTCTTTTGGAAAAATTATAAATAGTTTGCTTATATGATTTGAAACTTCATGGACTTCACATACAAAGGAAAGAATAATAAAGCTTACCCAAATTTTTATAAAAAACTTCATAGGAGAGAAGGTTTCTATGTTTCATGTTGGTAACAATTACCAATAATATTTATAATGCATAATATATTACTTTTGTGTTAGATTCATTTGATTGCATTTAACTGCATTCCTTTGAGTACAAATTGAAATCTTGAATATCTTGGACATTTCCTGATCTTTTGCCCTGTTTTTGTTATTATTGTTGACACAGTTCCTCCTTTGTTACTTGGCCAGACTTTGAAAAAATTGAAATCCAGATTTTTTTGCCTTAAAAGAAACCTAAAGGAAGAAGCAACCTGACAAAGTACATATTGGGGGGAAAATAAATGAGGTAAAAAATACACAGGAGTATTGGAAACAGCATTAAAAGTAATAATTAAAAAGGAGCACAACAACATTGAACCATAGAATCATCTAGGTTGGAAAAAAACCTCTGTTAACCTGGCACTTCCAAGTCCACCACTGAACATCATCACCCAACAGTCAGTGTAGATCCACCTCAGCAAAATCACTTGGTTTTGAGATGAGGTGCTGTCTCCATAGCAGGTAACAGGTGAGATGAAGTTCACATCTTTGTGGGTTGCTTTGTGTTTGTTTTTTTTAATCTATGAAATCGACAAAGCAAAATTTTTATTGACTTTAACACTGAGGTTTTTATGTACGAGGATCAGCATATCCAGGCAGTAAAAGTTGTCTCTGATGAAGAGACAGCTGCTAAAACAGACTGTGAGTAGTTCCACATCCCTGTTAGCCACAGCAGCACTCCAGTCTCAGGATCACACAGCCACGTGCCAGGGCTGCTGATGTTTGTTTTGAACTCAGATATTCCAGTTTTAGTCTAGGTAAGAATCCTGTAGCACTCTTGCCTTCAGAAAGAGAAGGCATTTTCCGCACAGGAGAATGGGGTTTCAGATATGGCTTTAGGGACAAAGAGATTGCAAAAATCTGTTCATATCTTGACTAGAATGAAAGTGCTGTTTGTCCTTCAGCGTTGGGAGGAGGATTGGAAATTGTGGAATAGGACACGGTGGAAGCCAAATGCTGAGCATATGAAGAAAGATAATGCAAGGGGAGGTTTAAAACTCTCCTTTCTTCATGTTTCTCTATATTACAATGGTTGAGTTCCTATATAATGTTTGTCTTGTGTAAAAAAGTGACTGAAGATAGAACCTCCAAGGCTTGGAAGGCAGCCTGAATGGGGCAATAATAAGAGACACATCTTATGAGTTTTGGTATAGCTGACATGGGTCTACAGATTTAATTCTGGTTTATTTTCTATTCATGAAGCTGCACTCTACTATTAACACATCTTGCTGAATAAAACACGTCTCTGAATCTTTTTTCCCAGACTTTAGCAAATGCCTTATTACAGCATTTGAAAGAAATTAAGCATTTTGTTCCCTTATGTCGCCCATTGTGACACATTTAGATAGCCATCTGAAAGCCAGATTTTCAACAAACAAATATGCTAAAAGGGTACAGAAATATGTAGACATTTTGTGAAAGAAGTATCATGAAGAGGGTCTGCTAAGGGGAGTGGTATCCAACTGTGTGGAAATAATTTCTGTTTAGTAGGACAATGGCATTTGCTAATTAACTGCTGTAAATTCCCTTTATGTTTGGCTGTCTATTTATTTGCTTGGTAACATAAAGGCAACCACATTGAAAGTTCTGAATAGCCAGCTGGCAGCTTTTCAAATGTACAGCCTTTGAAATTGATTTGAAACTCCTTTGTGCAGTAAAACAAATATAAACTGTTGACGTACTGATGACACTGCACAAACTGCATTTTTGTGAAAGAGCAGAAACAATTATTTTCCTTCCACAAAATGAATCACCGGGATGTAAACCTAAGCAGGATCTTTTCTGGCTGGACTAGAAACCTTAGATTAGCCAGTGTTTTTTCCAGGGGTGACATTTGTGATTCACATTTTTTGTGAGCTGATTCATCTTGTTTTTCATACACTCAATTATATCAACAATTTAGTGATGGGTTTCTAATTCTTATAATTAATGTAGAACACAGTTGTCTTGAAGTGTATTGCTTGTTTTGAGAGATGCTTGAGTGGATGAAGAAGTGTCTCAGTTTTGGAAGCTGGAAGCTGGAGTGTGTGCACGCTCAGGGGGCTCAGATGAGGAAGTGCAATGATGTGATTAAGCACTGTCTTCTCTGGCTACATTTTCTTACTGTTACATTTAAAAAAGAGTCTCTTACCATGAGTTAGTCAGTAGCTCATTAAACTGTTGGACTTTTTATTATTATTCTTCTGTGCTGAGCTTATGTTGTTAGATATGGCCTACCATTTTTTTTAGTCCTGACACTCCAAGTTATTAGTAAGTTAGAAAATGGGAGTGAAATCTTCTTTTGTGCAGAATGTTGCTACAGCCTTTTCTGTGTCTTTTTCCTCCCCAAATCTTGTGCAAGGTGGTTTTTTGGTATGCTAAGTTAGGTGAGTTAATCCGTGTCTTCAAACCACAGAGTTGCTGCCTTGTGATTCAATGTGTTCATTAAGGAGAGCTACCAAAATATTTACCCAAATTCCAGCCAGCTATTCCAGCTCACCTGATTTCCATACTGCTGAAAATCAGTTTTGTGAAAATCTTGGCTCTTAACTTCAAAGTTAACTGGGGCACATCTGTATGACTTGGATGAGCTGTACCTTTGATTATTTCAAACTGTTCTGGAGTGGTTGTACACATCTTCATTTCTAATCTATGTCTTATGACATCTTGACACTCTGAGGACACTTCCAGCTCTCCATCCCAGCACAGAGGCTATTTCTTTTTTTTTTTTTTAAAGACAGGGCAGCAAGAGACTAGTTTGATGTTGACCTCATCCTTAGTGACAAAATGTATTTCTTCTTTGACATTGAGATAATGCAGACAATGAAGTTTCACTTAAACTGAAGCTTGTAAAACTTCTGAACATGCAGCAATACTTTATATGAAATGTGAGGCATCATTTTAAGGTACCTCCAGCTGCCATGTATTACAACAGCCATACTGCATAATGGAAATGGTGATAGAGCAAATTCCCTCAAAGGTACAGTATATTAGACAGCCAAACACACATCTTGGCTCTCTCACAATCATTGGACTCTCAGGGATATCACTGCTGAACTGGCTTTAGCACTAATGCTTTGTGGCATGTGAAGGACAGGGATAATCTTTCTCAGTTACTCTGGTCCACACACAGCCTTTATTAGACCTTAGGCATGCAAATAAAGATAGGGATATGCTTTGCTGAACTGGGAGCACAGAAGAGGAGGAGAAGCTGTTTTAGCTCATTCTATGTCCTCCTTCAGCTGATTGAAATGAGTTAAGAGAGCTTTGTAGTCCTGTACAGTTTCCTGGCTGTCACTCAGGCAGGTAAAGGAGAAAGGATTCTAAGACTAAACTCTGTGATTGCCTGCAATCAGGAGGAGACAGTGGAAAAGGGACCTTCTGAAAGATCTAATCCCTCAAGGCTGTATGCCTTCTTTTCTTTCACCTCAAGTAATTATGCACATCTGCATCCTAGGGAAAGATACACAGAGCTAAGGAGGCTGAAGTATTATTTATGATAACTGTCACTCATAAAAAAATGGCTAACTGGACCTCATTGGACTAAGCCTGATTGTCTTTTATCATGTATAAACACATAATTGAGGAACAGTTTTTCATTCCAAGTATGGTTAAGGTCAACTTGGAAAGGAATAAAGATTGAGAGGGAGAAAATAGAAGTTTGTTTAGCATAAGCCTCCTGCTATTTATTTACATACCATATGCTTCCTAATGCACATTTGCACTGGGTGATTTTATTTGGATGGACAACTGAAACATCAAAAAAGTAACAACAGTTTTTGCACAGTGAGTGACTTCTATTGCAGCAGCTTGCCATCCTCTGCAAAGTTCACTTCTCAGCTGAGCAGTCTTGAATGCAATACAAAGAGAGAAAGCTGGCACTTAGTTTCATTGTCACAATATTGAAAATCACCACAATTCATAACTGTGCTCATTTCCCTTCCTTTAAAACAGTTCCACAGCTTCCAATATCACATTTTAGCTTAGTGTCCTGAAAAACACATTTATGCAAATACTCTGTCTGCTGACAGTAATTGTTTCTGGGCCCGGCTGCCTACTGCAACTGCATTACTTAGGTACAACGTCCAAAAGTTCACTATTCCTACCAAGAGGTTGTAACTTTCCCCTCACAGAGGAAGGAAGCTCAGATTTGTGAGAGAAAAGCCAGCAGAGCTGAATGTTTAGCTGTTCTGTCCCCTAGTCAGGGGACATGTCACCCAGACCTGGCTGCAGCACGTGCTGTTTGTCCAGCTGCGTGGCAGGAACGCGGGAGGGAGGAGAAGGGATTATCCAGGGAGATTTTAGGGATGTAGAGTGAAGCTGAGGGTTATGTAGGGGGCCTTAAAGGGTGAGTGTGTAGAGACTTTAGAAGACTTGTGGATTTGAGGAAGGCTTATGAGTGATGAAGCTGTAGGGTTAGGGAAGAATTGGGAAAAAAATCCACTGGCTTATTTCTCCTCTCTCCTGCTTCCACTTCTCTTTCTCTGTGAGCTGCAAGAGGGAGATGTTTCTGTAGCTGTGCCTAAGAATCCTGGGACTTTATGATACAGGAATAAAAGGATTTAAATCCCTAATATTTGTCTTGTTCCCAAAAGCATTCAGATTTATATTGTACCTACAGAAATTGATAGATTCATATTTTCCAAATATGCTTTCCGTTTCCTTGAAAACACTTGAAAGCAATGTTCACTTGAGCATAACAATGTGTTTATTAAGAAGGAAGTACTTAAAAAGAACCATAGGTTAGTTGTTTTGGAGTTTTTTTTATCTGAAAAAGGACAAGCCAGAGGGAGGCCCTGAAGTGACAGGGAAAGAAGCAAAGCCTTATACAGTGACATAATTAAAAAATTAACAGATTTTGCTGAGTTCTAAATGGATCCATGATTAATTTCATTTTCCTGAAGTGGGGCTCAGGTCTTGAAAAGATGTCAAAGCAGAGCTTTGATACCCATTAAACCTACATAAAGAAATACTGCTTTGCAAATGTTTGCCACTCCAGTTTTCAATGCTGCTTGTCAGCTGAAAATTAGCAACACTCACAAAAGCAGTTGCTAACTCAGCATCTCTGGGGCTTCCTAAATTCCCATTCAAGTGAAGAACCTGATTTTTTTTTTTCCTTTTCCATATACATTAATATGTTTTTCCTTGCATCATGCAGGAAGACTCTGCCTGGTACAAAAGAGAACTCTCTGTACTGCTATCTAAGTGCCTTAAGTACAATTTCATAAATGAGGAATGTTTGTTCTGAGTGGCTAAGTGAATAAAACTTGGAACTGCTGTGCTGGAAATTGAGTTTGTAATGCGAGTGTTGCCAGAAGTGAACGATGTGAAATCCAAACTTTCTGCTTTGTAGGGCAAGAGAAATGAGATCTCTTCAACGTGAAGGGCTCGATGTGGACAGAGCAATCAATAGCAGTCAGTGGCAATGCTGAGAGGAGAACTCCTGTCCTCCCACTGGAGGACTCCTGTCCTCCAGGCCACAGGGATGACTGTAATAGCTGCTCTTACTGTTTCCAGAGATGATGCTTTGTCTGTGATGAAAAACTATTTAGCAGGAGCTTGGAGCATTTTTGGGCTTCAGTTCAACAAAATATTGACAAATATATTTTAGACTCATCATTCTGCAACAAAGCACAACAAAGCAGTCCCCGTGTCCCACTGGAATGCATGTTCAGAAGTGCAGCCACTCTACCACCTTAGGGAGAAACAGATTCTATCTGAATAAAAGAAACATTCTTGCAACAGTGGTAATTATGGATACATTAATTAGATGATTATATAGGTTGAATTCTACAAATTTCATTAATGTGCACACTTGCATTATGTGACTCAAAAGATCAGGATAAGTATTTCTTCAGTATTTCATAAGTATTTCTTATTCAGACACATGAAAAATATTACTCTTTCCATCATGATTAAGAGGATTACAGTAATTTGAGTCAAATTACCTATTATATAACAATGCATTTTGCAGGATGTTAGAATGCTTTTGAGAAATTTACATCTATGGGGTAAAATTGGCATTCCCAGAAATGGCTAATATATTGTTCCAATGGTGGTGATAAAATTAAGGGATTTAAAAATATATCTTTGGGAAGATTAAGGTATTTTTTTTCTTTTAGCCATGACTAGAAATGCAGATTTATTTCACTTTCCTGTGCTGTGCAATCCTATGTGTACAGCTGTACAATTTTTCCAGAAGACCAGTCTCAGGTGGCTCAGGACACTTGCACACCCACTGGGATTGTAGGTGCACACAGGAAACAGAATTTCTAGTGTGGTTTCCTCCAAAGATAATTTATTACACCAAAACTTTTCTGTAGCTGAAGACAGAAGGAGGGACTATAGGGGATGAACTTCAAAACCAGGCTGTGTTTGACCAATGCAAATGGAATTTTATGTGTCCCCCTCTTTCTGCTTTGCCAATTCCCTTCTGCTCTACTCCTATAGAAATTTGTGCAACACTTCCATCCAAAGTATTTATTCACAATTGCACCTACAGTGAAAAGTCTTGGGTTTGATATCTGTGCCTCTTTTGACCCATCAATTATTTATGAGATAAACTTGATTTTGGTTTTGTGGTTTTCACCACTGCTGTAACATTTAATGAAATAGTAATAAGAAAGATCAATACATACCAAGTTCTTTGTAGCAAAATATTGGGGGTTTTGTATTCTACAGAATATTCATATTCAAATCATTTCACTGTGAAAAAATTATTATAGATAGGTGCCAACAAAATTCTTGTTAATCTTCCCTTTTAGATAAAAGCATAAAAAGAAATCTTTATTTAAAATCTGTTTTATAGGAGGTTTGAGCATATGCCTAATAAAATTCTTCCTGGATTGCTATCCTATATGCTTAGCTTCAGATTGCAAGGAATGTGTCCTGAAGTTATAAACCCTCTGAAACAGAGAAATAAAAGGATATCTAACAGATCATTAAGTCCAGGGGTACTATCAAGCGTAGCTTTAATGTCACAGAGATCTCATCTTTTAGAAAGTTTCAGTGCACAGTAATATGAGTTTTAAGTGTGGTAGTCAAGTTTTTGTAACACATATATGGTCAGGCTTAAACAAAAGAAAAATCTTGTTTGGTTTTTTTTTTTTCACCTGTACTTTGAGTGAAAGAAAACCCTAAAATGCAAAAAATAGACCTTGAAAATCAGCATTACATCTTTATTCAATGTAAAAGCTAAAAATTGAAATGAAGACATTCTCAGAAAGCTACTCTTAAGTATTTAAATTAAGATGTTGAATTTTTGAGAAATCTCAGGAAAAAAAATGGGGGTTTTTTTTGCCATAAAAGAGAGCTAAATTCATTTCAGATCCATAATCCTTTCTGAAGACCTCTTGAGTAGAAGAAGCACTCAGAAATGAAAACCAAGAACACACAAGACTAGCTGCAGCTTTCCAGTGAACCTCAGGTCACCTGTCATCTCTGTCAAACTCCATTTTCCACTGCACTGAAGTGAGTAAAACAAGTGGTCACCATAAAAATGCCTTTAATATGGCAGTTTCAAGTGTCATTAACCTCTGTTCCATCTGCTTAAGGAGAATGTGGCCATCTAATTGCTAAAAATGTTGTTACACTCAGAGCAGTCAAGCATGTAGATTTATCATATAGAGTCTGAAAAAAAACCAGCTCTCTTGATGTTCTACTGCTGTTTGTTGAATTTGTATTCAATTCACTTAACAAGTGAATTGTTTGTTCCTTATTTAGGGTTTAATTCATGCAGAAAAGGTGAATAAACAATGGAAAATCAGGGGGTTTAACAGGCAGGTTCTTTGGCTCTTGTTGACTCAGGGATTAATTTTTCTTTAGGAACTTTTAAACCATAAGACTCAAAGCCCTTTAAGCATTAGTAGGTATCATTTTTTAACAGATGAAGACGGAGATGTGACAATAATACATCACCATATACAGTAAGTTGGGATAAAGATCTGAGTGTTACCTGATTACTGTTTCCATATCTCTGTACACACATTTTTGCCTCTTATCCTCCTCCATTCTTTTACTGTTCTGCTCTTCACTTCTTTCCACTTTAATCTGCCCCTGTTTGTTCAACTTGTTGGATCCTGAACACTTTTGAAAAGCCTGTTTTGGGAATTTTAAGTTTCGCATTAAGAACTTAAAGAAAAGGGAAGGTCATGGAAAAGATTCAGGACTGACTTTGTCAGCTACCTCTAATGTACACTTGATTTATTTGTCTCTCTGTTACTTTATTATTAATTCTCTCCCAACTCAATTTGCTAAGGAATATGGAAGGTTTAGTGAAAAATGGGAAAAGGAAGGAAAAACCCATGGAATTCTATGGATGTGCAAGGAACTTAAGATGAAGCATTCCTAATAAATATCCCTTTAGACATTGCTTTTGCTGAAGACATTAAATGAACTGTCCCATTTCTTTTCCCTGCATCCAGATCAGAATTATAAATAGCTATAAGTAAAAATACCTCATGCCCCAAATAGTATAAAATGTGCTGTCAACATATTCTGGTCTGCTGGCTGGAAATGCTCATAACTTAATAAAATTGAACTGATTTTCTTCAAAGGTGAGATGTTTTGACATTCTTGGCAAGGTCAGTAAGTCAGATTGGAGTTTCAAGTGTTTAACTTCAGCTTCTCTGAGTAGAGAGCCAAAAAGCAGAATTAGAATTCTCAGGAAATGAATCTCCTTTTAAATATGTAATAATCAAAGGAACAACCTAAGCAGTTAAATGATTATTCTTTTTCTTCCTCACACACATTCATAAAATACAAGAAAAGGCATCCCAGAAGAATTCTTTTTGAGTAAGTTCTGAGTAAAATGAACTCTATGAAGCTTCAAATGTAATGATTTGATAGAATCTTTAGTATAATGTAAATTACAAGAAAACATCTGAGGTAAGATGGAAAAGAATTATTTGTGGTCATATGTGTACTCCCTGAGATGAAACATTTTTTAATCAAAATATTTCAAAGCAATAAATCTAATAATGTAGTAGAATTAGCTGATGCTATTAAACCAAGCTGTTCCTGATTCTGCAAAAATCAGCTACAGCTACTCATAATTGTTTTAATTTCTGAATAATTTTTTTGTAACTGTATCTCCATAATAACAAAAATGTATTTAGAAAAAAAAATAATTAGAAAGCATAAATAGAAGCCTTTTGAATGCTCATTTCTCACTTTGTAATGATTAAAAATTTGGGTTGTTCCAGCATGCTGGTTTATTGCATAGCTGCATTAAAAACTTATGTTTCTGGAATTAAACTATGGTTTAGTAATCATTTTTAGAAATAAATATTCTTTTTCATTAAAGAAAATCTCTGTATTTTATCATGCAAGTAAAGCAGCACCTTTCAAGAGAGCATTGAGTTCAACAGATGTGTGTAGCACATACCTGGTTGGCTGTGAGAGAAGTTGTAATGTTTAAGATTTTAAAGTTATTTTGGAAAATATCAGAATATTTCTTTGGGTGAAGTGTCCTTCTGTTGAACTACAAAAGGGTAGATTCCTGTACATCTCAGAGCATTTATATTTGAACAGAGTGATTGAACTTCCAGAACTGTATGCTTTGAATTAAATGCACACTCATCAAAATAATTAAAGAGGAATTGTAAGCTGAAGTGAGCAGTGGTGGGAAGATGCAGTTCTCCTTTGTGTACTTGTCATCTATATGAGATGCAGTACTTGAATGTAATTTTCTCATTTTGAAATGAATATTTAATTAAATTACTTTAGAAATACTTATGGTTAATGAGAAAACTCAATTTGCCAAAAGCATACTCTTGGAATACTTTTTGTGACATTCCAAGCTTGAATCCTCATATGCAAGTATTATGCAAACATTATTGCTTTGGCAACTGACCTTTACCATGGTTTGTTTTTTAACTGAGCAAGGTTATTGAATTTTCTAGATTTTTAGGGGTTTGTTGGTTTTTTTAGCATTGGTTTCTATGACAATGTTACACATAAGACATGAAGACTAATTGCTGGCAGTAAAAGCATCTGCAATTGTAACTGGTGTTTTTCTGCATTTTAAAATGTCAGGAAAAGAGACATTTAATTTTTTTTTTTTTTTAAATTTATTCATTAGCATTTCCTGAAATATGTTTGCTGTGGATGGCAGCTCATCTTTTCCAGTAAATGTGAGAACTGTGATTGTGTCCAGCTTTTCTTTTCCAGCTGTCACTAGCAGAGTGTCATAATATTTAGAGATACACTCTATACCTGTCAGAGTTTGTTACAGTTCAGTGATGCATGATGAAGTGTGAGGGACACAGTCTTCCTACACTACTCACGGTATAAATGCAGTGATGATACTTCACAATGACTCCTTGCTCAAGGTCAGGACAAAGAAACTCATCTGTGGTGCTCAACAACTCACTTATTAATTGCTGAGTTCTAGAACTCAGGGCCAATTTCTTTAATATGCCTGTAATTTGATAGAAAGATTCACGGGTGTTTATGAGAAATGCAAGAAACTTTTGTAACAAGTGCAATTTTTCCATGCAAATTCTTTCAAAATGAACTGATTTAATCATCTGAAATTATTTCCTTGCTCAAATCCTTTGAAATTAAATATGATAGAAATAAGCTTTTGCTATTTTACCTGAGGATTAGTCCTGCTGGTAGTTGAAGATATATCTGAAAAGGTACCTCTGACTAATACTTATTCTGGTAATTTTTATAACACGTTGAAAAAAATGTAAAACTTGCTAGCTAAGGGATTATTATAAGCATATAAGAATAATATACACCTAACTCATTAGCCTTATTCTTCTGTTTTGCTAAAATAGGCAATTTTAAGGTTTTAACACCTCAGGTGCTCTTGGCTTATTTTGTGAGTGGCATTTAAATGCATGCTAGTGGGAGTTATTCTATTAGAATATTTGCATGTGGTGCTTTTCCAGTTGCTAATTATCTAATAAAAAATACTTGCTAATTTACAGATGTTCTGTTGCTGCACTATTGTCCTGAACCTTTCTTTCTCCTACACTGTTCCCTTGAAATCATAGGGCCATAAAGGAGGTATGACTAATTGCATTACTAATGACATATTGGGATGTTTAGATCCTTCAGAAGGCTTCTTTGTAGTTCTTTCTTTCATCCAAACAAGTACATAAAAATATCTCAATTTTCTGCTGAAGATCTACAACTCAGCAAACTTGAGCAACATTTTCTTTAAAAAAAAATGCTGTTCAAATCACACAATAGAAAAATTCCTTCATTTCAAACCCCATTTCAATTAGAAAGGGGTTTTAAAAATATGAAAAATGTTATGAAAAGATACCTTTAAATGACAATAAGAGTGGAAAAGTTTTCTATGTTTTCTGAAGAGTACACACCTTGGACAAGCTGTTCCACCAAGCTCTTGGCTAATGTCTCTCCAAACCTGCAAATGAATCAGTGTGGCAGATGCCCTGGTGCAACTGAGCTGAGGTGGCTGAGATCCTCTGAGTAGACTCTCTACTATTGTGCATCCTACTCAATTCCAAGTGTTAAAATTCATGGCATTTCTTGGGGGAATGAGGGGGTGTGACTCTCCTGATAACTTTAGTCATCTTCTGTTTCCTGTCTTGCATTGCAAGGTTTGAGAGGAAGGCATCCTGTTTTTCTCACTGTTTTGGGGTAGAGTTTACTTGTTTGGTTTGGGTTTTGTTTGTTTGCTTGTTTGTGGTTTTTTTTTGACTGTGTGGTTTTGGGATTTGTTTATTTGTGGGTTTTTGTTTGTTTGTTGTTTTTTTTTTAACTATACTGAGTATAAAAGAGGAGAGGCGAGGCCAGACTGAAACATGCTGTATAGTCTAGTACATCTGCTGGTTTAAAAAGAGCTTACCCGGGACTCATAAAGCCAGCAGCCAGTTTGGTCCGTTTGTTTTCTAGGCATTCACATAGGACAGGAACAGGGAAATTTGCTCTTACTTGCTACAGGTTTTGACTCCTCTTATATCATTTCAACCTCCAGGTCAGTGACATGTAGGAGACCAGAATCTCAGTTTCTAGCAAAGGCTCCCTTCACAGGTTTGAGTGAAAAAACAGTATCTATTTCTTTCTTATGTAACAGAAAGAAGCCTGGATGCCATCAAAAGGCCTTGTGAAAAACTCATTAACTAGGGTCATTTTGGTGTAGTTTCCTCTTGACTGCAGTGTAGGTTAGTTCACCTACACATCACTTGATATTGCTGTCAGAAGTTTCTGAATAACTTAAAAATATGCTACAGAAATTACAAAAATTGGTTACAGGTGTACATTTTGCTGAAGAACTAAGAACTGCTTTAAGCCCTTAAAGCTTTACCCTTATCCTCAGTATTTGTCTTTATTGAAAAGCAGCCCAACGTCCATTATTCATTTTGCTTTTTAACATTAAGACAGCAAAACCTAAAGAGCTACAAAGGTATAAAATGAAGGTGTGTAATATTAGGTCTTAAAGTCCTACAGTAAAGCATGCAATAATTTAGAGAATGCATCCATAGCACATGGTCTTAAAAATTTTGTTACAGTCCATTAATCAAGTTATCATGTCTGCTCCTTTCCTTAAATATTTATCTGAAATATCTTTGGCTGGATAATTGTAAAGGGATCAACAGAAGAGAGACAAGAATTTGTCTGAGGTTTGAAAAAGTGCTTATAAGAGGCTGAAGATCTCAATGAAGATGAAGGATGAAGGTTGAAGTGAGCTGGTTAAAGTTTATCTCATCTTTAAAGAGAAAATTGCTAGCTCTAAGTTGAGTTCTTTAATGTAGCAGGAAATGGTATAGCAAGATCCTATAAAGAGAAATGGAATTTCTCAAAGGTTTCAGGGGTTCTCTATCACTAAATAAATGTTGTGTGGTTGATGCATAAACTACTGGGGGCAATTCTTTAAGGTATGTTACGGATCAAGTCAGACTGGATCATCCTAATGGCTCCTTGGTGGGCCATTGGTTTGGTCCTTCTCTAGGCATTGAAATGTCACCTCCTCCAAAAGTGTGCATCATTCTTCTTTTACGTACGTACCGATCTATTCTTGCATTTTCTTAGTTTAAGAGATCTGATGTGTCTGATCGTGAGGTAGGACAGCAGCTGACAGGTCTCTATTACAGTTGTCATAGCTTACTTGAAAATAATTGCAAGTGCAAATAACTACAATAAGTTTGTATAGCTTCTATTATGTTTGTAATCAGTACAGGCAGGGTTTTTTTTCTGTTTTTCTGCCTTATTATACCACATTATAACCTATTTTTCTTCAAACATCACACACCTTTTCAGTCCTATAGCCAAGGAAAATATTGAAATATATTAACAGTAGGTTGTCATTAGTTTGAGTTGGTCTCCTTCCATGAGTGAGCTATGTATTGGCTGCCAGGTTGTGTGTGGAACAATTTCATTTTCACTTGTGTAGTGAAAACCCTGTCATGTATGCAATGACAATTACTGAGACCTATACCCCATAAACTGTACTTCAATTTTTTCTCCTTCTGCACGATTTAGGAACAACTTAGACCCCTTCAGCACTTGGAGATTTACACTGAAATTATTGCCACCAAATTGTTCTTTTAAGCATAGATTGCAAATCTTTTAAAGCATTTATTTGAATTTGTGTCATATGCTGCAATTAACTTGCCATTACTTGCAGCTGCCCTTTCCAGTGGAAAGATTAGAAGATAGGAATTTATAATCAGGGAACCTCAACACAGCTGTCAGAAAAGACTTGGGATCAGTACAAGTAGTCTCAAGGGACAACTTGAAAGGCAGATTTGAACTGTGAACTTCTGTGTCAGAATTTTGATTGCCAAGGACCCTTCTAGGTCACACAACAAGGATAATGAGAACTACAGTCTTAAATGCTCTTGGACAAAAGTTTATTATAACTGCACAGAGAAATAGCCCAAATATGTCACAGCAGATTCATGGTTATTACTGAAACAATGCATTAATGTTGGCAGTCACTTGAAATATGGTATGTATATAATAGTTTCATTTAGTATCACTTAAAGGTCTCTATTGCAAAGAGGCATGACCTGTCACTGATGTATGCTGCTATAACAAAATATAAGAGTTATACCTTTCCTTTGACAAATTTCAGATCACTCATCTACTGCACAAAATGAGAGGAATGAAGGAGAAGTTATAAAGAATTTAATTTGGCTTTGTGCTGTGTGTTTCTTATTTTAGAAATTTAGGCGATTTTCCCCAAAATAAAGAACATCAGGAGATTAGGTATTGTTCTTATCATAATTTAGAAAAACAACCTTTTGCCTATAATGAAAAGAGAAAGTAGCTTTAAAGTTCCTTGGGTTTTAACCTATTCTTTTGTGATGGCCGAAGATATTTCATTTGAAATGCCACTCCCAGATGTATATGTAGTTCATTCTGAGATTCATAATTCAGAAATGTTGTATGCCAAAATAAATACATAATAAGAGAGTGTCTGTCTCTGCCACAGAAATGACAGAAACTGAAAGAAATTATGGTTTTTCTGAAGGAAAGTATAAAAGTTGTGTTCTCTATTCTCTGTCTGCTGTTACCTTTGGAAAGAATCAATGTTTATGTTGCTGTTGAGGTGTTGTGACACGGTTTTCAAACTGACTTGCATGTCATGCCATGGTGGTTGGGAAGACAGTGAATGTCACCAGCTTTCAGCAGGAATATGGATAACAAGATTAGTGCCTCCATATAGTGCAGTAAATAACTTTGCTACAGCAGCTGATGCTGGGAAGATTGTGAGTTTGTGTTTTACCATAAACTCTGATACCTCTGAGGTGACAGCAGTGATTTCAAGAATTCTATTCCTGCTATTTTTAAATCACTGCAGAAATGAAATAAGGAAAGACTGGAAGTTCCTTAAAAAAAAAAAAAAACCCAAACAGCTGAAAATCCTGCTTTACACTTACAAGAGCAGCTGCAGTTCATTCTATCAAATTTGAGATTTTATTTCTAAAATGTGTTCAGAAGTGTAGCCCTATTGAGGAGACAGTATTGACTGTGTAATTCAGGATGCAACAAAACAATGAAAGAAGAGTTTAATAAGGTGGAACTGATTGGGTTGGACATTCGTATACCTCTGTGAGTATTGTTTAATTGTCCATGAGATTGAGTTGTTAAATAAGCAGACTAATACAAACTGAGTAACACAAGAAAGAGAACTAATATGAGATCACAAAAATAATTTTGTTTCTAATATATAGTTCTTAATTATACTGTTCTACCCGCAATGCTGTATGCTTGAAAGCTTACAGTTCACATCTGTGTTGAAGAAAGCAAAACAAATGTTATTTGTCAATACTTTAAACTTCACTCAGGTATATACAATATGTGCTTGAATTTTAAGACATGGAACAGATAAAAGATTGCTTGGTTGACACTATAGGTATGCCTGGAAGGTGTAATAGAGAAAAGTTGAGGTTGAATTTTTGATATTATTTTATAAATACGGAGTGAGTGGCTGATTGAGAATTGGACGACCACATCAGGAATGCACAGTATTGATTCTTCATTTAAGAATGATGGTCTGTCTTTCAGATGTAAATGTATCTGTTCTTTCTGGTCCAGATGTGCCAGTGGAAAGTCCAGCTTTCTAAGTCCAGCTGCTCCTCACCCTGCTCCCAGATGTGCTGAGTGGGTTGCCAGGGCTCACTCAGCCCATTTCAATCAGAATCACCTGTGCTTGCAAAGCACTGTTTAAGTAAGCAAGGCTAAGGTGGGGCTGATTATTTTTGGCTAAGAGGGGTCAGTTGACTTTCACCATATCTGGAAAAAGTGGCTGCTACCTTTAACTTGTCATTACTTGTTTATTCCACCCAACTTTAGTGACTCCTCAAGATGACCCTGGGCAGCAGCTGGTTGTTGTGCTGAGGGGAGACCTCTTTCAACTGTGCTGGCACTGACCAACCTCACATATCCCCATGAGAAGTTTGATAGCTGCAAGGGTGTTCCAGAAAGCGCTTGTGCAATGGTGTTTGCGTGGTCTGGGAAGGTGGTGGGGATAGTGGTGGTTGTTGTGCAAGACTGGACAGTAAGTGGGGGAAAGAACATCATTCTTGGTTGTCCTGGTTCAGGGTAAATTTGCTTCTATCTGTTTACATGTAAATGATGTGAGCTGGGGAGATGGAAATGAAGAAATTTCAGTTGTCTTGTTTCCAAGGTGGCTTCTGTGCTTTCTGTAGTCAGCATTTTCTTAAAGACCCTTTTTTCCTAGAGAGTCTATGTAACTTTGTGAATTTTGTATTTTGTAATTTAGGCTGTATTGCAGGAAAACTGTTGAATGGTTGTGAGAAAAATGGCTAAAAAATAGTTCACTAGGAAGCATTTTTGTAATGATTGGTACTTCACTGAATAGTAAAGGAAAGCAAGCATAAAAGATAATGAACTTCAGCTGAATATCACCTAAGCATTAAAGAAGTCTTCCCTGGGACCAATGTTGACTAAATTTTAGAAACAGATTTCTAAATAGCTGGTTTGATGAAATGTTCTCTACTTTAGTGTTTTGTGGTGGGCTGGGTATGATACTTTGAGGAGCTACACAGTATTCTGGATTTATTGTAATTGATGTGGGATGTCTGCTGTAAGAGTGACTTATTTCATGTAAGTTAACACTCACAAATTTCTTAACAAGTGTCCCTTTGTAAGCTAACATACACTAAAAGTAATTTAATTTGTTAATAATGAAAACAGCTGTTTCATCAAATCACCATATTTTGAATTCTGCCTGCATTAACAAGCAATGAAAATGCTTTTCAAGTAGAAACTCTGCAGGATTCTAAGTTAACAGAAAGACGTCTATGGTTTACATCAAGGAGGATCTGACTCATTATCATTAGCATTTTACCAATGCACTGTAAAATATGAATAGGTTCTTAGAGCTACCAGAGAGCACTGGATGTGTTGCCTGATGTTTGTGGGAATGAAAAGTCAGAATGAGTTGGACTTAAATATCTGTGGTGCGCTAGTCAGATTAATCATGTGAGTTTACTTTGACAAAATATGAGATGCTGGGGAAAAATTTTACTGTGAGGAGTTTGTTCTCTCTGCCCTCTTTGGGACTGTTGGATGTGATAGGTTGTGCTGTAATCACTCTGAAACCTCAGGATACATTTGAATTGAATTACATTGCAAAGCTATAAAATTCATTGCATTAAAAATAATTATTTAAAATTCAGTAAATTCAGATGAAATGACAGCAGCTCTTCAGCTGTTAGAATGAGTTGATTAAGTTATCAAAATCAGGCATATGTATTTTGCATAAATCAGGTAAAACTGTACATTCAAAAACGTTAATATAATTTTTCTGTCAGATAAGTATTATAGAGTATAAGTAATTACATCCATAATAAAATTTGGTCTTTGGGAAGGCTTTCTGTGGGAGAGATTTTGTTCCCCTGCTTTCCACCCTTAGACACTATCACTCATTTTTAGTTTTTCCCTACCTGTTTGTTGCTGTTCATTCTGGCTGAGAGGGGGCAAAATATTCTCATATACCAGGAGAGTGCTGCACTGAATTTCCTCTCCAAGAGAATGATTCGCTCTTACTTCTCTTGGCAACCATCAACAGCCACACTTTAAAATGCTGCCAGGGCTCCAGGGGATCCTTGATACCGATCTTATCTGAGGGAAACTTCTGCTGCCATGGTCTTGATCTTCCTCAAGTATTGTGCACTCCAAAAGTGCAAATTTCTCTCTGCCTAGTGACATGTGGTTTTAATAGAAGCAAAGCAAATCAGAATTTCTTAGTAAAGGAATATTACAGCAATATAGTAACAAAGTCATGAGGGATATGTATTAAGATTTCTGGAAGATTATGTATTATCTCCTGGATAGAGATTTGAGAGTCTCTTGGCACAACTGTCTGGAAAGAAAGTTGTGTGAAAGAGAAAAGAAAGTGGAATTTGTAACAGACAAGTGAACTGAGTGACCATTTTGTTTTGCAAAATAATCTACAATTAGAGAGGAGTCATCATGACAAAAAGGACTTGTGGCACTCTGCCGCTGTTGTACTGCTGAGCACAGGTGCTAAACAGAGAGTTTAATGCAGACCCATATGTTATAAGACCTCAAAAGACTCAAGGAACCTTGTTCCAAAGCTGAGAACTCCTGAATGTAGGTTGCTCAAGCTCCTACATAATTCATGTCCTTTATATTGGTGTTAAGACAGTCTTTTATAACCTGATCACAGATTTTAACTTTTTTCTCAGGAAAAAGCAAAAGTCCTAATATCCCCCTTGCTAAATTTCTAGTTTATCTCTAAGGTATTAAAGTACAGAATCCTCTTTGACTATAAAAAAATAGGTTGTTTCTATTGTGCAGGTAAAATGTGTATTTGTAATTCTTAGGAAAAAAAAGAATAAATTTTATCTAAAGTGTATGCACTTTTGGAAGAAAATTCACTTTGAAGTGTTAAATGTGGAAAAAAAATCTATCTTAATTAAAATTTGATTAAATTATGGGGAATAAAAAACTTTATTTCTTTGCAATAACAAAAATCAAATGATCATACATCATTTTACATCGGGAAAAGTAGTTAGAGGCTGTAACTGACCACTCAGAGCATACAAGATCAAGGCTTTTTACATTATGCAGGAAAATGGTTGAGTGCTACTTTTTAATATAATTTTTTTAACTTTCATTTGTGGAAGTAGCTTACTAACAATACCACTGTTAACTAAATTTTTTAGATGCAGTGTTACCTTTGCATACAGTAACTATCTATCACTTTTATCAAGTACACATATCAGTTTTGGTAATTTTCTACAGACTATCTTGTATTTCCAGTTTATGAAGCAATTGCTGCTTATGTGTTATGAGAATAGAAAATATCAAATTCTGATGCAGACCAATAATATAAGAAAGCTGAATCAAATTTGTAAGTTGTGATATGATTTATCTATTTTAATGCTTGTGGACTCATCCACTTTTAAGCGGGCTGAACCCATTTCAGGCTGACACTTGAAAATCAAAATAAAGCATTGGAGTAGATTTTTAAATCCCAATAGTCAGACAAGAATTTGGCTGCTACTCTGCTCTGTAAAGTTCTGCAAAGGGGACAATGTGAAGACTGAAGAGTGGAATTTTGGGGTGGTTTATTGGCTGGCAGATTTCTGTCAGTACGGAATTCTTTGAAAGGTGTCACACCATCCATGTGCCTCCATTAATGAGAGAGAGCCCATCAACTCTTCCAGCCAGAAGGAATCTTGTGCCAAATTACCTTGCACAGTTCCTGCAGTGGGATTTCTGGTAATGTGCCAGATACTAATTTTTCTTGCTGAACAGTGATTTTTTTTCCCTAATGCTTAACACCATCTGAAATACTGTTGTTAAAACTACTTCTTAAAGGCTTATAGAACATTTTAAGTTTCTTTTGAACACAAGAATTCTGTTAGGACTCGGAAGTAAAAGAGGGCTAAACCTAAGATATCCAAGATCTCAGGAAACTGTAAAAATGGATTTCATTGAAATTAGTGGACTAGCAGATAACATTCTGGAAGGAGAATAACATCTTCTCATAATAGCCATTAAGGTGGTTTCTTTCTCTGTTTCTCTTGCTCCTGTTGACATCTATGAATATCTGCTGTCTGGTCTCAGTGGCAACAGACAAAATTAGTGACCATTTGTAAGATGTGTGAATGTGTAGTGAGGCCAGTGTTGTGGGCAATATTTCCTGGGTTACATATTAGTTTGTAAGTGAAGTCTGTATTGACTGCCCACCTGTAGCAGGAGTGCATTTCCCTGGTGCCCAGAAGGTCTGTTCCTGCTGGTTGTCTAAGCAGCTGAATTAATTCAGTGTCCGTGGGCGAGGAACGCTTTCCTGCCTTCCTGGAATAGAGAACCAGAGCTTTTCTGGCAATCTGAAGAAGAAATCTGCAGCTTTTGTGAAAACACAAGGCCATGAGCAGGAGCAGGTTCTTCCCTCTGGGATCAAACCCTGTTGTGCTGGGCTGTGGGGCTGTATCAGGGACCACCTGGAATCCCAGCTGACCTTCTGGATGAGGCCATGCTATTTACTTGCTGAGAGCAATGCAGCTTTTGTGGTTCCTTGCTATGGTAAATTATGTGGCCAGAAAACAAAAACCCAACCAAAATAAAAGTGGAAAAAAAAAAAAAAAAAGAGATGAGAGGAGGGAGAAGGTGGTAGGATACAGATAATAACCTTGGCTTTTGGTCCCAAACTAGAGACCAGTGCTCCAGGCTCAGTACCACAAAGCATATGCTATTCTTCCTGCAGTAGGAATCCTTTACTTAATACTTTACTTCTTGGTAGAATTTTCTTTAATGGTGACTGTTTGTTGTAGATGTAAAAAGGCAAAATAAAATTATGCAACATTTAGGAATTGTACCTCGGCCAAAGTGGCTTACATTCATTTGAAACATCATCTGTCTCAGTAATTAGAATACTTACAGTTAACAGGGACCTGGCCCAAACTATTTGGTTTTGGACTGTGTTCTGTTTAAGCATCTGCCCTTGAGTTAATTTTTTAAAATTTCTCAGTATGTTCTAGCTGTGGTCTGCATATTTAATTCCTCTTGGATGTTTTGATACCATTATGATGAAACCGAAAAAATGAAAAAAATCTTCGTATTTTCTGTGTGGATAGAATATTGAACTATAGTATTTTCCATTATGAGAAATTCTTTATTTTTATTTCTGCAAAATTTATATTTCTAAAAAAAAAATTAAGACCTTTAGGATGTGGGTGAAAGAGTCCCATTTTTACCTCAGTGACTTTCTAAGGTAAAAAAAAGCCTTAGAAAAGTGGGAAATTCTGTGACAGTAGGAGGAATAAATATTATGCTAGAGTAGTAGGAAATTATAGTAATTTGGTTATTATAAAGTACAAACATTCTAATTCGGTTACAATACTTTAAGGGCAGGTGTTGGGACTAGTTGGATATATGAGCCTAATGTTATTTTGTGAATTATTTTACTGATACCTCCATTTCTATTCTTACTGAAGAAGAGATGCAGAAATTCTAGTTCGGAATGTTAAAATATTTAAGAACATTGAGACAGCTGTCACTTGAACTTTTCTGGACATCAGTCTTCAAAATCAAAGTAATATGGAAATATTTACAGAGTTTTATTTCCAGAAGTTTAAAAAAAAATCATCATTTTTAATATTAAGTAATAAATAGAGGGAAAATTTCCAGTAGTTTTTGGGTTCATTTTGCATTTCCTCTCATTCTTCATGTGTAAGAAGGAAAAGAGAAAAATCTTTGATAAATAGAGCTTTGGTGATGTCAGTTGAGGAGCTCTGACAGAAAATTGACATATGACACTTGATCTTGTACCATATATAACTGTAATATCACTATAGTGTGTGCCTGTATCTACATCTGCGTGGATATATTTGTCATACAGAAAAGGATCTCTTTTTTTTCCCTCCAAGAGAGTTACAACATCATATAGAGTTTAAGAAAAGTAAGAATTTTGTATGTGTTACTTTTCAATCAAATATCTCAAACTTCTGCACAAAAATGAGAGCTACCATTCCAGTTAGAGCTGGAGAAAATAAGGTCAGGGGTGTTCATACCACACTGCAGTTCACAGCTTCAGCTGGGGCAGAGAGAGGGGTAAAAATTCTGCTTTTCTTATTTCCACTGTACTGTCAGCTCTGACAAATGCCATTTAGTGTTTTCCTCTTATGAGGTCACTGCTAATGACACCTGAAATGTAGATGTGAAGTGAAAGTGTGAAAAATGCTTAATAGCTGTTTTGTCAGGGAAAAGTTATCCATAAAACCACTTTGTACTTTTTATTGGAACAATTCAGCTATTAAAGCATATTTAACAATTCCAATTTTTTGATGCGTGGTATGCTGTAATTACCATCAATTTTTATTATTTTTGGCAAATGATCATTGCTGTGCTCAGAGGACTTCACCTAGACAGATTTTTCCATTTCATGCAGCACAAAAGTACTTTTTTAGCTCCTCTAGCAGTGCTTATGTTCAATCCACCATATTAAGCAGTGACCTATTAACTGGATGGTTCAAAGGCTTAGCAATACATGTGTTTGGATTTAGATTGGCTTCCACTGTCCTAGAAGTTAAGCTCAATCATTTAGAGCTCCTAGAAATCATCCTGGAAGAGTGAATTTAATTCACTGGTTAGTAAGAAAATCTTATAATTGAGTACCCCTAAACCCAGTGGAGTTATTGCCCCATGCTAAGGAATCCTTAGCCTTATCACATTTTAGATCCAGTCATCATGCTTTGTCTTGCTAGTTCATATTCTTCTGACATAACTGAGTGACTGTTGTGAAATATTTAGCATTTTCCTGAACCATCATCTTTTGCATTAAAAAATTAAGCATGTTTTTATTTTATCAGTATCATGTTTGACCGCTACATTGCTTTTGCCCTCTTTATATAGTAATGACAGCAGAGAAAGACATTTAGAGTAAATGAATATACTTCTCGGCTACTTAAAAATGTTATAGTTCTTTCTGATCTTGTTGCTCTTTGTTACCAAGTGGTGTACAACATGCTGTGTTAGGCACAGCTCAGTAGTGGAAACAATTATCAGCAAAAATTCATCTGGCTTTCCTTGGCCTTGGGTGGCACTGGGGACTCCCGTGGTTCTTTTGTCAGTAATGGGTCTTCATAAGTGGATCTGGTCTTCAGATTCCCAAAGGATGATTTTGTCCCCTGTGCCTGCTTATCCAGATGATGTCTGAGACTTTCAGGAGCTTTGTCATTGTCTGGCTTGTGGCTAAAGGATGTGCTCTTGGCTGTGCTCCAATAATAATCCATTCAGTTGCTCGATGTCCTGTAGCCTGGGGATGAGGAGAAGGTGACTCCACCAAATAATGAAGCCTCTCTTCTTATTGGCTGGATGGCAATTCTGTACAATAATAAAATAAAGTAATTAATGTATCTTAATTATAGTCCTCTTTAAAAATCCATTGCCTTAGCATATTTTTCCAATAATGTGCAACTAAAAAACCAAACCCAGAAAATATACAGATGCAACTTTGTTAATAATTCATACACACATTTTAAGTGCAGTTTGGATAAGGTACAAAAACAGAGGAAGTACTGAGCACTTTTTTCTTCCTTTCAATGACTTGGTTATATTTTTTTCAAAAAATCTTTTTCACGCTGTATTGCTTTGAGGATCATGAAGGCCACCATTACCTATCTGCAGATTACACTGGAAAATGCTGATTTCTTTTAATTTCAACTAACTTGTCAGCAGTAAAAGTACCAAAGATTTTGAAAGGTATGGGAAGATACCTTGTTTGTGATATTGAAGTTTGTGATAGCTATGTATCTTTCTGTCCAGAAGAGGTTTTAAGAAGCCTTAGTATTTGGCATTTCATTTAACTGCATAAATCAGAAAGAAGCTAACTGTAGACTTCCATTCTTTTTCTTCCAAAACTGAGGAGGAGAAAAAAAAGTAAATTATTTAAACACAATTAGCTGCATGCATATTGTCCTGGCAAACCATTCTATCCCTTTGCTATGTAAATTTTGAGGCGAACATGATTTATCTGTCTCGTTGATATGAAACAGGGGAAAACCAAGGCTGCCCTTCATAACTGATGTAGGTTGCTTTCCATTCTAATTTTATTGTTATAGAAAAATGAGACAATTACAAAATCAGTTTTTTTATAAACCAAATAATATTATTTATTATATTTTTATAAACTAAATGTTATTATTATTTATTCATGCTTAGTTATATTTAACTGTAACATGAAATAAATTATTATCTGTTTTGGATATAATTTCATCATAAGGCCTTTGAAGGTCATTTGGACTACACAACTAATTAATGTTTTATTTCCAGCCTTCCTTAATTATTCTTGCCAGATGGTCCTTTATTTGTGTTATTGCTTGGAGTTTCCAGCTGAGGTTGTTTGATTGTTGAAGAAAAATATGTGATGGCACCATAAGATAACTGTAATTGAATTGTTAGGTATGTTAGAACATTCAAGCCTTCTGTCCCTGCTTTAGCCACATCTGGGAAATAAGTTTGTTAACAAAGTGCTTTGGCACCTCATTGAATACTTGATGTGATATATGAAAATGTTTAGAGCAAGCTCAATTAGCATAAAAGTCTGTAGAAATAGAACTCTGGTAGCTTCTCATTCATTTATGAATTACAAAATCTTTTGGGGAAAATGCACAAATGGGTAAATTACCAGGTGGTTGGTTTTGTTTAGGCTTTTGTTTGGTGATGTTTGTTAGCATCTGACTTCCTTTTCTCACTTCTAGACAATATTGCTTTTGTGTTTATAAGAAAAAAGTAAATAACAAAAGACAAAATAATGTGATGAAAGCATAGTTATAGTCGTACTATTTGGCTATTAGGTTGACTTTGGTAAATGACATCTCAGGAGTGCTCGTTTCGAAGAGGGTTAGGTACAACACTGGCAGATGCCAGATTTGGGACCAGGAATGTGAATGCAGCATTTACAGTAAAGTGTTTGTTTTAATCAGTCATCAACATTGTTTGCATTGTGCTAGTAAATAAGTATCACACTTATTCTTTGAAAGTCCCATGGTGCCAGGTTCTATATAGCAGCAAATAAACATGCGTGTTCTAAAAAAGCAGAGGAGGCGAGAGGAAAAATGGTGCATGATAGTACACAAATGCACAATTTTGTCCCAAATACTTGTTCCATCTCTTTACCAGCCATTCTTTTCACTGTTTTTCTATAATCATTTTCTATAATCATCAATTTCTATAAGCAGTTTTGGGAAATGGAGATGAGTTTACAGAAGATATTGAATATGTTTTACAGATATGTGTATCAGGGGTAGCTGGGAAGAACTGAGGTATTTGTGTGGGAAATTGATAATGGATGACTAAGAAAGGTATTGACACAAAGGTTCAAGATCAGAAGGAAAAATTGGCTCATCTAGGAAGTGAAAAGTGAGGTGTATCTTTGTTTCATTCATAGCTGTGTCCTTCAAGATGCTTGGGTAAAGTGTTCTGTTAAGAAAAAAAAGGGTAAATCAACTACAAATCAGAAATTTCAAGAAAAACCTTGCCATAACAATGGGTAAGAGTTTGTTGAATAAGACTAGTTTAAGTTTAAGGAAAGTTTAAGACTTTCCTCTGTTGTTTTCTTTTGTTTTGTGTTAACTAGCATAGAAAACGCTCTGGAAGAAAACTGTCATTCTGGTTGTGGAAATCAGTTCCCAGTGTTGAAAATATGGATGTGCTATACCAAGTTTCACCAATCTAGCACAGCATTTAGAAATATTGGTAAATTTTTGTGCTGCCTCTTGCTACTGGACTATGTGTTTAGCAGTACAGTGTATCTCCTTAACAAATCCTCCCTCATTTGAGGAGTGGTTTAACTGAGTAGCAGAAATCCTCTCCCCATCAGCCATTATCAGAGATGTGTGTTCTTGGCTTCTGAGTGCTCTGAACGTAAAACTCTCTTTGAATGTTGGGGGAGATGGGAAGCAGCTGCTGCCTTTCAGAGAACAAATGTAGGGCTTTCAGGATGGAGCCCACAACACAATACAGATGCATCGAATTAAGGCTCTGCCCACTGGTGTCTGCTGCTTCCTCTGTAATTCCAGCGTTTTGTGCTTTAACTCGTTCAGTTGTTAAAATGTTATAAATATGCATTTTCTGAATTGCTGCTCTGAAAAATGGGGCCCTGGAGCTGGTGGTAACATCTCTGCGGCAGTGGAGGAGTGAGTGGGCACTTCTGTCAGCTGCGGGAGATCTGCCCATTCATATTTAAATCCAGTCCTTGTGCCAGAACTGAACAGCAAACTGTTCACAAGCTCATCTTCTCCAGTGCTAAGCATGCAAGTCTCTGAGCCACCAACAAAAGGGACATGTGAATTTCTGTAACGACCAGTTAAACTCACCAGAAACTGCTTTTAGCCCCTGGTTACCCAAATATACACTATAGGTAAAAGAAAGAAGACTACCAGGGGGATTTCACCTTAGTAATTTTAAACTCTTTTTCAGTTTTAGCTTTCTTCTTTTTATCAGTTCACCACTTCTCTGCCTTCCACTTCACTCTCTTACTGTACAAACCAAATTACCCAAACAATATTGCATGGTATTTTAAAATAAAACTTGTAGGACTGTATATGAACTTTCACTCCC
This sequence comes from Vidua macroura, assembly GCF_024509145.1. NCBI lineage: Eukaryota > Metazoa > Chordata > Aves > Passeriformes > Viduidae > Vidua > Vidua macroura. The sequence continues at coordinate 7,534,589 of NC_071578.1, read as the reverse complement.
TTTCCCTCTTTTTACATGATGTTGCAAAATAATGAATTGAGGCTGATGCCCCCAAGTTCCATAAGCTGCCTTGTCGTCCATGTACTGAACTCTGCAGCTTTACAGACAGTCTTTTCCAGTCTCCCAAGAGGTTCTGCACTTTGCTGTTTCTACTCAGTGCAGCAGGAAGGAGGGTGGCCAGCTGGGAAGAGAGACAAACCATGACAGAAGTGAGCTGACCTCTGACTTCAGGATCTGTGTGAATGGGAGGTTGGTCCCGGATGGTCTCTTACCACAGCAGGATATCCCAGTGTGAAATGCCAGCATGAAATTACTGATTATACTGCTTTTTAACTTCAGGATATGCTGCTGACTGTGTATTTTCATAAAGTCACCATAGTGCTACAGAAATATTTGCAGGAAGAGGTATTATCTTGCCATTGTGACATTAAATTGTATCAGAACAATTTAGCAATCTTTTGTAACACTTATTTTAATACCTCTGCCTTTTGTAGGGATTTCTAAAAATGCTGTGCAGAAAAAAAGTCTCCAAGCAATAGATTAAGTGGGTTTTTTAACCTTATTGTGTAAACCTCTAAATGCTTTGACATTACATATGGTTTTTCATGGTGTAGGAGATCAATATTAGTGTTTCTTCGTGCCCACAATTCAAGATGTATTACTCAAGGTGCATGACATACTACCTCACCAAAGTACCCGCTGAGATTTGTAGGTGGTGTTGGGTTACAACTGTTTTTTTTCCTGGAGGCTAAAATTGCCTAAATCTTGGTTCTTGCTGTTCTGTTTTTTCCCTCATTATATATTTAAGAGAGTCAAATCATTCATCATTCTCAATTACTGGGATATAATTCACTGCATGCAATGTTAGCTACAGACCAGATGCCTGGAAATTCCTGCACTGACCAATAATCTTAGGTCCCAGTACACATTCTGTTTTTAATACAACAGTAACATGTTTGTTTCCTATTGAATTATTTGCAGAAGATGCATCCCCATCAAAGCTTTGTCAGGCAGGTGGTTATCAGAATGGGACACAATCAGGGAGACTCAGAGCAATATAAACATTCTGAGCTCTGTTCCTTTTAACAGCCCATAAAATGGCAATAACATTTAAAAGGAATAACTTGATTTTGTTAAAGGGCAGGATCTGTCATGGGAACTTGAGGCTGCAAGGTGTTTAAATGAATGTTTCATAGTGGACTGGAAGTCCTGCCCTCTACTTCTACGTGTACTGGGGTAAAAGTTGCTTTCATTTTACAAGTGTTTTAGTTTGTCCATGTTCTCCTCTGCTGTTGTTGCATAAAATAATATATGCTTCATGATTTCATGCTGTAAATTCATGAGAGCTAAGATACAGACATCACACAAAATTCAAAACAGTGTCTGTGTGAACAACCTGTTGTAGTTTTTGAATTTTTTGATTTGCTGTACCTTCACATATTTTGTGCCAATTCTTGAATCACAGAAACAAATACGAGGTACTAAAGGAGTTTAAAGGCTGGGGGTTTCTACAGACAATGAAGTCTCAATATCTGGTGGAATCAGGATACAATGAAGTATCAATATCAAGAGGTCAATATTTGCAACATTTTTGGTTTTTAAATATGAATCTGTAGCAACAACTCAGTTTGTGTCCAACAGAGCATTTAAATGGAATAGTTTTTGAAGAACTACAAGGGAAGCTGTTCTGTTGAGTAAGGCCCCACCTTGAGTGCTGTGCTCAGTTTTGGACCCCACATTTCTAAAAATACATTGAGGTGCTGGAATGTGTCCAGAGAAGGGCAATGGGGCTGGGGAAGGGTCTGGAACTCAAATCTGAGGAGTGGCTGGGGGAGCTGGGGTTGTTTAGCCTGGAGAACGGGATGCTCAGGGGGAACCTTATTGCTCTCTGCAACTCCCAGACAGGAGGATGTGGTGAGGTGGGTGTTGGTCTCTTCTGCCATGTCTCAAGTGAAGGGATGAGAGGAAATGGCCTTAAGTTGCAGCAGGTTCAGAGTGGATATTATGAATTTTTTTCTCACTGAATGAGAAGTCAGACACTGAGATAAATTGCCCAGGGTAGTGGTGGAGTCACTTTCTCTGGAAGTGTTCAGGAGGTGTCTGGATGTGGCACTTGGGGGTGTGGTTTAGGGATAATAATGGCAGTGCTGAGTTCATGTTTGGATGAAATGATCTTGATCTCGTCCAACCTTGATGATTCTGTGGTAAGGTTGTGATGGTGTGGGAATCAATACTGCTCGTTCAGCTCAGCACACCAGTGACCTTGTTATCCCAGTTTTCTGGGAAAGTATTGTCAGAGATGTATTTTAAGGATTGATGGGAAGGTTTCAATGGGTGAAGTTTTTTGGGTAGCCTGAGGGACAGTGTAGGGGAAGGTGCAAATGGTCTTCTAATTTCAGAAAGCAGCATTAGTGATTCAGTACCCATAATGATAATATATGAAAAGTGCTAGATAGGAGAGAAGAAATTTCAAGAGGTTTTGAAATTGAAGGCAAGTAAAAGGTATTGGAAATGATAGGGAAACCGAGGAACCAGGTGTTAAGTAAAAGATGATATGATCAAAGTGATGACAAGCTAATGATGTCTCTAGAAATGCCTTGAATAGATGTAAGTGGGCCAGGATTGCATTTGTTAAGGCAGGTTAGAGAGCTGCAGTGGTCGAGTTAAAAGCTCTCACATTAGTGAGAAACAGAATTGTGAGAGTTATTAAATATGCTCACACTGTTCTGTGGTTGTGTTTTAAGCTGTGGTGTTGGTATTTGCAAAGCTAGAACTCAGCTCAACTAATAGTTCCAGTCCTTTTTAATTACTCTGCTGTGAAATACTGAAATTGTCAATTTTGTTGTTGTTCATTGACACTCCTAGAAACGGAGAAGAAATTTATTTGGGTCAGCCCAAGTGATTTTTTTTTTCTCTTGGATTCTCACTTTTATAAGCTATCAGGGGAAATTAAATGCAAAGTTTAACATGACATGTATTTTTAATAAAGGCAAAGAAAACTTGAAAATGAAAAATTACAATCTTACACTTCAGTGAAATTCACTGTCTAGAAGAGGATTTTTTTATTAAGTCATGTGCCTTTTTTAATTTTTAAGACTGATGCATGAGTAAGATAGATAGAAAACCACAATTAGAATTATTCCTCTGTCTTATCTGGAGCAGCATGCCCTGATTACTAAGTTAGTACTTTCTGGAGCATCACACTCTCTGAGCCTGTCTTGTTAATGGTTCTCACTGTGGGTAAATATTATCTGGATCAAATAGCAGCAAATGATGACTACTGCCCTCAGCAGCAGGCAGTTATGCAAAGTTCCTTTTTTTTTTTTTTTTTTGTGCCAAAGAATAATTTAATTATAGATATGAATTAGAATAGCTTAAATAGAAGAGAGAGTGAATTCTCAAGCTAGCCCAAATATAAAGAAAAAAAAAATTAAAAGTGAATGGGAAAATTATGGGGTGATTGTACTAGTAGGTTTCTTTGTGCTTTGTTGTGTTTTTAAATCTACCACTGCTGATGGCTGAGAGGCTCCTCTAGAAGTTCACATGGAACAGGAGCTGGATTCAGATGTTTTGACTTGACCTGTAGAGAAATTTGTATTTATGTAAAATACAAAGGAAATACATTTTTTAAAAAAAAGAAGGTTCTATGGCCATGTTCATGAACATGAAGGAGCCTGATGTAGTTAGTGTCTATATATGAGGAAAATTTGATTAAACAGAAATGGAAGTACTTGAATTACTTTTGAACATGACAATGTCATGTGACATTTTGGCTCAATGTCTAGTTTCCAGTTGTCCCATAAAGATGATTATTTGCAGACAGCCCTTGTTCCCTCTGGCCTGTATCATTTCTGTCATATGAGTGTGGTGCTTTGACTTTATTTAGTTTAAGGGAAGAATGTGTGGAACAGCACAGCCTTTCCCTGTCCTCCTGCTGCAGACTTTGCACGTTTTTCTGTCTCAGCTACTCTAGAAGTTTAAATATTTCCAAGTATCTACAGGAAATTTGGTGATGTAAATGCTATCAGGACTGAATAGTGATGATTTAGGAAAAATGAAGTCATATTCAATTCATATAGTGAAGTGAGATATCAAAAAACCCAAACCCTCAGTTTTCAGTTGCTTAGTCACTGCCTTTCCCAACAGTCATTCTCTCTTTTCTCCCCCTTTAGTGGAAGGTCATGTGGTTTATAAAAAAACAGAAATTCTTTTATAGGATTTGCTCATGTTCAAAAAGAAATCAAACCCCTGAGACTGCAGTGGGCTTCACTGGGAGATGTGTAAGAGTAAGGATTAATCAAATTCAAGAAGGACTTCAGGTTTTATTTGGGAAAGCTGTGATGAGTTCACCTGTGGGTTGTTTTTCCTAAATAGTGTATAATGAAAATCAAACCTGTTTATGTTAATATCTGTAATACTGAAATTAAGTTTGAATATTACGCTGATCTAATGTTACATTTAACCTGAGATCTGGTGGAGAAAATAAGAAGTATTAAAGAAATGTAAATTCAATTTCCAGATCTTTGTTAGTCTTCAGTTATCAGGGATTCCTGATTATTCTTAAATACCAATGGAAGTGCTGTCACTTGCTTGAAGTAATTTCATATATTATATAAAATACTTCTGTATGATTACTTCAAAGGTTTGGCAGCATGCATTAAGTACAATTGTAAAAATAATTTCCTTTATAAGAGAACAGTATAAGTTTTCCACTTAAACCAAAATGAGAAATGATACAATTATATTTGCAATGAATAATAAGAGTTTTTCTTCTCAATTTGAAAATGAATTATGTGCATTTCAACATTACTTGTATTTGTTTTAAGATCTACGAGGAAATTTATGACAATTACTATAATAATGAATAACCACTTTATATAAACACACATAAAATTCCTTTAAGTATTGTAATTAAACATATATTTAAAGATATATGATTTCTGCTCAATTTTTTGCATATCACATGGATAGAGTAATTAATGAATAAGGAAGCTGATAATTGAATCATATGATCCTTATCTGAAGCTTTATAAGTTGTAGCCTTAGGTAGTAGATAGCCCAAACATTCTCTTCCCAAAGCAATGATGGTTATGCCATTGTGTTGTAAGCCAGCCTTACCATGAATTTTCTGAAATCTGGAAAGCCTGAGGTCCTTAAAATTGTTCAGCTACTCATCTCCTTCTAGAGGAGGGAGGTATCTCCTACTGCACCAGTGATGAAACTAGTGATGAAACTTTCCATCTTCTGTAACAAGTAAAGAGATATTGTGGTTATGGAAGAAGTAGTTATGGAATGTATTTTCTTCAGGAAACTGTCAAGGAAAGCTGGAGGAGGCAGCAGCTACATTGCAAAAGAGGATCACAGTCCTGGAAAATTGGAGAAATATGTATTGATGCCAAAGTGTAGTGAATATTAAACTGATTGTGATTTGAAAGTTAAGATGGGGAGATGCAGAAAGCAAGATCTTCATCTATTGACAAATAAGACCTGTAGAAGGCTTGAAGTACTTCTTGCACTCTGCTTGACTTTAGTCATGTTTCATGAGACTCCTATGTAACTTCTGAGCTCTGCTATTCAGAGTGCAATCTGGTTTTAGAGAATCCAGAGAACAATATTACATTAAATATCTTGCACAGTGTTTTTTATAATCCATGACTGTATATCAAATGTCCTTAGAAAAACAGGGTCATGAATCCAGATCTTGCTGTTCTGAAGCAGTGACCTATTCAGGAGACAGAACCATAATATTTGTTCTTTGTATTATCTAGCCATTGTCCAGACTGGCTTACACTCTTTTCTTTAAATGAACATCCTTAGTTTCTCTGAGATTTTAAGGGTAATTTTGAACATCCTTAGTTTCTCTTTGAGATTTTAAGGGTAATTTTGAAAGGATTTTCTTTCCTTCCCCCTCAAGGGTCTAGTGGAACCCATAATATACAAAATATGATGTCACCAGGAAAGAGAGCGTACAGTGTAGACTCTGCTTTCATCAGTGTGCTGATGACCTGGGGCTCTGGGATTTATTTTCATTAAACTTTATCAGTAGAAAGTCTCCTTTGTCTCTGCCTTCACAGTGTCTGTGAAATTTGATTTGGATGACAATGAGCTGGTTAATGCTCAGTCTAGGAAATGCAGGCATTGCTTATTTGGGAACTTGAGATCCATCCTTATCTGTAAGGATCTGCATGAAAGATTCAGATTGTTCTCTGATTAGAGATTTAAGAGGCTTTCTGGAGTTTTCACATGCTTTTGGGTAGTTATCCAAAGCTTTGCACTGGAATTTGTACTTTGCCACACCAATACAAGTTTGTGTAGCTGCTCTTGGTTCCTGCAGGGACCTTACCTGTTGTTTTCCCTGAGGCCAGAGGGATCACTCAGTTCTTGCTGCACAGGCAGAGTGCGACCATGTGGCTGTCACACAGGTTAAGGTGGTGTTTGACACTCAGTCTTCATGCAGCCTCTGGGCTTTTCAGGTTTTTTTGAGTTTTTTTTTTTTGTAGAAGTACAGGGTCTGCAGTGAATCCTTAAGTCTTACATGATTTTGGTGCTGTTATCTCCACACATCTTTTTGTAGCCTGTTTTACCTCCTGGCTCTACTTTAAATGTCTTTGTTGCGGCAAGGGGATGTTCTCAGTGGAAGAATGATGATCTTTTAAGACATAAATCATAATCTAGCTCTCCTCTTTTAAGACAAAGCTGCTCTTTCCCATTAACTCGTACATAAAAGGCTGGGTTTTTCTTTAATATTTTGTGTGTATTTCCCTCAGGAAAACAGTTTGTAGTAGACTTGGATGTTGTAGGTTTTTTTGTTTTCTAAACAGTCTTTGTCTCATATTTTACCACAACAATTTTTAATAAAGTTTTGAGATACATTTTACTTGCTGTTCTCTGTCAGCACAATAGCTGGGAGGCATTCAGATTTACATCCTGTGGTTCTAAGCTCACAGAAAGTAAAAAGCATCCAAAACTATACAGGTAACCTGTGCTATAATTTTTTGTGATGTTATGAAATGACATGAAATCAACATTTCCTAACTGGACATCACAACCTTTTTTTTTCGTCTAGAGCCAGTTCTATTTCAATGAGCAGAATATCTCCAAATATACACTTCAATTGCAGTAGCACCAGGCCAAAATCTGCTCACACTGTAAAATAAGAGGAGTAATTTGGCCTTAACTAAGTCGGCCATAAGAATAAATTGCTGGTCATATTACTTTTTTTTTTTTTTTCTTCCATGTAGTGTCTTGGGCTCTCCCTTGCCATAATCTATCTGTGCTGCAGGTGGCTATTGCTCCTATTAAGAATAGACTTTTCATTAGATTTTTAAAATTTATTTTACGTTTAAAATACAGATCCCAGCTCAAGATGAAGATATTATCAAGCACAGAAGATTAAGTTTCAGGCTTTACAGTGCATGTAATTTAAACTTACATGGACTTAAGGACTTCAATACAAGTTCTTTACTGCACTGAGGATGTGCTCTGCAGCATGGAAAGGAGTTGCTCTGATAACAGTTTGCATTCCCAGTTCCTGCAAACCTGTGGTTGCATCATCCAAATATGGAGAAAATAGGAAGCTAGAAGATAATAGATGACCCTCTTATTTTAGAAGCTGCCATCCAATTCCTACTTGCTTTTTATAATATTTAGATATTTGAAGAAATATTTGAAGTACAAGTATGCTGTGTTTTGTTCTAAGGTTGTAGAATCTTCAGCTCCTGGAATTTATCAGAAAAGGAGGAGATCTGTTTTGTTCCAATCCTTATATTTTGGAAGGGGTAGGCATGCTCAGGAATGTACACAAAATAGAGATTGATCTGTAGACAAATAATTGTCTTCTTTTACTGCAATGAAAGAGACAGCTTTAAGATAGAAATAAGGGCAAGAAGATGTGTGAGTGAGCTACCATCCTGTAATTTAGTTTAGTGTAGTCAAATATTAACTGTTGAATGAAACCTGACATAGCATAGATTTATCAGGTGAGGCTGCAAAGTGCATTGCAGATTATGTCTTTGAAGCTAATGGAACTTTCTTCATGTATACCTTTGTATTAAAATACTTAATTTTAAATAACTTGCATTTCTGTGCTGGTCTTGCTGTTCTGCCACGCATTTTGCAAGATATCAAAATTTTCTTTAGAATTAGTTTTATCAAAGTAAATATTTACAAAATATTTATCAAAATATAGTCAAAATACTATCAATATTTTCTTTAGAATTAGTTTTATCAAAGTAAATATTTACAAAATATTTACTTTTTAAAATTACTAAACTTTATTTTCAAATAAACATGAAGGATTTGAATGTTTATTTTAATACTTAGTTTTAATTAATTTGTAAACATTTAACAATACTATTTGATAAAAATACATGGCAGCACCTAATTTCAGTACAACCCATCAATATTTGTGCTCTGGCGTTTTGTGAGGTAATATACTTCTAGAAATAACTTTGCACTTGTGTTCATGTTCATTACAATTATTTTCTTTCCTGTTTGATTCCTAGAATTTTTTGTTTTGATTGCAATTGGCTCAAGGCCAGCCCTTGGATTCTCAGGTATCACAAATAATGTACCAACCTCTGCATGATCCTAATTTTCTGAAGTTAGGCATCAAAACTCCTCATGCAGCTAATCTGAGAGATGAACGTTTGCCCCCATAACGAGTAGGTGAGTGGGGAGTAAGGTTTAACTGAGATTAGAGATAGCCAAAAGGAAGTGCTGTGCAGAGTTTAATCCTATTACTGCCACACCTGTTTACCAGATAATTTTAGAAGTTTGAAAGTGCAAATTTAAAAAACTTTTTAAAAGTTTTTTAAATACTATACAAATAATATGTTTAATAAACAGGATCACTATAATCTAAAATGATTCCTGTCTTGCCATAGCAATCATTAATTACAGAAGTCTTTGTGATTTTATACAAATACCAGGAATAGCTTAAAATTAGTCCTTAAAATATCAGTTTATTTTGTCATTAAAATGACTTCAATTTAAACCATGCCTTTGAGAAATGCCTCTACAAGGTTTCTAGCTTAATGAAATAGCTGAGAAAATATCTGGCTGTTTACTTTGGTAGCAGGAATGTACATTTTTATTTAATCCCTCTGTAACTAGGGAAAGAAATTATTCAGACAAGATAAGTTTCTGGAATATTTGCAAGCACTGTACCTACTGATACAAAGTGTGCTGAAAGGGAAGTTTCTGTCAGTTTTCACAGCTTGATTTTAATCAAAATCCTACATTTATTGTTTTGCCCTTCAGTGAGGGACTTTCTGGTAAGGCAGAAGCTAAGAGCCTAAAATTATACATTTATCTGTGAAAATGAAATTTAACACACACGTTTGCCTAATACGCTACACAGCATTAAAAAGAGGAAAAAATGCAGACAGATGTTTTTCTTCTCTGTTATGTATTGCCATGCACATGGTAGTGGTATTAGTGGTAGTGAGGCTTGCTGGTATCAATTGTTTATTCTCTGTATATTAGTCTGGGGACTGATCAGTGGCACTCATGCTGAAGCCAAGAGGAAATTTTGAGTAGAGTAAGAATTCTCATATATGTACATTTATTATGTTTTCATAGTCTACAATTATTCTACTGTAAGAAAAAGGTTTTTTCTGTTCAGAAAGAGTTTCTTCTGAACAGTCTTCAGACACAATGTGTGTTAAATTTACCTTTTTAGCTACAGTGAACTTTGATGCTTTTGTGACTCAGTTCTGGTAACTCTGCCAACCTGTTGTCCATTTACCAACAGTGATGCTTAATCCTGTGATAGTTACCTGTTTTCTATGATTTATACCTATATTGGGAGCTCTTTCAGGCAGGACTTGGTTTTTACTTCTGTCAGTAAGACACTGGGTGCTGAGGATGTTAAATTGGGCTGTTTAAGTGGTACTTGAAAGTGTCACCATTGCAATGCTGTGCCTCACTAGGGATGTTTTAATTTGTGGACATTTGATATTCAGAGTTGCACTTCAACTGGTGTATGCATTATTTTCACTCATAAAAGCTTGGGTTGCTAATCAGGCAGACATGATTTTGTAATAATTGCCCTTTAAATGAGGTCTGCTTGATTTTGGTTTTGTTTTTTAAATGATTGAAATTTTGTTCTTGACTATGAAATGCGAATGCCTTTTTCTATTTTAGTTGAAAAGAAGGTGGGACAAACTACTTGAAATAAGTCATCTGTCCTTGCAAAGATGTTTGGCAGCTGTATATAATCAGACACAGATTTGCATAGTGAGTGCAACAGTCAGATGTTCTGCAGGAGTGGTGAAAGAAGAAGGGGCTATTTCAGCCTTTCCTTTTAGCACTGCTCACATGCAGCAGTGTCATTGGCAGGCATAACATTTTTGTAATTCCATGAACTCGATGTCTTGAGAGCGTGAGTAAGCCCTAGGACAGAGAACTCATTTGTTTCCTTGTCTTAAATTTACGCAAAGATCTGACCAGTGAGCTGATCAACTAAGACAGTAAAAGATTTAGGATTTTTGTGTGATCAGTGTGTGTATTTCAAAGGAAAACATGTGGCCCACCATCTCTTGCTAGCTCATTCAAGTGAGGAATGCTTCTGCATGTGATTCTGAGTAACTGAGGATAACAATGCTGCTTTGTTCAGGGTGGGAATGAACATCCCATGCAAATGGGAAAAACAAGCCATGCTGATTGTTTAGCAAGACTTAAACATGCAGAAATTGTTATATGACTCCAAAAGACATCAAGGCATTCACCCATGTAGTATTTTGTCACCTTTACTCATGATTATCAAATATATATAAAAATGTTTCTTGCTTTCAAAATACTTCAGTTTGCTTTGTAAAGAAATGCAGTAGGCTGCTGTCCTGCTGGTGGGTGGAAGTGCATCTTGTAGCTGCTTCTGAACCTGAGAATGGATTTCCTTAAAAGTAGCTTTTTACAATAAAATGTTAGAAAACTGTCAGGTACATACAATTGGATGATATTCCAGATGGTAAACAAAACCAAAACACAAGATAGAAAAGGAAATTACTATTTCTTGGAAAGACTCTTTTCTTTCACTTTTTATATCCAGGTAGAAACCTCACTGACAATCAATTCAGAAGCCCATGGAATATTTTCACTAGAGGTCATAGGTTACCTCTGATGATACATCCTTACACTGTTCTTCTCATCTCATAAATATCCCTTATTTAGTAGAATAGTAAGAATTACTTGTTGTCAGTACATTATTTTAGACCTAGAACTTTTGAACTGTGTAGTGTTGGTTTCCTTTAGAAGATCTGAAGCAAGTGACAAAGGTTGCTTTTGTAGCTGCATTTGACCTCTTGGTAACTTACATTTTAAAGCTGGGGTTCTTTTTAATAATTAGTTTTTTAAATCTATTGCAGAGATTAATTGGAAAAGATTTCTTTTTGTTTATGTAGCTTATGGCTTTTTGTTACCATTAGTCTTCAAATAAGATCATGTAAATTTTTTTTAATCTGGGGGTTTATAGGAGTTCAAACATGATTTTTAAAACCTTCATGCTAGGGAAGGTATTTTACATTTCATTTACTCTCACTTGTTATATTAAAATATTAGAAAACCCTTAAAACTTTTATCAATGTGGAACTGTTCAGCATTTGTACATTGTAATGAAGAGTCATGACATACCTTTGCAGAGATGCTTTCATTGTGTTTTTGGTTTTTGTTAATAAATTGTATCATCCCTTAGTATCAGAATTTCAGGTAGTAATTCAACAGATAAATCTAAATAAGTTGAGTTGGCAGGGACCCACAAGGACCATTGAGTCCAGCTCCTGGCCCTGCACAGCACCACCCCCAAGAATCACCTCTTCCCTGAGATACAATAAAATAATGTCTGCCACTTATGATGTTGTATGTATCATAAAATAAATCCTGTGCATAGCTGGGTTTCATTCTGATGGTTTTTATTTCAGTCATTGTTCATGAATTCATCAAGACTAACAATTTCCTCTGAGCTGGTTGCTGTAGCACTATTTATATAGTCCTGTAGGGTAATTTTGGCTCACTAAATAACTTTCCCTCAGGAAGTATGATCAAAGTGCTTTGTGCCTTTAGTTATTGTCAGTAACCAGGACCGTTTCTACTGGAGTCTTTGGGAAGGGATGATTTATGATGTTTTGCTAGAGGCCACACAGGGTATCTTTGTCTCTTGAGATGTGGGGAACTCCCTCATGGCTTAAGACAATTTCTAAGTCTCATACTTTATTAGCATCTGCATGTATTCACTCTGTATCAGTATCTGGAGTTAAGTAACATGACAAAAGCTCTTTGTGTTTTTCTATTTTCCCCTAATTGTTTGTTCTAATAAACTAACTTTTGGTGTAAAAAAAATGAACGAGAAGATTCAGAAGTTAATGAGTCTAAAGAAACATCTGTTAGAAGAACTTTCATTACCATACATTTCCAGGGAAATCAGAACATAAGGCAGGACAGCTGATGAAGAGCCTGTTTGGCTAAAGCAAATGAATAATGTGGCCCAGGACAGAGGATCAGCTTTTCAGTCAGATCCTAATAAGCAATGCATTGTTTTTGGCAGTTAACCCCAGATGCTAAACTGGTGTCAACTGCATTGTTCTGTCCTTTTTCTCATGCCAGTGTGATATGTTCTTCCTGGCAGGATCTGCTTTTCCTGTTATTTTTTCAAGGCGCCATACCCAGTACATTTTATCCAATGGGCTTAAAAAATATCTGTCCCTTGTCTAGAATCTAAAATGCTTTCCAGTCTAAAATTAAATCTCTTAAATCAACTTAATGCCATGCTGTAAAAGAAAAGAAAGAGTGGTGTCTTCTGTATTTAAAAAAAAATCTCAGTTTTTTTTTGTATAATGTATCTTTTTATTTCTCCCTCTCTCCCTTTATGAAACTATTAAAAAGTTAAAACTGCTTTTTGTACAAGGGTTTATAGACATACAAAATTAGCTTTTATACAACAGGCACTCAGGTGAAAAAAATAAATGCAACAATACTTCTCACACAGTGAAAGTTAAAGTACATTTATGAATCACTCAGGCCCAGACTTACTGTTCTGCAGCCAGAGCTTGCATTCTGACATGGCAAACATCATATAATGAAATGAACATATGTAATTATAACAAAAAGACAAGAGTCACTCCTGAAGTTCTCATTGATGCTCATCCTCCATTACAGCACTGATTGATTTAAACAACTCTTTATTAACACAGAGATGCTGAGTTTATGAAAATTGGTTAAGTACTATTAAAATCAGACTAGACATGTCATGAGACATTTGATAGAACCAATACAAGAAAGTTTACAACCTGAGCACTCTGAAGGGAGGTTGTGGTGTGGTTTTAAATAAGTCTGTCCTGGGAAGGTGGAGAGGAATTTGGAATAAGGAGACACTTAAAGTGATATCTTGGAAAGTTCATGGGATGTTTTTAAAAACATAAAGCCTGTGTGTATGTAAATTGGCTGTATGTTTTTTGGCTGTAGCTGATTCTATAAGGTGGAAAGCTGATGGGAGGTGGAGAAAAATGTGCCAAAGAAGGGGATACTAGAAAAATCTCTGTGTATGGCTGCCCAGTGTTATCTGTAATGATGCCTGTGGTTTGGAAAGCAGCAGAATGCAGATCCTTTTCTGTATAAACTGAAAGCTGTGGTGTGTTCCAGTATTCCTCACTGCCTGATGCCTCCCCCAGCTCTCACGGCTGTCCTGATCTATTCTAACCTTGAACAACTTCCTCCTGTCTTGCTCCTGAGCATAAATATTCTTTTAGTGCTAAACATGTGATGTGTTTCTTTCATTGTCATTAGATAGAGTAAAATTGTTCCCATTTGTTCTGAAGTTGCTTTAGCATAACCTAGCTCAGTGCTTATGATTTCTTTTTGATCAGCCTGATCCATTTTGCTTCAATTCAACAGAATTGAATTTGGTCCTTAATATTACAGGCATCAAACTCAGTTTCCAGGGCTGTGCAGAGCAATTAAAATGGGAGTTTTCAGGACAATTATTTCTTGATATTTTTCTACTCTGCTGAGTAAGAGATTCAAATGATATCACCCAGTGGTGGTGTTAGCACTCTGCATGTTCATTTTTTCACTTACAGATAATTATTAAATCTTAGTGTTAAAGTGTTAAAGACTAATATCAAAACTAGTGCCCATGCTGAAAAAATGGTTAGTTATTAAAATCATATTTTTGTATTAGATCAAATTCTATCTTCCATAGTTTTAAAAGTTGCCATTAGTTTTTTGATTCCTGAATTTCTGTTTTCCCTCTTTTGCTCAAAGGGTTATTTAATGGGAATAGTGACCATGTAAGCAATTTACTCCCTGTTACAATTAATCTTGAAGATGTATTTTAATGAGTTTAAAGAAATGTTCATATCCATCATAAGGGAGTAGAAGCAGACCATTAATATTTTCATTTAAGAGCAGAGTTATTTTTTGAAACTTAATCTGTCCTAATTTCAAATTCTGATGAAATACTTTTAAAATTCAATCTCCTGAGTTGCAAGGTTTCTGTAGTTGCATTTTCCTTTCTGCAGCAGCTATTCGTTTGGGAATCTGGTTGTTGGCTTATAACAGAGTCCAAATTCAGTATTTACATTTAAAATTCAATATTGATGAATACTTGTTTAGCTCTATCAGTATAATAAATAGATTTGAGTAATGACTGCCATCACACTTTATTATAAAATTACATCTACCTTATGCTTTCAATGTTTTCAAGAAATTATATAAACACAGTGTGTCAGTATGTGGAACTTTTGATTATGTATTTTACCTGAGTACCTTCTTAGTAACTTAGAAAATTGCTGATACAGGGATAGTTCATTGTGTCTTGAATTCCAAGTTGTCCTTTAAAGGCAGCAAATAAAGATCTTGGGAAGGCAAAGGGAAATGAATCAATATTTCTACTCCTGGAAAAGCACAGAGACAAGACCAGATTTCTCTTTTACCAACCCAGAACCTTCAGGGAGACTCTGGGTCCAGAAAATAGCAGTTGAGCAGTAATGGTAATTACTGCTTCTGTTTTAGTTTGGAGTAAAATTAGTTCTGCAGTTATAGGAAAAAGCATTTATTTTAATGGATGTTAGTAATTTACAGTCTGTTGTCTGTGTGTGGTGGTTTTGTTTGGCTGCACTTTTTTTTTTAATCCTGATACCACCTATTTTTGGTAGTAAATTGGAATTTTCTTATAAATAGACATTATTCTTTTGAAGTTAGTAGTTCAGGCACTTATACCTAAAGAGATTTTCATCGTCTTTTCTTTATAGCAATGTTCAATATATCTGGTGATGGTATTTTCTGAAGGCTGACTGAGAATTGTAATAGGAGCTGCATTATATAGTTAAATGCTTCTTTTTAAATTATTTTTTTATGCCTGAATGCCTCATTCAGATTATCTTTTACTCTTCATCAAAAATTAAAAATTATAATATAAACTCTCTGGACCATAAACCCCTCTTTTCTTTCCTCTGTTTGCACAACAGCTAATGCAGAGAAGTCCTGGCTCATGGCTTTTAGGCAATAAACTGCGTATAAAAGTAATAATATAATTAAATTCAACTTTACAGCAAATGGATGATGTGCAGTCAACATCCATGAGGAGGGGCTTTGTTAACAGACATGTTAGGTGAAATGGAAATTACTTTCATTTTATTAGAACTGTGTTTCTCTTGCCTTCTCACTTTGCTTCCCATTTTGCTACTGCTGTTGAGGCAAAGCTAATGAAAAAGAACAAATGATAATATACAGTGGAGATCAGCAGAAATTATAATCGTTAGGCTGCCAAAATAAAAAGTACTAACCTATTATTTGGAGACTTAGTCTATTCTTTTTTCTGATGCCTTCCTTTGTATTAATACTCCAGTTTTTGAAAAGTAGGAGGACACTGCTTCTACTTTTACAAATATTCACTTTTTTTATGCTACTTTTACAAATATTCACTTTTTTTTAATTTGCAAATATGTGAGTGAGGAATGCCTCTGTGTTAGTTGTCCTTTATTGCTCTGAATTCTTTTGAATTACTACGTTTCACACAAATTACTCTAGAGTCTGTGTAAATAAATACTGATTGTCCCATAAAATGGATGGTACAAGGGCACACCATCCATGTTACTGTTATTAAAGTTCTTCACACAACACCATAATGTGAATATAATCCCAGTATTTCTCCCTTTTCAGCTTGTTCCTCAACAACTTGAGGAAGAACTTGCAACTTTTTCATGGCAGAGTTCACTTCCATTCCCAAAGTTAAGGCAGATGCAAATAAATTGTTTTCTAAGGGTTTGAACCAGTCCCCTGCTTTTGTGTAATGTGTCCTAAAATAAGGAGGCCTTCAATTTGATTGCATCTCTTTTGCCTACAAATGCTTCAAGTAGCACTGTCCCTTGATAAGCTCATGTGCTCTGCGCTTAATTCAGTGTCTAAAAGCAATGTTGGGTAACAGAAGAATCTTATTTCTCAGTTGCATATAAAAACTGCCATTTTTTCCATCCCTGCAAGCAGCGAATTCTGACATATAAGCCTTTATTTGTTGTTTTGCTTTAGCAGTCTCAGTCTTGCTAGGATGCTGAGGGATCATCCACTGAGCCCTCTCTCCATTAGGAATTTGCTGGTGGTAATACATAGGATGGAAAAACTCCGATTCTGAACCACTGGCTCAGAGATAATCAGCAGGCAGATCAAAAACTTGCAGAATAAATTGGAGAGGAGCAGCAGCAGTATGCTGAGCTGTTATCAAAAGCCATGGACCCTGAGTAAATGTTTCACAGGATAATGTCAGAGGCAAGGATTGTGTCACGTTTAAGAACATGTCCCAGTTGGCTTCTCTGGACCGTGAGTGCTGGATTTTAAATGCTTGTAGTTTTTTAAAGCATCTGCTATAAAAATTGGTGAGGAGGTTTTTACTCATCCCATGATATTATGTTTGCCTTTTATATACAGGGAAGGTAGGACTAGCTTGTCTTCCCTATTTGCATGGGAATTCTGTGCTTGTGCTAGTTGTAGGTCCATATCTGTGGCAGGACGTTAATACCTGAGATCCTTGTTCTTCAGCTAAATTACTTTTTAGCCCCTTTTTTTGCTTTACACTTTGTGCTACTTTAATACAGAGACATCTACCTGTACATCTAGTCTTATCTTAGCATTCCATTAAAATCCACATAGTTTTTGCCCCACACCTAGGAAAAAAACAGATTAAATTTCCTACAAACTTATTTTCTTTAGAGAGTGAGTGCTCTGTGTGTGTATATCTCTGTGCATTGAGGAATATTTACTGCTGTGGTATGGCCTGCGTACGGATCCTGGAAAAATCTTGCCATTCTAGAAATCCTCTGTGTATTTTCAGTGTTTTTATTTTGTATTTGAGCATTATCCATGAAGAAGAAAATATTATGATTCTTTATAATATATATTTATTTTCTCACAGTAGTTGCAGGAAAAGAGTGGGAAATTTTAGCTTTTCTATTTTTGCTTATTAATCCATTTTTATGAAGGTGACTAAATCTCCTGTGTTTTTGTTCTGGGTACACCACCAGCACAGTCCAACAGGCAGCTGCCAAGTGGGATCAAATACAGCATGCTCTTCTTGTTGTCTCTACCCCAAAATTGAGGGAATATTCGCTGAACCAACCCAAGGAGTGTACCACCACTGAATGCACAGCTTGTACCACCCATAAAAGCTGAAGCTGTGTCTGGGAATGTTTCGGTTGGATATTAGGAAAAGCTCCTTCACCCAGAGTGTGGTTGAGCACTGGAACACCTCCCCAGGGAAGTGGTCGTGCCCCAGGGCTGCCAGAGTTCAGGGACAGTTTGGAAAACAGGCACATGGTGGATTCTTGGGGCTGTCCTGTGCAGGGTCAGGAGTCAGACTCAAGGATCTTTGTTGGTCTCTCTGAACTTGGGATATTCTGTGATTGTGTGATTCTACCCCTGCTGCCTCTGCATCGTGGCGGTGAGGGCACTGTCAGAGGGTGGAGGTGTGAAGGAGTGCAGGAAGAGGTGTTCTTACACCATTTCTGAAGGAAAGAGCAAAACCATCCCAAATCTACCCCTTCTGAGGGAGAAGAGACTGGGAGGAGACATCATGGCAGAAGCCCAAGTTCCTCTGGTATCTGCATGGAAGGGAGGGGAGGAGGGACAGCTCGAGGGACGGAGGGAAGGGCTGCTGCCCCTCGAGTTCCCCGTGGCTGCAGAGCTGTGTTTGGGTTTCTTCCTGCAGTCTGCTCCAGCAGGGCTGTTAGCTGAGGCCTTGCTACCCATGGATCCTGTTGCAATATTAAATATGTTTTAAATCAGCTGTTATAGTACTGGGCAGCTGAGAAATAACCTTGTAAACATTTTCCATTCATTTTTTTATTGCTTTTGTTTTGCAGAAACATTCTCATGGTTATGATATTTTTTTGTTGTGTTGGGCTTTTCTTATTAATTTTTCTATAATTTCTCTTCTTCATAGCATTCCCCAATGATTGCATTCACAGTAGTGTGTTGTAATAAAAATGTGCAATATTGTACAGATCAGTATGTGCAGTTTTCATTGATAATAATAATGAATTAATAATTCTTCTATTTCTCTAGCTCCCTAGATTTGAAATATTTTAAAATATTTTAAGTGTGCTCTTAGGACAGATTGTAAATATTTTTTTAATGTTGCATGAAATACTTCCATAGCATATAACCAGAAATGTTTTCTAGTTTAACGTTAAAATGGAGATAAAAATAAGCCTCACAGAACTATACAAAAGAACTGAATTAAATCCCCAACATGAGCATGATCAGACAGAAGGGTGAAATGTCAGACCTGGTGTAACCCACTTCATTATGCCTCGTTTTCACAGTGTTCACACAACAGTGGATGATCTTAAACATGGTAATTGAATAATTATGACTCAGGATGTTCTGCCTTAGGGCATAGTTTCTGCTTTTCCTGATGTGGCAAATAATGTACCGTGTCACTCTGCATTAGGAAACAACAGCCAAGCTCTGTGCCCTGGTACAATTGTCTGCAGCACCAAGCTAAAGCACAGCCCTCCAAAACCACCTCTGTGGAAATCCAGATATTTAAGGAGGCTTTCACATATCCTAAATCTGGTTGATGTCTGCAAAGCTTTTCATCATATAGCCTTGGGGTTTTTTAGCAGAAATAGCAATATGCTCACAAGTAATGCCCCATTGTTTGAGGAGTTTGTGGTTAGTTAATGTGGCTAAAAAATTGGGCCTTTTATTCAAAATTGTATGAAACTGTTAAAAAAGCATGCTGTATTGAGCCACATGTGTGTGTTTATATATAGTATTATCATTGATGGCATTTCTCTGAAATCAATCTTCTTTGAGAAATGCAGCTGAAATGGATGGCCCACATTAGGGTGGTAGATAGAGGTTTACTCTTTGAAAGGTAAATATAGCTTATGTCCAGGTGAAGTGGTGTTAGAAGTCCTTTTTGCATATAGTAAACTGCAGATCCAGCCTCTGTTTTTGCTTCATGACACATCACAGCTTGATTCCTCTGCACTGCTGGTGAGTTTGCCGTGGTAGCTGAGGCGATGTGAAATGAGTTTGCTTCTGGACAAGGAGAGCCTCAGGAGAGAAAAACGAAAGAGCTGCTTTGTGCAGCAGAGTCACAACTACCAAACTGCGTTTTGTATGTTGAAGGGTCAAAATATTGTCTGGAAATACAAGATTAGCAAAAAAATCCCAGAGTAAATTCAGTAAATTGTGTGTCATCTCTCATCATGGCTGTGTTTTACTTCACACAATTCAGTTTTGCTTATTCTCTGCATAAAGATTCATGTAATTCTTTGATGTACAGTAGGATCAGAAACATTTCTGAATGACTTCAAGCTATGTATAGAATTAGTAAAATCCTTGAAATTATGGCAATGATCCTTACACTAAATGTTTCTCCTTATTTGTTACTAAAGCTAAATAGCATATTTTTCAAAAATACTACTTTATCTAAATGTCAGCTTTGCATGAGAAATGAGATATTTCAGGGAAACTTTCCAAAGAGTGGCCAAAAAATTGAATTATTTTGCTTTGGGCCAGGTGAACATTGATCCCTGAAATGTTCAGAAGGTGCTGCAATTCCAGGTAGCTCTCTTGTGTATTTCAACACTTTTTTCAGAAGAGGAAACTGGCTTACAGGTCTCTTGACTTGTCCAGCAGTCTGCAGCCAACATGATTCTTCAGTTCACTTTCCAGCTGTATTAGAAAGTCCTCTTCACTCAGCTGTGAAAGTCTAATATGCATTGGAATTAAATAGAATCCATGAAATTTCGGACACCTATATGTATGTAAATTATTTTCTTTCATTCTGTGTAAGCCTTACTTTGACTTGCTAAAAAAAGTCATGTTTTATATGTTCAAGCTTGCTCAGTATCTGAAACAACCCACTGTACGCTGTGGGAAAGAAAATGCCAGTATCCTGCCATCCTTTCCTTGCTTGTAGTTGCAGTAAATGCTGGTATAATTATTACATGTGCTGGTGTGGCTGCTTAAATAACTGTATTCAATATACATTTTACATTAGATTGAGTACAAGGAATTTTTACATATTTTAGTTACTCCATATCAAGCTATTTATATATGCAATACAGGTAAATACATGAAAATGTAAAGGAAGCATTTTTATTCTATGAGATTTAACTGTGTTTTGTTCACTCCTAAATACTGCAGAGTGTTCCTTTATGCAAATCCCTCTAACTAGTTAAATATTTTGTTGCCTTAATGCTCAAGAGAAGGAATCAAACTGTAGAATAAAATCCACTTGTCTCCATGTTGTCCATGCATGACTGAAGGCGAAAATATTTTCAGACACAGAACTTTAAATGTATCAGAAAAACAAAGCAGAATTTCTCATTAAATGAGAAGTAAACAAGGGGGATTTTTCATTGACAAGGTATGGATGCCATCCTGGTTTAGCATAACTTGGACCATGTCAGTCTGAGTGGTGTCAACTCTTATTCTCAGTGCGGGTCACGCCGTGTTTCCTGTTTTCTGAAAACCATGAAGGACCTGATTAGGGAAGGACCTGATCTCTGCTGGGTATGTAAGTGGTTTAGAATGCAGGGACTTAATAATAATAATAATTGAGATACTCAGCTGCAGTAAGCCTTGATTCATTGAATATAAATGAAGAAAAGAGGAGTAAGTAGCTCAAGCTGTGTTTCAGCATCTGTGAATTCCAATGACTTTGCTCTCTTTTCTCTGGACTAATTCAGGTGCAAATCATTAATTTCTGAGTACTAAACCATATAACCTGTACTTTTGTAATCAAGCCAGCGTTTTTAAAGTAAAAACATATTTTTAAAACCATGCTGGAGCATGTGTAAACTGATTGTCAGAAATAGTGGGTTTTCAAAAAGGGACCTTCCTATTATCAGCATAGGAAGAGATATGACAGACAAGAAGACAATTTAAAGTGTATATTTTAGAAATTTGGACTCTGATACCAACTGATGTAATAGATAAAAACATAAATAGTCCCAAATTGTTTTAACTGGTATATTCACAGTATATCTAAAATGTTGGTGCGGCCTAAGGGAGGATTTTTGGATGTGACATGTGCCAATTGCAAAGAAAATCATTTGATAAACCACAATTCTCATATATTGATTTTTATTGAAGCACCTTTTATTGCACTTGCATTTAAAAAAACATGTTTAAGAGTTGTTGACATCTTTTGCCTTTAAAGTTTCAGAAAATTAGGTCAAAATTTCCCTCCATCAAAAACTGAGAAACTCAGAAATTACTTTTGCCTGTAGGACAGCAATGAAAGCATGTTATTTTAAAGGCCAGTGAAATATAACTGCAAGCAAACTCTTACTGTTGAAATCATAAGACTCATTCATCAGAATTCAAATGGAAGGCAATCAAAATGCTGATAAATTAGAAAACAAGGCAAATACTCAAATTGTCTTTAAAAATGTAATAATTTTCTAATGAGGCTGTATTCTTATAATCAATACTTTGTAGGTGCAAGAGTATTCCTGTCTGAAACCAAATTTATTAGTGCTGTTTGCCCACCTTTTGTGTTTGAGCACAGACAAAGCAGTAAATGTCAAACAGCCATTTAGGCGTTCTTATATGGATTTTTGTATTTGAATCATAGATGTTGGCAATTGTAGCTTCATTGTAAAAATATAAATTTTCATAAAACAAAAATATTAGAACACTTTCCTCTGAGTATTCATAAAATGTTGAAGAAATTATCTTTGGGGATGATATGATTCTTTGCATTTTGAACCAGGTAGAAGTTTGAAAAAAATAATATAATCAATCACCAAAAATATTTGAATTATTTTTAGGGACCTCTTTGGAGCTACTTACCCAGATAAAAGTAGCTCCTGTGGACTGATCCTCAAAAATGGCCATATAGGAAATGAAGGACAAGATGTGGTTAAAGT
Organism: Vidua macroura; assembly: GCF_024509145.1. Taxonomy (NCBI): domain Eukaryota; kingdom Metazoa; phylum Chordata; class Aves; order Passeriformes; family Viduidae; genus Vidua; species Vidua macroura. The sequence continues at coordinate 7,512,213 of NC_071578.1, read as the reverse complement.
AATCTGTGTCTGTGTATATTTTTAATTTGGTAACACAGTTTAATAACCCACTGAGTGGGACAGTTCAGTCTCCCTTAGCCTGTCATCAGGGTGTCTTTGATGCTGGATTTTCATGTTGCCTTCTCCTAATACAAATGTTAGGGTTGCACATAAGAAAAATCACAGCTGATGCTGGTCTTTCAGACCTGCATCCTGGCACTGACAAGCTGCCTGCCTCTATATAAACTGGATTTTCCACACTGGTATGAAGTGTGGGCATAAAGCAAGATTTCCTACTCTGTGAGAAGCTCCAAACCCCTCCTAACCTGGTGAGGAAAAGTATCCTTCTCTTCTCCTGATGGCCTTAGCTGAGGGTTTGGGACCTATTAGCAGTGCACAAGATCTCCAGTGCCAAATCTGAACAGTTTGTCTTAAGCATTGAGCACTGGTGGAGAAAGTTCTCCACAGGTGCAGGGAGACTGCAATGGGGGCATTATCCAGAATTTTTTCCTGTAGTACCTTCAATGGCTTCTGTAGCCCACCTCCATTTATGTGTAGCAGGGAAGGATCTGAGAATCCTTTCAGGTCATCACATCCCAGCACTGCTCTTGTACTTCACACCTTGTGGTCTTTCAGGTCACCTTCCCTGACAGGAGCCTGATCTTTGCTTCACAGAAAGGAGCTGCCTCCTCTGCAGTGTCCCAGGCTTCCCTGCTGTCATTTGGTATTTTGGACCATGCTAGAGCTAATATTGAATGGGATCCTTACCCAGATAAATATAGAGAAAGTTTGCTGGTCCTCAGTTAAATGGGAGAGAGAATATAAATGTTTCCCTGCAGAGGAAAAAAATCATCTTGAATTCATATTTGTTGGTTAAAACATATCTATTTAAATTACAAAGTTCACATAATCAAGAAATATCTTTTTGCCTGTTAATAATCAACCAACCACCACAACCCCAACTGAGAAAATCAAAATTCATGTTGAAGGGTTTGAGCATTACATTTTAGAATACTTCCCTCCATTCCAAATAAGTAGGGAAAATTAATTAGCCAAATCATCATTGTCATGCTCTTTTTAAGGAGCTCCTGAGGGCAAGTCCTTACTTTGCATGCACTGTTATAAATATAAGTCTGCTGAGGAAAATCATTGAGATGTGTGGCACATTTAACTCATAGATAACATCTTTGTTTCCTTTTGTCTCACAATTAAGAATGTTACTGATTTTTTTTTCTTGGTAAATAATTTTCAATTAATGAAATTCCAGCTGTCTCACATATTATGGTGGTGTAGATTTGAAAGCATTTAGCAGATGCCCATATGAAAAAAACTATTAACACATAGCAGGTTCCCTGACATTTTCAACCAATCCAGCTGGAAACAATAGCAGAAAAGAAGTCCACATTGTTGAAAAATTCAGGGCTCTCTCTAATGCAGGTAAAGGATTCCTATGCAGAAAGTGGCATACTGTTGCAGAATATAAAAATGTCTGATGCTTTCAGTTTTGTAAGAGGAATGTCATGAATATATTTTGTTGTATTTATTCACTCTTTATACAAACTGTACAAGACTGCATATAAAAAAGGAGCCAATTAAGATTCCAGGTAAAAGACAAAATTGTCTTAAGTTTTTGCTCCAGCTAATCACTCCTGATATCATGTAAGAGTTTCTAAAAAGCAGCAGTCAGAAATTCTGATAATTTATTTGTCCCTAAGCATTTTAATCTGATACAGTTATTTAAAAAAGCCCTTTAAGACTGCCATAAAAATCCTATTAGTAGTTCACTACTTAAAATCCTACCAGTAAAGTCAAGCTTGGGGAGGAAGTAAAGGAATGGGGAAGATGACCTTGACTTGCCTAAAGCTTGCAGTATTTAATTTGGAAATGGGCCATATTAGAGGAAAGCAGGTAAAAGAGATATGCATGAAATTTCATATGCACAGAGACTGTGTGGAAATGTACTTTTGGAAGTCCCTGCTTATTCTGGTGAGCTAATCATTGCAATATATGAGTTTTAAAATTCCTACATTCATTTTCCTGTGTTAAAAAAAGCAAGGGGTTTTAGAAGAGGGAAACTGAATGCTATGTGGAAAAGTGTCTTCTTGTTCTTTTTGTTTCTTTCTTAGGATTTAGTATGGGTAGAAACAGTAAAGCTGATTTTTCATCTTTGTTGTGCAAATTCCCCACTATGCAGTGCTAACACGAGACCCATTTTCTGTTTGAATCCATCTAAGCCTTTAAACCACAATTTAAATGATGCACAGTGCTTGTGATCATATCCATAGTAAAGGGATGAATTCTTAATATGTTTTGTGAAGTTACATCTGTGTAAGGTCCTTCAGTGCTTTCCTGTGCTTCACTCTGATTTAAGTTATTGCACTGTCAGTGTCTCCGAATAACCATGGCAAATTCAAATTTAAAGTCTGTCAGTTGGAAGGGAAATTCTAACGATTTACTGATTGTGATTTTACTTTAAGGTAGCTAGCCTATCCTAACCACATACAGTTACAGTAGCATTCCACGAGTCTCCTCATCTATTTTAAGGATTTAACTGCAAAGGTAAATCACTGTGTAAGGTGGATGTATACAGAACAGAGTCTGTAGGACAGTGACTGCAGAACTGCTAAAAATATGTTGAGTACATCGCTTCCTTCAATGAGGATGAGGGTTGTTGGATCAAAGCAAATGAAAGAAACTAAATGTAGCTGGAGTGTTTGACCCAGCTGAAGTGGCTGTTCAGACAAGCCTTCCATTCCTGTGACACAGAAGTGCTGTGCTTCCCCCTGACTGTGTCATTGTCACAATTCTGTACTTGGCTGTCCTCTCTGTTGTAAATTAAAATAGATGAAAGCTGTCAAGCCAAGCCTGTGATAGAGGCTAATTTGATGTGATATAATTGATGAACTCTAAATCGTCCCACTTCTCTCTCTTGAAACATTCTGACTGGAGCTCAAAATGCCAGGGTGCTTTGATTTACACTCTGTCACTTTTATATTGAAAGTCTCAGTGTAGCAGCAGTGAGGGATTAACTTCTTCACAGTATTTCTTTCTAATCTGTAGAGTATGCACGCACACAGACTGGTGCAATCCCGTGTAGGAACAGTATACTGGGAAAGTCAGATTTCCTTGTTTGCTGCTGGTTTGTGCACAAAACTATTAAGATTAATAGAATAGCAACCTGACTTCTGCTGCTACAGATATTGCCAAGGTAGTCTCTTGGAATTACTGTTGTGCTTAGTATTTCAGAACTGAATTTTAAACTTTTTGGTGTAGTTAATGCTTGAAAACCCTTTATTTCTGATATAGCTGAAATATTTTAGGAGATTAGACAGATTCTCGTCCCTTTAGCTTTCTAGGTAGCGATTCAACTCTTAAAATAATTCTCCATAGAAATGTTACACGCTTCAGACTTTCTGCTGTCAGCACTTTCTTGATTTTTGTACTTTCCTGTTCAAGATATTTGAACTCAAAGCAAACTGTCTTGGTTCCTTGGTTTCTTTCAAAGGTAAGGGATGCTCAGTGGCCTTGATTTCTTAGTTCTCTAGCAGGAGTGGAAAGCTTTTCCATCAATTTTTACTGTTCAAGTATTCTTGAGTAACCCCCATTAGAAGCGTAACATCTCACAACTGCTAAATCAGTTGTTTCAAACAGAAGCAAAAGGAACAAAGGAGAGCTGCTTTAATTCACATTCTTACTCTGATCAAACAGAGTAAGAATGATCAAACTGATCAAACTGCATCAGTTTCAGAACCTGTTGCTCCCCGGCACAACATGAGCTGGCTCTGGCCACATGCCATTCCCCCCAGCGGTGTGTGCCAAATTCTTGCTGACCTGAATGTACCACTTGTACCTGAATGCTCACTTGTGGTGAGCAAATCAGTGAAGTTTGAAATATTTCTTTGGCTAGCACCCAGATTTCAGATGGGTATCCTAGTTTCAAACCCCTTCTCACTGAAAATGCCAAGTGGATGGGATTTGTTATAAGGAATTTCTGTACATTTGGAGTGACCAGACTTTTTTCTGATCTTGGCTGTAACTTAAAATCAAAACTCTGTCTTTACTAATGATTTGTAATTGAATGGCTGATGTGAAAAATACTGGGTATTAAAACTTCTATTGGATGCAGTGGTTGAGCTAAAAATGAGGCTCATTTTTAATGAAAAGGGCCCTTGTAACACAGGGTCAAAATTTGCAAGGCTTTTATAGGAGGCCTTTACTCACCCACGACAGTAGCACCAGGTACTGTAGCTTGACCATTCATCTCCTTACACTGGGGATTCATGTGGGTGAGGGCATTTCCATCCTGAAACAGGCAGGAACGCTGGTCAAGGTACCTATTTTTGGTCCTCTTTGCAAGACAGGGACAATGATGGTTATTCAGCTAAATACTCTAAAGATTAAAACTTGAAAGCATTTAAAGGCATCAGTCGGTCATGGGTACATCGCCAGTATAATGTCCTTAATGGTGAAATAATTTATGCTTTAAGGAACTTCTAAAGGATCACTTTAGGATAGTTCTGTGTTTGTCAGTGGTGCTGCACCTAAAAAGTTCAATTTACACTGTCACTTTATCAGTAATCTCAAATAACCATCTCAAAGATGGTTTTAAAGAATTAGAGGTAATAATAAAGGCAAACTTCACCTTTGTTGGAGTACAGCCCAGTTTTCCTACTCAAGATTATTATTTCTCTTCTTTTAAAGCTTTTGTATGTGTCACAATTTCATTAAAAATGAAGAAAAATAAATATAAGCCTTGATTTCAATGTCATCTGGAAAGAAAATCTGAATATTTTGATCACCTGAAGTGACTATGGGGCCTAGCATCCAGGTACGCTTCAGACACTTCAGCTTTTTATAAATTGGCCTAGTTCCAATTCAGTCATTATAATTTGGACTGCAACTTTTCACATCACTTCACAAAAGAAACAAATCCAGTGTCTACCCTTTTTTTGTCATGTAGGTTAAAAACTGCATTGACATTGTTTGCAAATTAAGATATACATGTCCTGCACTTTAGCTTCTCTTTAAAGTAATAGTATGTACATTGCTTTTTTTCTGACTTTCTCTGTTCTAGGGAATAGTCTCTTTTTAAAAGTGCTTTAGTTAGGGCCTCTTTAAAAAGGTTCTTAAATACCTACAGTGAAAATCAGTTACGATATCAACCAGTAAAGTAGAAAAATGCTTGTGTAGGAGAATACTTGCTAAATATTTTCAGATACCAAAACCTGGTTAAATTTATTTTAGAATATGTAGAGAATTGGCTAAGCACATACATGATTCCAGAGCCTGTCAGGGTTCCAAGATTTCAAGTGCAATCAGAGAGAATTCCCATCTAAGTAAAGAAGAGGGCAAAGGAAGAGCAGGGCAATTAGGCACCAGCCAATATATCATGAATTCTTAGGAAAGTATTGAGATAAACAATTTTCACATGATCCATAGGAATGTAGAAAAAAGTGAAGAAGTGAGACATTTAATGTTTTTTTTTTTCAAGCACAAGTTGTGTCAAGCTATTGTAAAATGCAGGTGAACCCAGTGGGAAGAAATAATGATGTCCAACTCCAGTTCAGAAGGCTGAATGATTTCTTTATTTTAACTATGCTATAATACGTTAATATTCTATATAAAGGAAGATACTAAAACTACATACCTACTTTTTCTAACTACCATATCTAACTAACTCACAACTTGTGACCCTGTTCTCGAGAGTCCAGACACAGGTGGATCTGATTGGCCACCAGGCTCAAACAATCCTCACCAGAATCCAGTCAAACAATCACCCCAGGTAAACAATTCTCCAAACACATCCCACATAGGAAAAACAAGGACCAGAAATAGAAATTGTTTTCTCTTTCTTTCTCTCTGTGCACCTCTATGAAAAATCCTGAGAGAGAGAGAGAAAAATGTGCTTGCCACATCAAGCCAAACCCAATTTCTTGATACAACAGATTAGCAGACCTTTTAGACAAACAGGAAGCGAATGTCAAAGTGTATTCTTGAAGTTGTTGGATATAAGTTGTTCATTGTAGGAAGGGAAAGACGCATCAGGTGGGCTTCTGCTGGAGTCTGATTCTGGTATTGATTTAAGACAGGAGGGAGCACTGAAGATGGGAGCAGGAGTGGTGAGATAACATTTACATACTCACATTTGTTTACAGTTGAGAAGGTTGAAGGGAAACTTCAGATTTATAAAGAACTCCTGTAAAGCACACAAGAGTTTTGGGGGAGATTTCTCCTCACTTGTAGACAGAGAATGGTCTCCACTGCAGACAGTACAAGAAACAATTGGCTTAAATTTCAGCATGGAGATTTAATTTAAGTGTTCTGGACTTCTGGAGGGACTGTGGAACAACTGTGGCCTTTTTAAAAAGCATACCTCTGCCAGAAGAATCATGATTGCACTGCCCCTGTGTAGGACCAAGGCACAGGGGTGGACCAAGTGCTCTCATGGGGTGCCACTTAAACTGAGTTTCCTTTATCAGATTGCTATCTTTAAAGCAATTTGAATTACTTTAGGAAGAGCTAGGAATTACCAGCTTGTCATCTGTTATTTAAGATAAGTAACTAAAGCTGTTTTTTAACAGTTATGATAATGATGGATAATATTCATGGTGCCTCATGTCAAAAGGCCATTGCTTAAAAACGTTGATAGAAAGTGCTGAGATTTTGTTATTTTAAAGAAGTTTCACACTGTGGCTATTTCACTCATAAAAATGGTAGTTATGTTTTTAAGTAGTTCTTTAGAAAACATTTTAAAAGCATTATTTATGTAGCACCATTGTAGATAACAGAGTTCCAAGCACCATACAATACTTGACTCTTTCATATTCTGAAATAATTTTAAGACATATTTTAATATGTTCACTTAAAAACAACTGTCCTTAAGCAAATACAGAATGTTTTCTGTGAAAACCTTTCAGCATCTACAATTAGTTGACCTGGCTCTTTTCTCTGTACACAGAATTACTTTGCAGAAAAAGCATTTTTAGAAATGTTCCGTTGACTGAAAATGGCTGTGATAGCTAACAGCAAAATATTCAACAGTTTGCTGAAAGGATTTTTTTAAACCCATTTGATTAGGGATAAGAGCACAATTCTAGGATTAGTAAAACCTACTGAAAGACTTAAGTACATCTTTAGGAACCTTTAAAATGTTTGTGGTTACAGATCTGTGTAAATGTGCAACATGGATTCACTGTGATCCAAGTGAAAGTGATAGGATTAGCTCTTGTTTAGCACTTCTTAAATTTTAAAGCAGGAAATTTAATTTTGAGTTTATTATTGATTCTTAGCACCCAAAAAATCTCTCCATGCCAAAATATTCTTTAGGGAAAAAATAAGAAGGATCAAACACAACCTTGTTGTAACATGATCCCCCCTACTGCCAAATGAGCATCACCCAGGGTGCCCCTTTCAGTGTTCTAGAGATGAGAATTCTATTCCAGTATCACAAAGTTCCAAAAGCTGAAGTCACAGCAGATTCACATTTTGCTCTTTGCTTGCTAATGTGCAATACATTAAATATCTGTTCCTTGGATCTAGCAAAAAAATGACCTTTTCAGGGCTCATCTTTTTTTCTCATTTTTGATTTGTTCAAGGGAAATTGCAGGCGACTGGTATTTGGTTTCCAAAAGGGATACATAAAAACTTGACCTTTTGGAACTGTTATTTTTTTGGGGATGTGTACACTGTATTTTAAGTATGTCTTAGCTGTTGTTTGCTGGACTATGTCTAGTTTAAATAGCCCTTCATTTTATTCAGTATAAAGCTAGGACAAAAAGTATAACTCCTCTCATTTTTTTCCCCATGACAGATCTTTGCACACGCCTGAGAGCACCTTTCTTCAGGCAATTTTACAAGAAAGTGATATGGAATAGGCCCTGGTATCTCAGGAAGTTTCCACAGACTCTATTTTGCAGTGCAAATAGCACGTTATACTATGTCCATCATTGTAATATCTCATTGCCTACCTGAATGCCCTCTTGTGTCAGGGAACTTTCCACTTAGCACGGTGGGAAATGAGGCGGAAGGAAATGATTGTTTAGGAAGTTCATGATGGAGGGAATGACCAAATTCAGATTGTCAGACTGCTGTCAGAACCATGGCCATTCCTGCTGCTTGGTTTCCTATGCCAGCTTTTATCCATCTCTTAAAATCACTGTACTTCATGCAGTCATGGGATAGTGAGCTTATTTCACCTAAAACCCAACAAAAAAGTTTAATGACTGTGATCTGCCTTTCCAGTGAAAGCAGCTGATTTGGAAATTAAGTCAAATAGTTTATTCAACATGTAAATGAGAAATTGCTCTCTTTTCCAGCCATATAAGTAGCCAATTTAATCTGAAGAGATTTTCAGCACCAAGAGTTACAATGAGAAAATTTACAGAGAAGTCAAGCTTTGTCTTGTGCAACTTAAAGTGAATAATCAGGGCTTCATTAAAATATCACTATGTATAATTCAGTTTGAAAATGAGAACTTAAGATTTAGGAAGATAATTAAATTGTGTTTCTAACTAAAATATCGGTGATCCACGCAGATGTGTGTAAGTCCATGTAAGTTACTTCTGTTGATTGGATGTGGCAGTAAGAATCTTCCAGAATATTCAGTGAATGGGTGAATTGCATTGTTTAGAGAGGCTCTGGTTTTGCAGGGCTATCCATTTACAGTCTTAATATTTTTAAGCCTTGAAGCTTGTCAAATGCAGTGTGATCAGAAATTCGTCAGTGCAACTCTCTGTGAGGTTTTGAGATTTTTTCTCCTTGCAAATATTTTCCCTATAAAACTCAGATTTAATGCATGGCATTGTTAATGCTTCTGTTGTAGCCTTTGGATGTTACTCACATCAGCAGTTGACAGTACAGAAGCAGCAAAGGAGGTGACCAAGTTGTAACTGCAGACAAGTCAGAGCTGCAGGATGAATAAGCAGAACAAGAATTTCAAATTAGACATTTGAAAAATCCTTGTCACTATGAGGGTTGTGCAGCACTGAACTAGACAGCAGTTTTCAGAGAGTTGCAGAATTACCATTTTCTTGGTTTTCAATACTCACCTTGACAAAGTCACACAAATCCAGGTACCACGCTGATAGTGATGTCATCTAGGAAGAAAACCAGACCCATCTAAGATGTGAAGGAAGAAAAACTAGAAAACTTAGGCAGTTGTTCCTGTTAAAATAATAGACATTTTTCCACCTGCCATACCCTTATTTCTGGAACAGTGTACCAAGAATTCCTGGCTCTGCTTGGCAGTCAGAAGTCTCCTGAACATTTTTTTTTTTTCTGATTGCCCCCTCTTACTCCTACCTCAGTGTCCAGCTGCCCCGTGACTCTGGGCATGCACACTGGTCAGGGCACCCTTTATGGCACACTCTGGGTGTCTTTGGTTGCCCGTGGGCTACAGGACAAGCAGAGGTTGCCCAACAGAAATATGTTTGAAAGGATTCCTCTGTTCATCCTGTTACAGCACTAAAATGGCCTCATCCTTTTCAGCTCTCCTAATCTATCAGTCTGTCAAGAATGTCTGCTACTGTATAACAAAGAGAAAGCTCACCTCTCCTAGTTCCTAACAACTCATGCAGTTTATTAGATTTTTTCCAATTAGGGCTTTTCCAGGGCAGTTATGCTGGAAGGTGAGCAGCGTAGAAAAGCAATGCTAGTCAGAAGAGCAGTATCCAATTCCACATGAGAGAGCAAGTCTTAAAGAACAAAAGAAACAAAAAAGAAGCAAAATGGTAACCTTTCCTAAAATATAACACTTGAAACATGTTAGCCTGAGTTTGCTGAAATACTGTATTCTGTTAATGTTAACTCACTGTAATATGTATTTGGCATTGAATGTTTTATTGTACATGAATACAATATGGGCATTAAAATATTTTGAAAGTGATGTTCTCAACCAAGAGCAAAAAATATCAAAACATTTCTACTTAAATAAGAACAGCAAAGAATAAATTTCCTTATTATAGCACACACAAGATGCCATGGAACATTTTAATTTACTCCAAACTGCATTGATCAGAGGAGTGGTATCCCCCATGAGAATATTTTGATCAGTGGTAAAATTGAATTGCATTCCTAGGCAACTGCTTTCTTGAGATAAACTTCTAGATGCAAAAGCATGTCCCATTTCAAAATTCTTATTTCACTAGAACACCAAAACTCAAAATTATCATAATCTACAGGCTAAGCTGTCTACATGTTTATGCAGAATCCAGTGAAATGTATATTTTCATGACAGGGAAATAATTATGGCAAAATGATTGGGTTTAGAAGAAATGTTTTAAAATTATATGGGTGTTGAGTGAGAAATTGACCTAATTTATAGTGTCCTAGCATCTTATTGTTCCTCACTGAAGACCGCTATGATTCTATATTTTAGATGAAAGACTCCTCAATATGATAAATATTAATACCTTGGAATTGCTGCAAAATAATAGCAATACCTAAAAAAAAAATAATCTTGTCAATAATCTTGTACTTAATGAGATTTAAAATTATGGTAGAACTTGAAATTGGTTGTCTGCTCAGTCATATAAATGCTCATTGAATTTCTCAGACTTATGCTGAGAAAATGATATTTTTATTTGCCCATACTTTAAAGTGAATATTTAGAGATATGTCTGCATTCCAAATGCTATAGATTAAATTTGTGATAAAATATTCAGATATTACATGTTAATGCTATCTGTTTATCTGATGTCTCCAAGTGAATATCCCTAATTACTGGAGAAGTGTGGGTTTGGGGTTTTTTCTGTGATTTTATAAAATTCAGTATATTTTTAGGACTTGAGTATATAAAAGCAACAGCATTGTAGTTTCACTTTCCACTATCCCCTGTTTATTCTGCCTCAGTTGTGATGAAATCTGTGGAGGGATTTTGTTTGGTTTATCTCTTTGTTGAGAGGGTAAGGAAGAGCTTTTTCACTCTTCTCATGAAACGCATGTTCAGAGAGTTTCCATGTTCCTTGCCATAGGGGTGAGGTAGGAATTCCCCATAACTGGAAGCTCCAGAACTTTGTCCCAGTACTGGTACAGGGACAGTTGCAGATGGTGGGAGGCAGTGAACTTTTCCAGACACCAAACTGATTTTAAACATCATAATAGCTTCCTGTATTTCTCCTCATTGCATCTTGTTTTTTCTGTCCTGCACCTTGCAGAGAGCTTTAAAATGATGAAGGGAAAGCAGCAGTGTTTTGAGTAAAACATTTTGATGTGCAAGTGCTCAGCTTGCTCAGCTGCCAAAATCAGCAGCGCTTTATGGGCAACCAAACATTTGAAAGTTTTCATTCTTGTTTACAGAGCTAATTAAGAATCTTTGTAGCACTCTTTTCAAATGCCAGACTATCAAAATTACAGTGACTCTCTTGTGAATGAAAAGGTTCTGCTGAATGCCTGACCAGGAGAAGAGGAGGAGAAACCTACTGGCCTTAAAAACCAGAGAACATATCAAATATACATTTCTTTATAATCTGCATTAAATAAATCTTTTAAATAGTAGTATGTGCATTTGGAGCATAGGTTGTTCTGCTCATTTAAGCATCTTCCCCAAGCAATTCTATTTGTTTAAAACAGTGTTTGGTTTCCCATTAAACAGTAAGCACTTGCCAATAGCTCTGCAGACTTAGAATACTGTAATGAGTTCCATGTGGCAGGACTGTTCTAATTACACTCTTCTTCAATTTTTGCTATTTTAAGAGGAAAAAGAGGTGCATGTAGTAATTTTAGGATGCAGTGACTCATTATTTTATACTTTAAGTTTTTGTGATCTTTCTTAAGTTGTTGGTAGGACTGGAGGGTCATAGTAGTTCCTTCCAGCTGTAAAATCTATTAGTAAATTGTACTGATGCAAATCAATGCTGATGTAAATACTAGACACAGACCACCGGTTTAATGTTGAAGTAAAGGGTTAAAAACATAATTCTTAACCATCTAGATATTCATACTTGGCTTTTATTTATTCTCAATATAAAACATGCAGTGTTGCCCACAGACATATTGATTGCCCTCTTGGTGTGATATACTGGGAGCCCGTTTGTGCAGGAGATGCTGGCAAACACACTGCTTGGCTATAAAATCCAGGCCTTGGGAATGTACTGGCCGTGCACTGTGAGATTCTGGTCTGATTTTAACATTACAAGTGCATCTTTAAATTTCTATGGACAATCTTAAAATGCAAGTTGAGGCAAAATGCATAAGAAGCACTACAAAACGAGTTTGTTGCTTTGTAACAGATCTTAAATCAACAGTGTTTATTAGTAAGCTGCCAGCAAATATTTGCTTGCATACCTTTTATTATTTCAAAGGCTTTTATTAGCAGTATGTCACAGTGCTAGTGTCATTTACATTCAAGCACCACTTTCTAATGTTTTAAGCTTTCCAGAGATAACTGTGAGAAAAACATTAGGAAAATGAAACAGATCTTTTCTAATAAATCATTTTTGCAAGTGTTTTGTCTCTTCAAGATTCTGTGACATCCTGCTCAGCTGAAGGAGCATACCACTTGAGTTGCACGACTCATTCACCTTAAATATTTAATAATGCTTTCATTAGTTGCACTGAACCAGTGGAGTGAGATCTGTAATATCTACTGCTGGTCATCATTTTTATTCATCATGGTTTAATAAGCATTATAATTGCAGACTGAGGAGGAAATATGAGTTAACTTTGTGGTTTTGCTTGGGACTTCTGTGCATACTGGTATGATTGGAAGGGATTATACAAACCCTGTGAGTGTAGCTGATTGTATTCTAATATACTGGTGCAGAGTTCCCAATCCTGGCATATTATTCTTCATATGAAAGTAACTGCAGAAAAGATCCTGCATAAAATTGAGTCCTGACACTATTAACTCCATTTGGCTTAGTTGTGAAATATGAAAAGTCGAAGGCCAAGTGGGCTTGTTTTTGGCAGGTGTTCTAATGCATGCATTATCAGTGGAATTAGACTTCAACTATTTTTACCAACCAGTGCCTATATTTGCTTGTAACTTACACAAATAGCAGTTATTTAGAGAGAACAGTCAGTTACGGAAGCTATCATTTGGAAAGTTTGTCAGAGTTCAAGCAAAAAGGCCGTTTGTAGGCATCCTAACCTTCTGTGCCTGTTTTTCGAGTAAATATAGATGATGATGATTATGATTTAGTATAACTTTCTCACTTTGATATCACAGAAGTGACTGTGTGCATGTTGTTTGCATTCTTATATTTTAATGGGAGATATAGTAGGGCAGACTGATATCTGGTACATTTTTTAATGTTTTGTTAAAACATCATTTTTTCCTCATCAGCAACTTATGCGGGAGCGACAGCAGATGGCCAGCCGCCCCTTTGCTTCTGTCGATGTAGCACTGGAAGTAGGAGCTGAGCAAACAGACTTTCTACGAGGGCCATTAGAGGTAGGAACAGTGGTGCTGACAAGGGACCATTGTGATTTGCATATTTATATTGCCAGTCTCATCTGCATCTGCTTCTGAAACCAAGCAGCATCTGACTACCTGGAGCTGACAAGTCTCAGCTACGTGTGTTTTGTCATTTCCAAGGTGCAGAGTTTTAATCTCATGACATAAGCTGTACCTAAAACCACTGGAGGTTCCTCACCTGGCAGTCCTGTTGTGATGGATGTGAGCTGAAGGAATGCAGGACTTGGGCAGGAGTCAGCAGCAAATGTCATGCTCAGTCCTTCAAGTACACAGTGCCATCTAGTTAACATCTATCTTAATTAACAGAGATTACAACAAACAACCTAACTAAAACAGCTTAGAGTGAAAATTCAGTGTTGTTTTATACACAGAGGTTTAAAGCATACAGGCTGTACTGCATGGTTTTGTTTGTAGGAGATGGCTACATTGCTGCATTCTTTTATTGCAATTGCAGTACATTGGAAAAGAAATAGTAATATGTAAAGCAATATAATATTGGAATGGTGTAATAATGCATGAAATGGATTCTAGAAGTTTCACCTGAAAATAGAGGGAAAATTACAATATGTGGATAATAATGAATATCTAATCTAGGTTCAGATTTTGGAAGGTGATCTTCTGCTCCTCTACTCCTTTAACTTTATTTACAATATTGTGTTTACAGTTACTACTTCAGCCTATTTATGGTGGTACATGGGAACAAGGTTTGTTAGCTCTGAAATCTTTCAAGATTTTATTCTTCATTGCTGCCAATTCTTAAATTCAAAGCTTCTCTTGCTTTCCTCAATAACCAATCTAAGTGGAAGGTTAAATACAATCTATCAAAGCTCCAAGGTTCATGGAGAATGAGTGATGTGAAAAACAAAATCATACCAGAAAAAAAAAGATTCAGCTCTTGAGTACTTACCAAAGTGAGGTGCTCTGTCCTGCTATTGGACAGGAAGTCATCCCAATTGTTCTTACTGTCACAATTTAAATATTTGGAATAGGTGGTGAATAAAAATGACATATCTGTGTTATTTTTTGACCCAATACTAAACCCCCTGCATTCTTCTGCAAAACCACCTTACTTCTGTCTCCTCTTATCTTGGAACAGAAGACCTTTCCAGCTCCCCAAGCTGAGGACACGTTACACTGTTAAAAAAGTTAATTTTTTTTTCCAATGTGATTTCATTGTCTCTGCGTTGGTATCTGGGAAAATTTTTTTCTGTTTTCTTTTTGAATGGAGGCAGTGAGTGGACGACGAGGCATCCACACTCTAATTTTGTACATACTGATTATTTAATTAAACTTTAGAAGTAAACACCACAACTTAATTGCTACATTTTCTTTCTCGTGTCTTTTATTTAGCACTAAAAGAGGTAGATCCTAAAATATTTTAATTATATTCTACAGTGTTTATTACCTTCTTTTTTTCCTAGCCAAGCATTTTCTAGCAATTGTTTAGAATTCAGCATCCATAGTGGTTTTTTTCTTAATTAATACATAGTTATACACAGAATGAAGTCCATTCAAGATTTCCTTGGAATTATGTTATACTGATCTATACCCAAAAAAAAGCATTGTGCTGAGAATTAAATGAATGTGATTCAAGTATTGATTGTCCTTTGGTATATATTCTGTAAAAATAAAGGGGCTATATTAAGCTTCTTTGTGAAAGGACACTAGAAGTTTTCGTTGCCATTCTGTTCTTTGTATTCTGCTCTTTTGGACTGAGGGCAACCCAGGTCACACATTTCCAGGATGCGATGCTTAAGAACAGAATAGTGTGAAATAGCTGTAAACTTCATTGTGTTGTATTAATTTAGCATAATTAAACTACATTTTTTTCGTATCTGATGCCCGTTGGGAGGCTGAAAGCCAGAGATCTTTTGGGGAAAAAATGAGAATATACGGTAACTTCAAAATGCTCTGCTGAGATCTTGCACTGATATACCAGGGGTTCCAATTTTGATGATGGTGCATTGCATTCCCTCTCCTCACACTTTTATTGGCATCATGTGTTACTCGCTGACACTTTGGACATTGTTGTTACACTTCTATTGACGTTGGAATAACTCCGACACTTCCAGTGACACCACATTGATCTGTGGGCCCTTTGGCACTGTGTAATGTCACTGAACTCTTCCAGACACTGCTGCAAGTCTCCCACTCAGCTGCACAGTAAAGCTCTGTTCATTGAGGTCACCTGCCTCATGTGGTGGTGGTGGTGGTTTTGTACAACTGGAGCTCTACTTTAATGCTGATGCCTTGGTATGTGGCAGTATTCATGTGGCTGCACATGGTAATGCTTTTGGTTAACAGCTATATTTTACATTTATTTGTAAATATCCATAGCAGCTGTTTAACTGGAGAGGGTTTAGTTTGCAATAGTAAGGCACTTTTCACCCAGTGTTCAGAAAAGATAAAAAAAAAAACCCAAGACTATAAATACTGTACTTAAAATGGTTGCCTAGTTTAGATACAATACAACTGATAATATTTGGGTCTATTTTCAGTTAGCAGCAATTTGCAACAGAGTAAAATAAAATTCTGAAAACACTATTGGTGAGAGTTGAACCTCAGTTTTGGAGTCTCCATCAATCAGTCTATCTTTCTTAATGTTTTGACAACAAAATGGCAGTATCTCCATATTAACTCCTTCAAAAAACTTTAATCTGCATCGTATTCCTCCTCTTCCCTGTCTGAGTAGGTTTTTAGGCATTGGCAATAGCCTTTGTTCTTACCCATTTAAACAATGTTATTTATCAGTTTTTACCTCCTCAGGCCACCTTTTACATGAACGTCTCATTTTATTATCCATTCTGTCATGTTGGCTTTATTACAACCCTTTAATGTTTTATTGTTGGTTTAAACTTAACACAAAAGAAAGCAGACTTTGTTTTTCCCTTGTCCTCTTCTTTCCTGTATCATACCGACCACTGCCTTCCCAATGATACTGACAGGATGTTAATTGGGATGTTATCCCAATTCTGAATGCACCAAGCAATACTCACTCCTGTTGTGCCATGGTATTAATGATATTTAACCCATGCTAGTCCTGATCTGCATCTTCATCTGCTTCTGTAATGATTTCCATTTTATAAATTGGAGGTGATGAACTCTGGGTGAGCCCTTACAAGGAAGGTGAAGCTGGAGGCAGGACACCCCTCACTCCCTCCTGGGGAGAACAAGAGCAGTCTAAAATTTCTGTCCTGGAGGGGGCAAGGGAAGTCTAGAAGGCAGTGACCCTCTGGATCCCAAGAGGGGAACAGTCCAGTGCAGCTCTGGTGAAGTCACTGGTGAGACAGGGGAAGGGAAAAGGAGAGAAAAATCCCCAAGAACCCCTTGCCAGCCGCAGCACATAGCACAGGCTGTTAAGAGCAGAGCCAGAAAGCTACAGAAGCACCCTATCCAGAGAGTTTGAGAATATTAGCTATTTTGTGATACCACCATAATTTTTTTCAATACCACAATCATAAAAAAAAATCCAAGTAGCATCATAGATCAATAGATACTCATTGCTGAGCTTCTTGGCTCTCAGTGCCCTCAGTGTTACTGTGTTTTTTATTCCTTTCATTTCTTTTTTCCAGACATCTGAGCTATTTCCAGACTTGGTTGCTTTTTACTTCCCAGTATATACTAAAAGCTAAATCATTTAGGCTATCTTCATATTCTGAACCTCCTTTAGGCAATTTTTTTTTCACTAAAATGTAAATCACTTTTGAAGAGTTTCTTCTAATGTGCTGCTGACAATGATTTCAGATAATCTATGTATTAGTTGAGAAGTAAAACAAATTTTTTTCCTCTTTACCTAATTTCTGGGCATTTTTCTTTTGGAAATGGGGACAGATTATTTCTTTAGGCAAGATAAGGTAGACACTACTGTAAACAAACACTTCATGTCTGGTCATGCTAAGACTCTGAACAGCAGCATCTTACTGTGCTGCATCTGCTGGAGTAAATTGTTATTGCCTGCAGATTTACTGCTGTGGTGATCATCCATTTGATATATTTGTGGTATTACTTGGATTTTTTTTTTCAAGTCAATGTTATTTCATAGTTATTTCTGCAGAAAAGCACACAGTAGATCTTTCAGTCATTTTGCTGATAAATTACTGCGTTTCCCCATGAGTTGTCATAGATATTAGACCATCCTCTGCTTCTGACAAGGTAGGATGATATCAAAAATTTTGAATTTCTAATAAAATCTATGTTGGTTTCTCTAACAAATAATGTTTTCTAATGAGTAATATCTATGATGCATTAAATAAGTTTTGATTTCAGGCACTTTTAATAAGTATGAAGGAAATATTGGCCATTATTTGTCATTTATTTGAGTAAATAATTGGAAGGTGTGCACTGACATAAGCAGCTGTCATTTTACACAAAGTATGGCTGCTGGAAGGTAGAGTGACTTACCAAAACACAGTGAAATCCTGTAGTAGAGATTTGTAGACTTTTAGGTAATTGTAGTATATATTAATAAGTTGTGCTGCTGGCTTCTCTTGCCACTAAGGAGACATTTAGCTTGTTTACAAATAAATCTAATTAAGGTGGTTTCAGTTTCTTATATAATTTGACTAATCAGTGAGTATTTTCAACATGCAGCCTACCTTATTTTGAACAAAATTCACCTATTTGCATGCTTCATCAGCATTGCACCTGCATTGTGTTGGTGATGTAATGTCTAAAGCCAAGGAACAGACTCTTCCCTACTCCTTGGTACAGAGCATCAGCTTTCGTCTTGATATGCTCAGTTCCTAATATTAGTCTCAGTATCAGAGGACAGTTTCACTGCCCTTGTGAAAAAGCAATAATTTATTTTAGATAATGGTGAAAATTTCTCCTGAATGGTCATCTTGTTCCCAGTGACCATAAAGGCAATGTGTATTTGGCAACAGGAACTACCCAAGGCCATTATATTTGCTCTTGCTTACTGAAAAGTCATGTGATAGTCTTGAGCTGCTCTCTGTAGCTCAAGGGAGACCAAAGGAGAGAGAACCTAGATGAGAACAATGTGAGCAATCAGAGACTTAGAAAATACAGCTACAATGAAAAGTCAAGGAAATTGGGGTAGGCTAGTTAAAGGAGTCCAAATAATGACTTGCAGATATGCAAAAGGCAAACAGCAATCAGGAGGGCAAAATCTTCCTTGCATGTGCTGCAGGTGGCAGAGGGGTAATGGATTTAAATTGTAGTAGGGAAGGTTTAGGAAGGTATCAGGAAAAGCTTCTCATAATAAAGCTGAATCACTGAAAGCAATTGCCTGGGGAGGTGATGGAATTTCTTTTATTGGAAGCTTTTTAGAGGAGGCTGGACAAATATTTCTCAGGTACCATGTACCATAGCTGCATTAGATACCTCCTTTCAGCTCTGTCTTTATTATTATTCTGATTGCTCCCTACCTCTTCCTTCTTCAGACTCTCTGAAAATGTTCCATTTCTGTTGTTTGAACACCTTAATTACCTTCACTGCAATGTTAGTTTTCTGTTACTGAATATTTATGACCCTTCTTTTCTCTTCTGCTGTTTTATTCATTGACTTACATCCTCCATTTTCTCACAAGATCAGAAACTGTTAATTCATCTCTGACCCCAGCCTCTCCCTGACTGTAGGTCTGCCAAACATGATCTCCATCCTATTTGGAATAGTTTCAATATTCTCCTTGAATTCTGTACTGATGATGTAATTTTTTTTTGTCTTAACAAGTTCATTGCCATTTTTATAGTCTTTCCAAATCCATGCATCCTAGATTAGATCTCAGAGAAATGTAGTCAGATGTCACATCTGACACTGAAGAGGAGAATCTTTATTGGATCACATTTTCTGCTTTTCTGTATTGTTCAAAGATCATGTTAAGTTTGCTGTCCACTGTCTCAAGAACTCCATTATCTTGTGCTACACTTTGACCTTGATGGCTCACAGCCTTCTCTGCCCACTCCCTCAGTACTGTGCAGCCAAAAAACTTTCTCCTGAGCTAGTCACTTTATGTTAAACCCTACTTTCCAGCATTTTTTTCTTCTTTGTAAATGATTGCTTCACATTGTGTGGGTCTTTTTCGTGATATTATGTGCAAGGGATGTTATATCACCAAAATTCACATCTGGTGATAGAGAAAAGCATTTACCTCAAAGCAGCATTGTTTGGTTTGCACCACCTCCTTCCTCATATGAAGTTTTTCATTAAATAAGATGTTTAGATTTCACACCATTTTGCTTTTCATGCAGTGGTTACACACAACAGGGTTGCTCTGCCCAGTTAAAAATCTTTACATTTGTGTAAGATTTTTGTTGCTTCACCTAAAATGTATGTCCAGAAACCTGTGAGTGTTCTGAGCCTGTGATTCAGAACAAATACCTCACCTGGCTGCTCAGGCATACTGGTCACAGCTATAATTTTTGTGTGTGTTGTGTATACTAAATCAATGTAAGAGGTATAGATGTTCAATTTGTTGCACAGAATTACATTAGCAATATTTTAAGATTTCTGAGTAGCATTTTTCTTCTCTGGCATATGGGAAAGCTAAAAATAATCTGAGAAATGCTGCCTGGAGTAAGCCACCTTTTTTTTCATATAGACCATATTTTTGTGTGTGTGTTTATTCCTAAAATATATACTAACACCTCAAAACCTGTTGATGTTTTGCTTGAGTCCTTAACTTCAAGTTTTTAAAAATTCTATATTAGTTCTAAAGTGTACCCAGTCTGTAAACATGCAAAAAAAAAAAAAAAAAAAAAAAAAAAAAATCTAATCCCTATGTTCTTTTCTCTACTTCTTTATTTTTGTCCTCATGGGCAAACAGGTGTTGTGAGAAAACCTTAGACATGATGTAGAGGAGGTTGATTTCCTAATATTCCACCCTAACAGGAGAGTAAAGCCTTTGCTTATTACCTCGTGAACTGTAGGATCTGTAAATTCACAATTACTTCTGAGAACCTGATTTTGTGAAGCTTTTTGATAAAAATGTATCTTATGTATCTTTCCACTTCACAACACGTATTTGGCACATGTACTGCAAAATCAGATGACTACAGAAGTTGTTTGGATAAAAATATATTATTTGTGTTGAACAAAATTGCAAAGAAATTTCATGCTCAATTAAAGGAATTTTGGCTTACCAGCACAGTGTAGGTGTTTCAGTGGTATTGGCATGCTGTGAATAGAACACCTAAATCAATGTATTATGCATAATTGCAAATCCAGAGTATCAAAGTAATTATTCTGATTGTTTTCAAGTAGAAGTGTTTATATGTGTCTGTAAATGTTATGAATAATGACACTCTACCTTTTAATAAGTTGAATTTTTGCAATGTCTTATTTCATAAAGTAGACAGGTACAAAATTCAGCAAATGCAAAGCAATTTTATATACTTATATTTTTAAGTACCCTTAGGATTCTCCTTGAACAAGGCTTGGTCATGGAAATCTTGCCTTTGGGTATGAAATCCATGACAATGAGATATTTCCAGAATTATTTAAACTGAACGTACCAAAGCATGGAAAGAATTATGCTATCAGAATAACTAAAAATCATATAGATGGGAATATTTCTGTTTACTGGACCTTTCTGTACACCTGATTTGCACATGCCATTCTCTGACAGGCTGCTTTTGTAGTTATGTGTATTTTCTTAGTACCTCTTTTCGTTTTAGATCAGAAGTTATTTCTTATCTTTAAAGTAGGACATTTCTGCCTTTAAAAGGAAAGAGGAAAGAAATAGGTACAGAAACTATAGCCTTTCATTGGCCATTTTCAATGTTTCCAGGTAGAACTGGCTACTGGAGGGTGCTGTTTGATATTTAGCAACTTGTAGTCCTTAGCTCTATTCAGAGACTTTACCTCCATGCTTGTTTCCAGCTTTCTGCTCAAGAGTCAGTTCTACCTTCCAACAATACCACTGAAACTGCAGCGGACACAAGACAAGAGCGCTGCCTGGGCTTTTCTTCACCAAGCTTGGCAACCTGTATGTTAGGCAGTCGTTGAAGTTATTCCAGTTTTCACTAAGGCTTTATCATTCTGTACCATCTATCAAACTGGATTTGTGCCTGAAGTGAATATGAGCTATTTGCATAGAAGGTCCCTGCCCTGGATGACTGAAACCTCACCCAAATTTCAGAGGGCCATCCAATGGGCCACCCAACACATCCAATGTGTTTGCCATGACTATTCAACCCAGCAGGCACTTTACTATTTGGTTCTGTCTGCTGTGCATTGGACATCATAATTCTTCAATTTCTGGTTGCATGGTGGCTCAACTTCAAGAGAAAGGTTGAAGCTTGTTAGTTTTTAGGTAGGCTATGAGCCCCTGCTGTTCTGCTGTCTGTCACTATGTGCCCTATTAAAAAGTTTGTCCCCATGTTTCTTATCAGCTCCTTTATCAGCTCTTCTCCAGACTGAACAACCACAGCTCTCACAGCCTTTCCTCACAGGAGAGGTGTTCCTTCTCTCTGGTAATTTTGGTGGCCCTCCTCTGGATCCACTCTAACAGGTCTGTGTCCTTCCTGTGCTGTAGAAAAGTAATCTCATTTTTTTCACCTGCATATTGTGAGAGGCAGTTTCTGATTTTCCACTGATTGTTCAGGAAGGTGTGAGTGCTTACAGGCAGACTGGATCACTTTGGTATGGGTAACTCAAATTTTCAAATAAACCATGAGGCTGGTTTATGAGTTACAGTGTGTGGATTCCATTCACTGGCTTTAGCAAAGCAGAAAGGGAAACATTGTATAAGGTGTTAATTTCAGTAATAATCAGAAGAATTATCTTCTCATAACAGGAAAAACAGCAAAATATTGGAATTTCAAAAATGACTGGGCTCAATCAGGATTTACAGCCCAGTGGTAGGATTCTTTAATGGTACTGATGGAACCTTCTTCTTGGACCATTTCTTCTGAAAATCAAAAGATTATGAATGGTACACCTCAATAAACTAAACACTGCAGTAAAGTAGAAGTTAAAAAGGCAGTTAGACTGCAGTGAAATTGGGAAGAACAATGAGTTTGTATCAGGGCTATCTCCTTCAAAAAAATCAGCAGTATTTGTGATATGTGATCACTCCCAGATAGAACAAATCTGTTAGAGCTTCCTATAAGAAACTGTAAAACATTATTGTTCATTAGTGTGAAGCAGTAAAGTTTTTAACAGATACATAAGAAATAAAATTTTCCCTTTTTTCGTCTTTGGTATATATTAATCTTACTAGATTTTTATTTAAAGCAGAATTTTGCCTTTCTGTGTGCCATTCCTTGTACTATATCCTTGGCAAAATGACCTTTTTCTTATCTTTATTATCCAGCTTTCAGTAAGAAACTAGAAAGTTTATAGAGGTACTTGCTGTCACCTTCTTGTCTCAAATGTTTAGGCCTTTAAAAATGATGTACAAATATTGAACCACCTGGAGTTAATAAATAGTTATTCTTTTCCACAAACAACTTATTGTTATTAAAGAAAAAGTCATTGGGCTGTTGGAAAAGTAGGCAAGCAATTTACTTTATACTGAGAAAAATTTCAAGTTGTAGGACCCATAAAGAATAAAATATACCCTTCTGAACATGTTTAAATGTCATTTTATGTGCAGAAAAGAGCATTATCCAATGACTCACAAATATAATTTATGTTTTGCAACACCGAGCACACAAGTGCAGGACGATCTTTAAGATCACCACTAAATACACCAAGAGTCACTGACATGACTTTGGCAGTGAGATCCAGTGACATCATTTCCCTCTGGGCATATGGATGCTGTAAAGTGTCTCTTTCTTGGTCATTTATTTTTCATGAGGGGAAATTTTGAATTTATATATATATAAATATTACTGCTTTCTTATAAGTTAAGTCAGACAAACATAAAGAATACTCTCCAAAGCCAACTGTCGTGTGCTTCTGTGTACCTTCAGGCATTGATTATGAATGTTATTTGAATTACTTTCTTCCATCACTCACTTGTTGAGCTCAAGGTAGAGCTGCACCAGGTCCTAATGCAGCACAATATAGATCTTCCAGTGTACCATGAAAAGGAAAGTAGTGAAATACTCTACTTACTCTGATGGTTTATTGAGGAATAATGGATTTGTGTGTATGGTTAAATACAGAGTAATTGCAGAAATATACTTTTTTAAAATTGAAAAAATGTTTTAGTTTTCCCATTTCCTGCTATAATTAATTGGTAGAAGAACAGCTACCATCTGAATATTTAATTTTTTACCTCAAGAATAATTACAGCATCACTTTTCCTTCTATTAGGACACTTTCATGGACAATATTCATTGAAATGGCAGCAATGTGCAGCATGTTTTGATCTAGCAACAGTTTATAACCGGTTTGCAACTATTTTGCAAAACAAATAGCTAAAGAAGTATTTAAATAAACTAATCCAGATGTCTGTCTCATTAGTGACATTTAATTCTGTGAAGATGTAGCAGCTCAAGGTAAAAAGGAAGTAAGAGAACTGAAAGCAGTACTCAGTGTAGGTACACATGCACTACGTAGAGCCATTGGCATCCACAGCTGGAAATGGCAGAAATCCAGTTCATTTAGTGTGTGATGTCATGCTTTGGGTTTGGCTTTTTTTTTTTTTTTTTCACACATACATTTGGGCTTGAATTTATGTGAGAGGGCAAAGTCAGAGAAACTTGGCTAGGAATTGGGATAAAGGATAGGGGGGTTTGTGAAAGTCTGCCAACCAGCTAATATTTCAGTAACATTATTGATCTAATCCAAAAAAGCTTATATATCTTGTAGTACTTGGAATTGGCTTTGTTCCAAAAAGTTCAACTGTGCAAGACGAGGAAAAAAATACATAAAGGTTTGACTACAGATTTTAGGCAGTGTTTTAGATATGCCATCTTAGCCACTGAGTATCTTGAGGATAAGGACTAAAACCTTGAATTTAGATTCTTTAGAAAGCCATCACAGAAAGCAAAGGGTAGAGCTGATGTTTTTGCAGCAATCTCTGTAATAGCCCTTGCTGCTGAGGTGTGCTCTATTACTCTGTTTCAGACAGTTTTTCAAAGGACTTAAAATGTCCAAGTGTATCATAGAACTGAAGCTGCCATTAAGAGGTGAAAGCAGTGCAATCAACTCATTATGTGGGGCAACAATTTTAAATCAGCTGGGAAAGTCAGAAAGCATTATTCAGAAGTGCTGAAGGATAAAGCATTATTCAGAAGTGGTTAATGAGAGCTGGGGCCGAAGGAGAAATTCAAAAGCTCTTCTCTACAATGGGTTATAATTGATCATTGCATGATACATCTGTGTAATTGTAGGGTCTTCCACGTGCTTCCCACTGCTCACCTGTCTGTCCATCTTTAACTAACCAGCTTTTCTCTAGTAGGTCTCCAAGCACCATTCTGTTCTAACATCATGACCATTAAGTTTGTTGCAAGGTAAGCCCTTCTGACAGACAAATGAAGCTCTTTGTTAGCTGTGTATTTATGGCACTAGAGATCATCTTCTCATCAGCTGTTTTAGAGATTTCACAGTAATAGGACCAAGGAAGTGATCCTTGTTAGGAGAGCTCATGTTAAGCTGAAATTCAATATTTTTACTTACTGAATTTGAATTAGGCAGTAAATCTAATCTTTAGAAAATAGCATTCATCATGCACAATAGAATTATAGATAATTTAGGTTGGAAGGGACCTTCTGTAGTCATACATCACTCAAAGAGACTGGGGAGGACCCAAACCCTTGACCAGAGTTAAGCCCCCTATGGTGACATTGTTTAGGGCCCTGTTTGATGGTGTTATAAATATTATCTAGGAAGCTGATTCTGCAAACTCACTGGGTCCTGTTCAAATGTTTAGCTACTCTCACTGTGGCAAGCCTTTACTAATGTCTCACCAGAATCTCCCTTCTTGAAATTTCTTTCTACTGCCCATTTTATTATCCTTGTGAGGAAAGGATGGAATTACCAGAGTCAGCAAAGGATCCCAACTTAGGTTTCTCCTTTTAAGACTGAACAAATCCCTTACTGCCAGACTTTTCTTCTAATGCTTAGGCCGCCTCTATCTCACTGGTTTTTTTTGCAAAGATACAATGGAAGATTTTTTGAGAGTCTTGCTGAAGTCAAAGTGAACACCGTCCAGCCTTGTTTTCCTCTGAGTCTCTCATACTGTTACCAAAATTTACCAGGTTGGTGAGGTAAACTTTGTCCTTCACAAATCCATGCTGGCTATTCCTTGCCAAATTCTTGTCCTTCACATGCTTGGACGGGGCTTTTAGGGGGATTTCCTTCATAGTCTTCCCAGGCATGGTGGGGAGCAGGTTAAGTTAAGCAGTCTGAATTTCCCCAGGTCTTCCTTCTTGCCTTTCTTAAAGAAGTGTGTAACCCTTGCCTTTTTACAGAGATCAAGAATTTCCCTTAATCACCACCACCAGTCAAAGATGACAGCATCTTCTCAATGACATTGCTCAGTTCCCAGTATCCCTTCTGTTCCTGGGGAGTTGTCTGTATCCAATTTAAGTGGTTCCCCAGCTCATTATTGCTCTACTAACTCAACCAGATGTAAAACATGAGCAAAAAACAAAATCTGTGTTGCTCAGGATTTCAGGTTCTTTTGTGTGTGTGGAAAAAAGTTGGCTATAAAGTTCTTGCAAGAAGAACTTGGAGAAGTTTTGATGTTAATTTAATCAAAGAATTGCTATAAAGGCATTTCCTTCAGTAGCATCATGTAAGAGTCCTCACTGTCTGTTTTTCTGCTGATACTAGTAAGAAATATTTCCCAAGTTCTTCTCTTACACCAGCCCCTAAATTCCTTTCTTTTTTTCCTGGCCTTTTAGTAGTTGCAATGTGTACCTTTGTATACTATACAGCAAAATTTTGGCAGTGCACGTGCAGTTACAAAACACAGTTGGGATTTATGAGTTATTTGTATAGTGAGAGAAGTTTGGGGTGGGGTTTTTTGAATTTTTTTTTTTGGTTCACAAGCTTTGTGATAAATTAGGCACAGTTCAAAATGGTACTAACCCAGAAATGTTTACTGACGCTCAGAGCCCACTAAACATGAAATTCGCAGAACTTTGTGTGAAGAGCAATAATTGACCATAGAAAGCGTCCTCAATATTGGTAGAGAAGGAAGGAAAATTTTCTTTCTTTTGTTGTTGTTGTTGTTGTTGTTGTTGTTGTTGTTGTTGTTGTTGTTGTTGTTGTTTTTTAGTGCAAGATGCCTTGACTGGAGTTCAATTTAAAGATAAGGTGAACTATACTAAAGCTGCTTTCTATACTGTACATATTGGTAATGCTATTTTAGTTCTTCAAAGAAGACACTAAAGAGAAAGTAGATTTCAGGTGCCCATTACAAAGAGTAAATAAGAAATTTTTTTCTTACATCTGATTTTGTTTGCCTGATTTTTTTTCTTCTTTTCTTAATAGCATGTCAATTATAGTCTTCGTATTTGTGTTTGACAGCCACATTTTAGGAGAGCCCAGTGTTAAAAATCATCTCTTTTAAGAGCATGCTAGTATTTCTTTGCTACTATCTTCTCTGAAATACCCTGACCCCTCTTCTTAATTGTAATGACATTTTATGTAAATAGATGATACCTCCTTTTTGCAATAGGTGCATTTATTTGGCTAATTAAAAAGTCTCAACCCCATCATAAAGACATAATCTTTTTTCAGTGATTTATTTCTACAGTTCAGTCTGTGAGAGTCTAGGCTGTGTATTTTAGTCAACAGGTATGCTAACAAATACAATTGATACATACACAAATCTGAATAATACAAGCTGTATCTTAGTAATGGCTCTGGTTTTCCAACAGAGGTGATGGAATTGTGAGCTCCCAGGTATTGCAGAGTGAATCATCCCAAATTCCTTTCTCCTAAGCGTGTTAGATTACTAAAGCATATCAACAGAAGAGTCAGTGTGATAAAAATATGCTTTAATTGCTTTCACAACAGATGTGGTTATGGAGGCTGAGCTCTAGTTTAGCGGTATCTTTGTAATCAACATCTCTTCATTTCAACTCCTCCAACAGATAAACCATGTTCAATGACAATCTTTGTGATATGTTAACTTGTAAATAATGTAGTGCATGTCCTAATCTTTCAAGCATGCTTGCATGCAGTCTTGTCCTTTGGAGTAAAATTCAGAACAAACAATTTTATAGTTGGGTACACTATGACAGAATTTACAAACAAAACTACTTGTGTGATTGTTGTATCTGTTTTTTCAAAGAAAACCCTTGAGTATGTGATATGAAACAGCTTTTTGAAATTGGAGGAGTGGCTGTCTTGGAAAGTGAATCCACAGTGTTGTATACAAATACTTGAACCTGCAAACTGAGAAACTGTCCTCTGTCTATGACGAGATGTTCCTAATGCAGATACTGATCTACTTCTACAGATATTTTAATCCACAATGAACATGACACTGAAGTTATTAAGTGTTGGTATTGGTACCCTGTTCCATAGCTGGAAATGTCAGTTAAGATAGTGCATTAATAATTATGAGGTACATAGTGAATCTTTTAAAATTTGTATTCAGAAATTTCCTGTCACTAGTTTAATGAAATTATAAGCAACTTGAAGTCAATGTGACACAAGAAATGATACTCAAATGTCTCCTCTCTAATGAATGACAGTAATTAGCCATATTTCAAGGAAAAGATAATATATCACAGATAAGGAAGTTCGTATTTCATAAAGTGCACATTATGGGAGATGTAGGGCCAAATGAAATCTTACATTACACTCCTATATAAGCTCATCTGTCACAGAATATAGTGTTAAAATAATCATTATAAAGTAAGTTTTAAGATGGAGAAAACTTTTGAAAATTGATGGCTTTAGTGAACAGTCAATAGTAGTATTTATTTTTATAAGGACTAGTGGAATATTCTTGGGAATTAAAGACAGTTTTGGTTCACCTCTGGTCATTTCCACAGTGACTCAAACAGTGCCAGCTTTGTCTTTTTAAAAAAGCTAAAAATAAAACAATTGTTCTCAAGTATCTAAAAGTCCTTTGCTGCTTATAAAGCCTAGCATGCATCACTGAGCCTGTGATATGGGGGCCTTGGAAATGATCTATGGAAAGGGAATGAGGCTTCCCACACTGAGCGGAGATCCAGAACTTTCTCTTCCATGTTTCAGTGGTCTGAGGTTCAACAGGATGTGGCTGATTGATACCAGAATTTAAATCATCCCAATATCTCAAACTGGGAGTATCGGGTAAATAAAAATGTTTCAATTTACCCACCATAATTAAAAAGGTGGAAAGTTGTGAAACAGTGATCAATAGAGCGGGTAAAAGCTGTGACTTAATCCAAACCCTCCCCATTGCAGGAGCTGCAGTAACATATAGAGACAACTACTGGAAAGCAGCAGAAAGGGGAGCCTCACTGTACCTGCCCTTTATGCAAAGTGTTCCCATGTGACCACAAAATGTGTGTGTGAGTGAGAAAAGTGGTGTATGTTGGAGGGGCTGGATCCCAAGAAGGCTGTGGAGCAGCTTTTGTTCCAGTGCTGGGAACCTGCACACAGGTGAGGTTTAATGTGGATGAAGTCTGCAGCTACAGAGGGCTGTCAGCTTGAAAAAGGTGGCCACAAACCAGGTTGTGCTGCTTTGTGCAGGAGTGAGGCATCTTCTCATCTTAAAACACACAATAAAGGCTCATTCATAGGAAAAACCATATTGCGACCCTTATTTCTCATGTGAAAATGTAACTCTCAGTTTATGATTTTGTGTTCAAACTCTAGATTAAAAAGCAGAATTGGTGCATACCTGACTATGTTCAAGAGCATCTTACTGGAAACAGTAAGTCAAGCCTATGATTTCTGCATGTGGTGCTTTAACAATTGTCTGCTAGCAATCTCACACTTAAGTGGAATAAAGGGGGAAGAATATTAATACTTCTAGCATTCTGAAATCTCTTGAAGTTCATAAGGCTTTGTTAATGACTGAGGAGAAAACTTAACTTTTTCTCAAAGAATTTTTCAATCTGTTTCCATGAAGATGATCTGTAGAAATAAAGGTTTCTTATAAAAATTAATGCATTAAAATTTAGTTTCCTCAAAAATTGCAATACTGTTTAAACAGGCATTGTATTTGAAAAGACATATAACTTTTCTTCAGCAGTACTTGAAATGGAGTCATAGGTATTTATACAGGTGACAGATTCAGAGTAGCAATTTGGAAGGAATAAAAGATATTCTGTGGACTGGAACAAATATTCCTGTTGTATGAATACTATCTGAAGCATCCCATTGATGTGTTTGCATGTTCAGAGAAAATTAACACAGTTCATTTTCCTTCCTTACAATGTGAAGCTGAGTTATCACTGTTCCAAGGGTGTGGTTTCAAAAGTGCTTGAAAAGCTTGCAATGCTCCAGATTGTCTAAAGTGTCATAATCAACAAAGTGAGGTTATTCCAGTGTTATCTAAGAGTAATTTTTATATACTGAGAAGTGCCTGTGGGGTATGGAGTCAGGCCCCCTGAAGTGTGAATGTGCTTTTGCTGATTGATAGCTTTGCATAATTTAAGTAGTAAAATCTTTACAATGCAGATGAGAACCTTTGAGGGAAAGCAAATACTATAGTATTTTAGTAGTCTTGTAGCTATTTAAAACATTCCCTAGTAAATTATGTTTATTTCATGTTTAGGTTTAGAAATGCTTCTTATATATTAGTAGATATCCATCCCACTTTACACACAGAAAAACTGACAGAGAAAAATTGGAAGCAAGCCCAGGTTTTTTTGCTCTTTATCCAATGACCTACTCATAAGTGACAGTATTTATATTGGTCCTTCCTATCTAGATATGGCTTCCAGCATGAGAGAGGTAATAAAATATAGCCCAGTAATTACTGCAGCTTCTCCTAAAAATACAAGGCCTAACTAGAACTCATTCAGAAATATGTTGTCAATTTAAAAACACAAAATAAAGTGTTGGGATAAATTTGTCCCAGAAGATTTTGCTATTGTAATGCCTATTGCTGTAGTAATCCATTTTTGGATGCCTGACTCAGAGCTGAATCCAGAGCCATGTGTGGAGCAGAGCCAACGGGGAATACTGAAAAGGGATGCCTCTTCAAAAGTACCTCAAACACGGCAGAAAGCTGATTCTGTCAAATCAGGATTTACATCTAAAAATTATCTCCTGGAGTAGTGCTCATGCTTGTGCTCTCTCAAAAAAAAAAAAAAAAAACAAACAAAAAAAAAAAAAACAAAAAAAAAAAAACCACAAACCAAAAAACATAGAGGGCTACTGCATTTCTACTTTGTGCAGTGCCTCAGACAGTCCCTGAAAAGAAGAGATGGGTGTGCTGGGCCATCATCAGCCAGCAGGGAGAGAATAATTTCTGTGACTTGACTGTGAGGCTATAGGCTGCTCTTGTCATTTTCTGCCATAACTGTGACTCTGTTATTGTACAGAAAAGGGTTCTTGACCTCAACAAATTTGGTGGAAAAATGACATGTGACCTCAGCTGCTGTCCTGGGAGACAGAAGATGGGGATGGCTTTTATAATCTCTGCACTGAGTGATGTCCAAGCCTTTAATCCAGTTATACTGAAGTAATGTGTAGTTCATGAATTGTCCTTCAACTCAGAATCAAAAAACTTTGTCTCTCTCTAGAAATACAATAAAAATAGGTTACAAAACTGTACTTTGACCAGGTCTAATTAATCCTGAATTTTTCATTGTTCCATATGAAACTTGAGCAGAAGAATGTTTACTTTTGTTTTCCTGCATGTACTTCTGTAAGAGATAAACACTGAAGTCATTTACTATTTTTAGACTGCAGTAAATTCTGAATATGTGAGTTTCTTTGTGTACCAACGGGAATTTATTTGATTTTGGACTTAGGTATCAGCAAAGTAACAGTTT
This sequence comes from Vidua macroura, assembly GCF_024509145.1. Lineage (NCBI taxonomy): Eukaryota > Metazoa > Chordata > Aves > Passeriformes > Viduidae > Vidua > Vidua macroura. Next base: position 7,481,016 of record NC_071578.1, on the reverse strand, counting down.
GCTTTTTGGTTTTTGTTGTTGTTAGGGCTTTTTTGTTTGTGTGTTTTGTGGGGGTTTTTTTGCGGGGGGGAGGGAAGAAAGGTAGAGGAACAGGCACCAGAGTTATCTCAGTTCTGCACATCTTCAGTCAGATTGACTCTTATGGATGTAGATCTAGTCTTCCAGTGGTTAATAATTTTCAGCCTTTTGTTATGGTCTGTTTAAAATCATGCCTTAACTTGAGCTGTGATAAATTTAAGAGCCATTTAAAGTTGTCTTGCCTTCATCCATTAAGTCTCAGTGTCTTCAGCTTTTACTGGTACTTGTACATTTTGATTTAATAGTCTTTTGAAAATTATTCAGTAAAGCAAATGGAGTGCTTGACACTTCAAAGCATATTTCCAGTTTGTTCTGGAGCTCTTGCACTGCAATTCCCCATTTCTGTCTCCTTTGTGTGGACCAGTACTGGTACCAAAGGATGAAATCTGAGAGTTGATCATAAACTGCTGTGGTTTTGTTAAGGCTTCATTCTTGGTAAGGTTCTGGTCAAAAATGGTAACAATTTTACAAATCTATGTGAAAGCATCCCTGCACTTGTCTGCTGCTGTTTCCCAGTCCCCCATTAGGAACGAATGCATTCTGTGTTTAGGTAGGACCTTGCTTTCAGCTGTGTTGTGATGCATACATCTTCCTTAACATTGTCTTGCACAGAGTGTCCATCAATGGTAAATAACAATTTCATACAGATCAATGTTATTTATAATCTGAAAGCTTTATTAGAAAGACTTTATTCCCATGTAATGATTATAGTAATGGGTTGTATGTGCTCAAGTATCAGTTATAGGATGGCAATAGAAATAGTAGCTTTTACTTCATCACAAATACAATTTGTTATAACCTGCCTGGATTTTGATGTATACTCCTTGGATCAGTCAATTCTGGTGCTGAACTGAAAGTAAGATCCACTCCTAGGTTTTCAATCATGTGCTAACGCCTTGCAACCTTGAAATATGACCTTTTCTGTTCTGTTGTAATTGCAAATTTTTGTAGTTCTAATTTTGTAGCAGTTTAACTAAGTATGAGCTTATTTCTTTACAGAAAATATCTTCAAAACAGTTTCAAAACTGGAGCAGTAAGTAGTTTTTTCTAAGTTCCCAACATACTGAGGAGGTGGGGAGTACATTTTAAATCTATTAAACTATTATCTTGATTTACTGAATATAGATAATTTTCTTTTGACCTCTTTTGTGTGTTTATAATAAATTTATAAACTCTTAACTGAGCCTCCTGCTGGAAGGAAAATGTCAAATACCATATTTCCCTGTGCCTTTCAGCTATCAAACTCTTGCTGACAGGTGGGAATAACCATTTGATTCATGTCAGCACAGATTTGTGAGGTGTTAGCTTGGGTAATGATACTAAATTAAATCTGTGATTACCTCCTCATTTTTGTCACTATAGCTGTGAATCTGGAAAATCCATTTAATGTTCTTTGGGAGGGAAATATCAGACTTATAGAAAAGAAGAATTCTGAGTTGAAGCGAAATGTCATGTTATTTGTCTGACTTGAAGCTAGAGTTAAAATACATCCTCACTTATGAAGAGGTTTTGAGTGATTTCTGACAAACAGTGGTGCTGCTGTAGTGCTGGTTATGTGCTGTTCAATTTTTAACTAGGTTGGTCAACATCTGTGCTCAGCCTGCAGCATCTTCCCAGTGGAAGCTCAGTCTGTAGCTCTAGGACAGGCTTAGTCTATGGATTACTTTTTGCTAACAGAAATGATTTATGGAAGCTCCCATAAGGAGAGAAGTCATGAGGCAAAGCACAGACAGCTTTTCATGCTGTAAGGGAGAAGATAGGAAGTAAGAGCCTGACCTATTTTTGAGATGGCATTTCAAAGCTTTTGCTGTTGGACTTTTTTATTTTATTAAAATAATTTATGTTACTAAAGGAAAGTTGAAAGGGCTTTCTAAATATTTTAGTTTATTGCTGCTTGTTTTGCAAGTGTGGTTGATCTTCCCTGAAGTCACAGATTACAGGAGAGTGTTAATGCAGTAGTTATTTTGAAATGTGATCTGCCTTGACTAACAAGCATGCTGCACACTCAAGTGAGGTACCTGCAGTAAGTGCATGAAGCTGGGAAGAACTTTCACACTTAGTAGTGTTTGACAGCTCAGAGTACAAGGTGCTGGGCTCTGTCAGATACCTATTGCAGGTGTGCTGGAACACTGATTTGTTTGCAAAGAAAAAAGGCTGATAGTATATTGATTTGAAGGAATGTATATTTACAGTGGTAGGCATGGACTGACATGGTTCCTGGATGTAAAGCTTTATACAGATTAATAAACTCTTACATTATTATGCCATCTCACTTTTTCATTGTAGTGTAACTGCATGTTTGTACTCAGACATTGTAACTGAAGTTCAGTGACTGTTGAAAATCTGGAAGGGGAAGGTATTTCCATAAGAGTATTAAATTATTTCTAGCTGACAGCTTTCTCAGAGTCTTTAAGAAATTGATGTTTTCCATGATTTTTCAAAGGCTCCAAATAGGCTGCTTTTTGCTTAACTTTCCTTGTTCCCAGTTGCCATCAAATATCCTAGAACACTTCAGGGAGAGGATGGAGAAAGCACAGGATGAACCAAGCCCATCTTGCGGCCCAAACCAGAGGACTTTAGTGTCCTTTCAGTCTGCTGTGAGCCTTCTCTGCATCTTTCTCTTCAGCATCTGGACATCAGACTGTCCAGATGTGCTGAAGTGTATTAAGTACTTCCACACAATGTTTTGGCTGAGTCAGCCAGAAGCAACAGAGGACACTGCATTCATCCCAATGTTATTAAAAGCACAGACTCAAGTCTAATACTGCAGCAGTAGGCAGGCATTTGTAATGAAACATGCTGCTAGTGGGAAGAACAGGGGTGTCTGGATGGTGAATAAAATTGCTAAATATTTTCCAAGTAGTCAATGGCAAATTTGAGTTACAGTCTGCTTTAAATTATTTACAGAAGAATTTAAATTTGCAAACTTATTACAGCAAGCTGCTGTTTCTAACAACACTCAAGTTCTTGAAAATTCAGTGCTAAAATGAGTTATTACAAGTGAGTTAGCTGTCTGAAATTAAATTAGGTGATAAACAATCCATTTCTCTGCAGTAAATTGGCATTCATGACAACTAGTTCTAGTATGCACCTGAACCCATTATTCTTGGCACTTCATAAAGTTGCAATTGATAGCAATTTGTATTGGCAGACTCTTATTGAATATAATTCTCAACAGAAACTAGCTAATCAATTAATTAAATCCTAGTGTTACTCAAGTTTGTTTTTATGTTGCTCCATCATTCAGAAAATTAACTGTTAACATTGTTTACAATTAATATAACTTAAACACTTTAGTTTTCATTGGCTGAATTACCAAGCTTAGACTAATTAAGTAAGCATTAAAGCTTTCTGAATTACTAGCAAAACTGAAAATTATGCATGCTAAATTGAAAAACACACAACAAAAACTGATTCTATAATACATATCATGATGCAGGATTTCAAACCAGAATGTTTAGTCTTGCATTTCCTCATGAAAGCTGCTTGGCTGCATGTGAAAAGTCCTAGCCTCTTCTGAAGAGACTTGAGGGAGTAATCATCAGCAATATTATGATGAAAAGCACCATCAAATCATGTTCTTCTAAGGCTATATAATAATCATTTGCATCTTCCCTCACATTTAAATAAGGCTTAGAATTCAATGTTGCAGAGGAGCAAATCCATCCCACTTCCAGATGATTATGGACAGATGCTCTAATAGGGTGACTGCAGTGACAGTGCAGAGAATGCCAGGATTCACCAGCTTGGAGCCCCCTTGGAGTCAAAGGAGCTTCCCTGGAGAGCAAGGGCCTGCTCACCTGACTGCAGCATGCCTCTGACTGCAGCAACAAAACATACATTAACTAGTTTGATTTGTGTTGACAAAAAGTTAATTCCATAATATCAAACCCCTACATTCCATTAGATGCACTCTTGTCTTATTGAACATGAGTCCTGGCCCAGAGCCCTACTTTGCCCATGTAAACACAGGATTCCTCTTGCAAATTAGGAGAATGGCCCTGACCACCTTTATATGATTAAAGGCCTTTCTTTCATGGAAGGAAGTAGAACTTTCTGCTTCTGAGAGAGCTCTAGATTTAAAAACTAATATTAGTCTTGTCTAGGTGGCAATCAGGAGGGCTATATGTATTATTTAGGTCCACTGCTAACGTTTGTGTATGGTTCTGTTTACCTCTGGTTTTCTTCAGCAGTTTGTACTGAGTGTCCTGGTTTTGAAAGACTTTTCAGATATCTTAAATGATGTATGAAGCGTGGTGTGTACCTCTTTACTTGGTCACTGAATAACTGAATACAGTACAAGAATTTTAACAGTGAAATAAGGTCATTTTCATCTTATGAGTCATAGTTTCAGGGAGGTGGAAGGCACACAGAAGTCATTCAAATGCCTGCTTGCTTCTTGTGGGACTGGCTGGAGGAGAAGCTGGAAGGAAACATGGGCTTTGTATGCAAGCAAGAGGTGCTGTGGTAGCTGAATACCCCAAATGTCTTTTACTTTGTTGCTTCCTTACCTTGGAAACAATCAGGGATTCTCTCAAAATCACTCCCATTGTCTCCTAATTACTGTCTATGAGATTGAGCCTGAAAGATGTTGGACACATCTCTTTGATATACTATTATTAAGGTAGAGGATTTTTTATTTTTCTACTACATAATTTAATCGAAATCAGAATCTGACTTGTGGGGCTGAAGGAAGCCTAACATGAAATGCTACAAAATTTCTGGTGCATACCTTTTTCAGACCTCTTTTAACACAGGAGGGCTAGGATGTGATAAATCAGTTTAGATACCAAAGAACTTGATTGGGATACTCAATTTTACTATAATAGCCTAATCTAAAATACTCAGTCCTTTTCAGCTCCTCTATACTCTTTTAAAATTGCTCCTAACAAGGACAATCTCTAAAAATGGGGCATTTGAGACAAGTTAATGGTGCTGTAGCTACTCAGGATAACCATTACCTAAGAGTAGCGTTCGCTGCCTAAGCACAAGGCTGGATACAGTGAACAGTACAAAGGTGTTCTCTAGGAGCTTGGAGAGACTTGAAGAGGAAGAGGTATTTACCATTTGAGATGTGCAGTTAGACAAAACCACAGGTTTAAAATAACCCACAACTTCAATCTAGAAAGAAATGCAAAGTGAAAGAGAGGTTAACCTAGTTTTCAAGTTCCCTTCTGCTTAGATTTTGTATCAAGTTAAACTCCAGGAATTGGGACTTACCTTACTCTGACTTAATTTCACTTTCAACATCAATTCTTTGATATTTTTGTCAATGCTTATTCCACTTAGTTTGTTCAAAGACAATCTCATTACACTGATTCCCTCACTTTCTCTCAAAAATTTTCATGCAATTAAATGCTTGCCTTTAAGTTATCAAGTGTGATGGTATAGTGCTGCATTGAAATATGTATCCTGCATAACTTAACTTGCTGTGGAAGTTTGACTTGCCTTATTGAGAAGTAAGATTTAAGTGCTCAGCATGACCATTAGCAATTTCTCTGTAATTATGTGGAAAGTTAAAATAACATGAGGAAAGGAGACGGATTCAGGCTTTTTAGTATTGCAAGGGAAATGGAAGTGCTGAATGTCGCTGAAAATAAGATTTCTCTACTAAACTGGGAAGAAAAATTAAAATATTTTTAATTCAGTCCATTTCTGTTCTTTGTCAACAATCTAATCACTTCAATATTTAACTGAATCTGCTGTTCTTTTTCGAGAAGAGGGGGACTGTATCTGAGTATGGATAGACAGGGGTGAACTGGCTGGGGTTTTGTTAGGGTTTTTGCTTGATTTTGCTTTTTGATGTTGTTTTTAAAGAACACCACCGCCACCTCTGCCAAAACCCCAGACTTTCTAGCCTGAACTTGAGAAATCAAATGCTGTTGCTGGGATCACCTAACCCAACTCCAGCCTGCCAAGGAGAAGGCATGCCCCTGAGATGTTCTTTGGCACAATTTTGCCCATCTTTACCTGTTGCCAAGTCTCAATTCCGCTTTGGGAGAGGAAGCAGCAGTATTGGAATATCTTTGCAAGTCTCTTTCATCCTGGCAAAGAGACACAGTTGACTCCATTAGTGATAAACATTAGAACACTGTGTGCCTTTTACTTCAGAAGCTTTTGGCCTTCAAGGTTGCATATTTATTTCTAATCAATTAAGGAAAATTGAAAGAATCAGGAAAAGCCATATATATTGCACGCAGAGATGATATCATAAGTTATTGAGTCTTTTATTTACTAGGGTAGTTGGAATACGTGTACAAAGACACAAAGCTTGCTGCCATTTATCATTCACTGCCAAATTAGTCTCTGCAAATAGAGCAACTGGGGGAAAGCAACTTGATGGACAGGGAAGAGTACAGCTAAAAGTGACTTCTCTTGGGAAAAAACTGGTAACAAGGATGGTTTTTAGGTTCTTTTTCTTAATAGTGGCTCAAGTTTTGAGCCACAATGGCAAATCTACTTCCTGAAATGTTGGCACTGGGAGCAATCAGACTGGTGACTGGGAGAAGGCATAGAATAAAAATAACATTGAGAGCAGTAGATTATCTTAATAAAAGCATATGCAGTCATAAGGAAAGGTCTTCTGCTTTGAATTAAATTAGTGCTTGTAAGGTTACTGACCCCCTACTAAGTGAAAATGTTCTGTCTTCTCTGTGATGTCCCCATTCCTGAGCAGACCTGCCGCTGCAGGATGAAAGGATAGCTGGGTACCTTAAAGTTTGCAACACCTTCCTTAGTTCCATCGTCTTATTTTAAGTTCTTGTATTTAAGCCAGACCAGAATCTGACTCCAAATTTTCACCTTATTTAAATGAAGAATCGTTTCTTCCCACCCCAAGAGTGCTAGATAAGTGCAAACATTTTCAAGAAATAACATCTCAAAGTACAGAACTACTTTCTTCTTCATGTTGTTTTATCTGACCTTTCATTGGCATGCCAGTTTAATTAATGGTGCATAATTGCATCCCACTGCTGACAAAAAGCTGCAATGTTGTTTGCTTTTGTTAGTCAGGGCCAATTATCTGTAAAGTCACCCTTCTGAATTTTCTACAATCAATCATCACCAGTGTATGTAGAAAAAAAAAGCTACTTCATCAAAAGGTGGATTTCTCTCACCCCACAGTTGTGTACATAAATACAGCAGTGTCCTTTCTGTCATTTTTTTTTTATCTCAAGTAAGTGATGATTGACAAAGACTCACTGGAGTAGGGTATTGAGTCTTCCTAGAGAAACTGTTCTCTCTCAATTTGAAATCTGAAACTACTGCTAGGTGAGTTTCTTCTTTTAATTAAGGTATTTCTCAATGGGAAAAAATGTGTTGTGTTGCTATGAGAACTTGACTTTTTATCCCTGCATATATCGACTCTCATTTTTGATGGAAACCTAATTTTTTTCTGGATGTCAGGGTTTATCTTTAAATACACATCAAGCCTTTTTACTCAAGAAACAATGAGCATTTTCTAGTCTAAAAAAGCTTGATGCAAGATAAGGAAAAAGTATTCCTTGTATCACATAGTTTACTTGTGAACTGTTGTTATTAACAGATAATTTTGACTTACCGAACTGGTTTTATTTACATTCAAATTTAAAAAAAAACCCACAGAATTTTATTAAGATGAGTAGATAATTGTAACTATAATATTGTTGAGATCATTACTAGCTATACATGTGTATAAGATTTGGCAGCTTTTTCACTTTAAAAACAGCATTTCTCTTTATTCCTTTCAGTGTTATCTGTTTAAAGATAAAGAGCTGAAAAGAAAAGGCTACAGATAAAGAAAAACTTGGACTTTAGAGAAGTTGAACATTGTTAGAAGTGGATGATGTGTCAGAAGTGGTCTTTTAAAAATAAGTCTGTATCTGTATTTTGTGCAGGGCAAAATACAGAATGCCTTAAAGTACAGCTGCAGAAATGTTAGATCTTAATGAAAGTGTTGGGAAGACTTCTACAGTCACTGTCAGTCAGTCTGTGACCTGTTCAGATTCTAAACAGAGCAATGATCACAATTGATCATCCGTCCTTGAAATGAATATAGTAAATCCAGGCGTGGGATGTGATCTAGTGAGGGAAGGTTGTACTTTTGTTCTTCTCAAATAAAAGTGAGCAATATAATCTGACTGCAAGAAAGATCTATACCTCTCAGCAGAAGAACACATCAAAGCTTTTTATGGCTAGTACACTTAATTGGACTATTCTAAAAATCTGTATATCAGTCAACAGGCAAGTCTGTCCTTTAGCAACATAATAAGCAGTGAAAAGTGAAAGTTTGGGTATTTGATCCTCTGTAAAACATTTGTAGCCTCCTTAACTACTGAAAAAAACTGTAATGGAAGTTCATTTAAGCAACAGAGCATTGGAGTGTTTAAATTACTCATCACACAGGAGCAGTAAGAGGATTCCCATTATCAGCCTGCTTGCAAAGCTGCCTGCATGCTTTCCTTCATTTCCTCTTCCTACACTTTTCTAACACTTGGGTGGATGTTGCATGTGCCTTTGTGAGCCATGGGGTGAGGCACAAGGGTGTCTGGCAGTTCAGTAACACAAGCTGTGTAAAAAGGTTGCTCTGTGGTGCTGTGACATCTTGTGAAAGAGTTATCAAAGCCTCTGCTGCTCTTAACCAAATATGACAATAGGCAAATGTCCCAGTGCTGAAAATGCTGGAGTCAAAGCAGGGCCTTAGAGCAGGTCAATTATTTCAATTATCTGGAACTCATGATGAAAAACAGCAGCAGCCTTCAGGAAATATGCAAGAGTCTGGTGACTGCTTGATCAGTTATGACAGTGGCTGCCAAATATCACGTCCCATCAGGTTTTTGCAAAGGGAAAGCTTGGAGCAGGTAGAATATTTTTGGCTCTGCTCCATCACAGCACAGTTCTCAGGAGATCCAATAGGCCACCAATTGCTCAGGTATGATATCACTGGCAAAAATCACATGGCAATAAGTAATCACAGGGTAGGCAGAGGGGGAGTGCAAGGAGCAGATGGATTGCTTCAATTATTTGGGCCCCTTGATGAATAAGAACTTCAACTGCCATCAGCAGATCCTGTGGCAGGCAAGTAATAACTGCACTGCTATGACATAACTTAAAAATCTGGTGTGGTTTAAGTATTTCAACAGCTGTAAAGCTCAGATTTGTCTTAGCACTGGCTTGACCCACAGCCACTTCCAGTGCTGAAAGGGGAACACTGAGAAAATTGTTTGTGAGTGCTTCCAAGTACTTCATGGTGTTTTGCAGTTTGTTTTGGCACTGCAGAGAGAACACTGACCCAGCACCAAGCTTGTTGTTGGCACCTTTTGATTTCATTGTTTTTCAGAAGTCAGCTGGGGAAAACTAAGGACTATTTAATGTCAGTGCCAGGACAGAAACCAACAGCTTGGATCTCGTTATGAATAAATTTAGGAAGGCCTCAGCATCCAGAAAATGATCCTTACTTGTATGTTATACTAGGTTCAAGATCTGATAGGCCTGAATTTTGTTTTGAAAAAATTATTTAAGAGCATGCTCTCTCATTTTGCCTTCAGTCTTCCTTTGGCCTGTTGCTAACACAGTCTAATTTCTCTTTTTACATTTATTTTGATGTTAAAACAAGCTTATGATTTTTGGTATTACAATAAGATATGTGGTACCTTATATCACTATACCCTTTCAGCTAGAAGTTTTTTATTGACTCTGGTGCACAGAAATCTAGTTTACACATTAAGAGCTAAAGAACAAAGAATGCTAAAGAATTAATAAACTTTAAAAACCAAATCCCATTTGAGTCTCATCTAATCTAAAATCTGATATCTGTTTTGGTTGAATCTTGAAGGCAGAATAAAGAGTCAATGGGAAGCTTCTGTTTGAGCTATTATGACTTGTTAACATCTTTCAAAAAGTTAATGTTATAAAAGATTTGATTTCTAAACCCTTCAGTGCCTTTAAATTCACCTCAGCACCTTTATCCTCCTCATCATCTTACTTTAACATAATGAGGGGTATTGATTAGATTCCATCCAAAGAAAAAGTAATCATCATAAATATCCTTTATCTGACCTATCTATTCCCCATTGCAGGGGAAATGGCTTCTAATTTGAGATCAAGAAACTACTTTTGATAGGAACAAATATCACAAACTGATGCAGAATTTTGTGCTTTTTCTCGATTTCCTACTGGTTTGAAATCAGCAAAATACCAAACACTTGTCACTGCTGGTCATTCCCACCCAAAATTGTCTGGAAGTTACTAAGATAACCTTCCTGTTTGCTTTTGCATCTTTAGTGTAATAAGTGGCATTTTAATGGCATTCAAATGGTTACCTCTTGAGATCAGCTTTCTTTTTTTTTTCTTCCCTTTCTTTACTATTCTGACTGTTAACTGTTCTTTAATATTCTGACTGTATTAACTCAAAATAGTTCAAAATCAGGTATAGATTTAAGCTCTTACACAGCACTTCTGTTTAGATCAGGTTTATGTCTGCCCCTGTGAATCAGAATGCTAATAGTTACACAGTTGCCTTGAAAACTGAAGACTTTAAAATATTAGGGTTGAATTATACTTTTTCTCACTCGTGATTCACTTAGCTAAGACAGAAGAATGTTTCATGCTTTTCTTGTCAAAAAACTTGAAATTTGCCTGAAGTTTGTTCATCAAAACTTGAAATTTGCTTTGGAGTGAGTATTTTTTAATGGAAGTCCTTCAGAAACTACAGATACAGTAGTAATAAAGTTAATTATTTCAAGTCTTGTAAAAAAATGGTTAAAACTGACAGTATTGCTTTTAAGGAAAAGGGTTTGTGGTGTTTTTTTATTTTTTAAATCTGAAGATTTACTCTTCTCTAGTTAGGTCTTTTCATGCTGTTATAACAAGGCACAATTGACCCTTTATTCCAGAAACTGTTTGTGGCTGAGTCTGGCAGGGTGGTGCAATAGCAGAAGCTTGGTAACATCCAGAAAAGAAGAAATAAAACTGAAGTTCCAATGGCTTTAGGTGAAAGAGGGATGGGAAGAGAAGTGAAGAATAAAAATATAATAAAGGAAAGAACTGGAGGTGATTGTGGGGAATTAGGCTGAAAAGGGTCAGGAGATCCCAAATGGGCAGAGAGACTCTGGAGACCAAATCAGAGTTTTGAGTAATGCAGAGAGGAAGGCCAAGACTAAAATCTTAAAGGGTCTCATGGAATTAAAAAGAAGAGTAGCAGGGACAGGCTACCTGAAGAGAAAAATCAACAGAAGGAAGAAAGGAAGAGGTAAATAGATGACTCTGGAAAAATATTTTTAAAAAAGGACAGAAAAGGATTGGAAAACATATATAAAAGAAAGGAATTTGGAGGAAATGATGGTGAGCTAGATGATTTGGAATAACAGTGGACAGGTGAAAGAATGGTATTTGTTTGAAACCAAGATTAGCTTGCACCTTTTTTATTTTAGACAGTCAAAGTTATAGTTGCAGGAGTTTTTGCTTTGTGTTCTATGGCATTATCATGCCCCATTAAATAACTGGCTTGTTTCCTCCCAGAGGAAACTTTGCATCTCCCTACTCCAGTAAAGCAATTTCAATGGATACAGAACCTCCTCATATTCTAGAGTTTTATATTCAAAATGCTTTGTACTTGTATTAAACTAATAGGATCTTTTATCACAATTTTTATCCCCTTAGAAATATTGTCCCAGGAAAGCCAAGAGGTAGTATTTTAAACAGGTGTCAGCAGAGGGGAAAAATATTGTATTTATATGTGTGGTTTTCTAGAAAGCCTATCTCACCTTGGGAACACTTAGCTAGAGAGTTGACCAAAACTAAACCTCCAAAACCATAGAAAAATGTTTCAATGTGCTGTGGTTTTAATTGAAATGCCTCTGCATCCATTTTTCACCTTCGACACAATGCTCTTATACAGTGGTCCTAGAGATAAAGCCGTTGAAGATTGTATTTGAAGGAATGAAGATAGTTTTTATTGGTGTTCTTTTAGGATCGGCCACAAGGACTGAATAATGCTCCCAAAGAGATACGTTTGGATGAAGATGACTGAACATGCAGATCCAAAGGCCTTTTAGGATATGGTGAACCTTTGGCCTTGGATGAAGAATGTTCTTGGATGAAAGAACTCCAGCTGAAAGACTTTGTCTTTGCCTTTTGCCTTGCAAAGATATGAAAGACAGAAAGGAAGCAAAGCTTTACAGCTGAATTCTTGCAGGGTGCAGTTAAGTGGCTGACACTGGCACGCAGCCAGCCTCCCTCCAGTACTGTGGAATGTCACGTGCTTGTACCCCTTACCTGTCTCGTGGGACTCCCCAAAAGCCTCACACACATTTTTATGGTTTTTTTTTTTGCTTTCTGTTTGCAAGTTACATCAGTAAATTTTAATTACCTAGTTTCTGCAATGATGTTAGCACCTCTGGGGTTTCTGTATGTCATGTGTAGCTCTAAAATGCTGAAAATACTTATTTATGCTTGGTTGATCAGATTGTACCATGCTTGTACCTGCAACTGAACAGGCAGTTAACTAATAATCTTAGCTTTTCTTCATGGCTAATGACTTGCCTAAGTTTAAAATGGCAAGAGTTCAGTACCTCAGTCAATGAGCTGACATTCACAATGTGGTCAGCCACGGCTGCCTGGGCATTCAAACAGATTTATTCCTTGAACCTCTGTGTTAAGTCAATAGGAGGATATCTTTGTACATTTCCTGACTAAATATTCAATACTTGAAACTTGATTATACATTTAATTATTTCACCTCTTGAAGTGTCCTTATTTTCACTTTATAATAAATTGCAGCTCTGTTAGAACAGTTATGTTTAATATCTTAGAATGACTTGAACCACAGTGTTTGCTAAGGTTGACCTTCAAAGTGTGTCTGTATAAAGACATGTTGCCTAACCATGTTGGTTACCTAAGTAATTCTGCTAATGTGTAAAAAAAAAATACTGCATACAGAAAAATACTGTACCAAAGTTAAAGGGCTCACTTTGCCTTTGTCTTTCCTTGAATCAATCCATGTGGAGAGAGGTTAAGTGATTTTCACTGTCCTGGGTAGCTGTGTAATTCTCCTCTTGTCATACCAAACCCTCCATCGCAGTACCTTTTGTGCCATCTGGGCTTGCTTAGTAGGTCTGCAAGAATTTACAGTATCTCTGTTCTAAATGTGACCCTAAGCCCATGTAGTCACCACAATTCTCAAAGGACAGACCTGAACAGAAGCTCTTTCATCAAAAAGTGCATCCTCCTCCAAGGTAGCTTAGGCGAGCCTAGACTTCCCAGATAAGGACATATTAATTCTCCTGAATATGCTCTGCCGCTTACTTTTTCCTCATCAGCTATTTTTTTTTTTCTTTCCCTCCCAGCTGGTCTAGCTTTACAAATGCAGTTCTAGAAGCTGTTTTTAGCCAAGGAGACTTTTCCATATGATGATATGGACAACTGCCTCTTAACAGCCCTTAGCTTTTTACCCGAAGAGCTGGGAGACAACAGCCTGTGTTCAACTTGTGGCTTTGCTTGCTTTTCTCCTTGTGTCTCCCTGTGTCTCCTCCTCTCTCCCTCTTATCTGGCCTTAACTGTTCATACAAATTGTGCATGGCTACTGGAAATGCCAGTTACTGCAGATTCTCTTTGCTGGGCCGGATAATACAAAATAATTCCTGCTGATATACATGTGTTTATGTGTTTATGTTTATACATGTGACATACATATGTTTGTGTATGCAACTTGTTAACATAGGCTGCTACCAACTTGTAAAAATGCATCAAGACTACTGGAATGTGTGTATACATAAAGCAAGCTAGAACATGAGACATCTAGGTGCTCGACAGTTAAACTGCATTGTTTATCTTTGGTTATTAATGTACTGATGCTGTTTTCTTACTGACCAAATAAAAGAAACCCTTACCAATGCTTTGCTGTTGAGTAGTGTGTGTGTGGCAAAGAGGACCAGGTATTTCTCAAATAGAAGACAAAATACCAGGAGATATGTCTGGCTTGACCAAAGCAATGTGTTTTTGATCATGCCCAAAACCAAGTCAGTCATAGATTAACTTGAAATATCTATGTGAACTTAAGTTCTCTCCATTGACCACCATTAAAATTGTGCAGCATTTCTGATTTTGAAAATTTCATCCATGTCAGATAATGTTTTTATGTGGCTCTGCAGCTTTTCCTAAGATTGGGCCTTCCTCTGTTTCTGGGCCATCAGGGGAGTATTTGCTCTTTTTACAGAGTTATTTTCTAGGTGGTTGTAGTGGACACTTTGCTGAAGATATGAAGTGAAGAAGTTTACTGGTCAGGTATGTGGCTTTCAGTCCAGCTTAGTGCTTTGTTCCTCTGATCTTGGAGCTACCATGCTCTGTTAAAGATGTGTTGCTGCTCCCAAAAGGTGAATAACAGACAGAATTAGACCACACGATTTTTCCTTTTTCGCATGTTTTTCAGATATTCCTCATATCCTTTTTTCACCTTGTTTTAAGCATCAGTAGTACTGTTGTGTTGGCAAAATGGTGTTGTGTGGTTACCTCCTTGGTCACTTGTGTAGCTTCATCTCACTTGGATAGAAATTCCCATGCTTATTTACTACTACTCTACATAATCAAGAGTACTTTAAATCCATGATATAATTCTGAAGGAACATTAGAAAGAGAATTCCTAGATAACCTTGCACGTGAGGATTTTTCCTTGTATTTCCCGTTTGGTGGACATGCTCAGAAGTTCTTTATTTTGATCAGCTCTGAGAGGTCTATCTTCACATAGAAAGGACATGATAAAAAGGTCTTCTCCTAGATCCTCTTTTTTTGTTTCTTTGGTTTTGGTTTGTTGTTTTGTTTTTTTTTTTTTTTGCAGGGGAGGGGGGAGTGGGTATGTAAAGAATCTCCCTTTTGACTTCCTTTAAATCTGAACTTCTGTGCTTGACTCTTGGTTAGGAGATGATGCAAGATGAGACTTACTCATTTTTTGTCTAAAACCTTTGAGCCAACCTTAAACAAATTTATATGGGGGCTTTTTTTTTTTCCTCCTTTGTTTTCTTCTGTTTGCTTTTGTTTCTCAAAGAAAAGCACAAGGGGTGACATATCTACTCCACACAGAGTAGATGCTTAGTATTGGGGATTCATTTATCATGAAGACAAAACATAACAAGATCCTGAGGCTGAGCCTGAAAGTCAGGGAATTTGATCAGGAAAGATGATGCACATTTTCAGAATCCAAAGTATTTTATTATTGGAATGCATCATTCAGGGAATATGATAGATTTTCCATTAGTGGAAGTCTTTGATCAAAACTGCATCTCTTTCTAAAAGAGGAGCTGCCTCAAGAGCAAGCAGCTGAGCTTGATGCAGAAATTATTGAATGAGGGAGATTTGCCCTTTTCTTTATGCAGGATGAGTCAGATATGGGTGCCATAATACCACAAGTAGTAGTAGTTATTGTGTAAAAGTAGGATTAGACTTTTTCTACAGAGGTGGCACTTGGAAAAAAATTGTTAAAATAGAGCCTAAAGCAACTGCATCTCATGCTGCTGGCATCAGAGGATGTGTATGACAAATGGTAAAGTTAATTTTAAGGGTAATCTTGTGTGCATGTGATCTCAGTAGTGTCTGATGAAGCAGACAGATGCCTTTGTGAAGGCTGAAGACTTGGAAAAAAATTTGCAACAGCTTTTGTCTTCACAGGTCAGAACTATGTGTTCACAGGGTGGTGTTACGGTGGAATTTCTTCTTTGGTGGCTGAAACAGTTACCCAGAAAGACTTGGTTGCTCTAGGTCACTTTCAGGCTGAAGGGTTTGTTTAACTGTGTCAGGAGAGGGACACAGCTATCATGACAATGTCTGTGTTGTGAGTATGGCACACTCTCTTACTTGGTGCTGGGGCACTGTAGTTGCCAGTGGTCAGAAGTGCAGCAGGAGAAAAAATCCTAGCAGACTGGAAATTAGGGCACCAGCCTCTGCTGGCAAGCAGAGAGTAAGAGATTTTGCTTCTGGAACTATTTTTTTTAGGGGAGGTTTATTTGGGGTTTTTTGTTGGGTTTTCTTTTGTTTCAGTGTTTGGTGTGGAGGAAATTGCTCCCCAGGCTTGGGCCATGCTTTTTCTGAAGTGACAGCTGAGACCTACAGCTGTGGCACCCAGGCTCCAAGAAAAGCCTAAATTGCCTGGATTTCAGCTGGATGTGTTCACTGGATTCCTACTAAGTAGAACTCTGCTATCACATGATGCCTGTTGCATGATATAGTCACAGCACCATCACCACCACTGCTGGATTGCAAACATGTCATAGCCCTGGACCCTGCATGAGCTTAATGCTGGACAGAACAACTCCCTTTGAAAATTATGGTTTTAAATTAGCCAAAGTACAGAATCGATCTTCCAAACTGAGATGTCTTATGAATGTTTGTGTGCAATCACAGCCTTCCCATTTTAGCATCTTATTCTTCATAGTTCTTTTGACTGCACATAGTTAATGAGAATCTTTCTGTACAACAGAGCCTGCCTCATAAATTAGGCTATTTTCAAATTGTTGTGTGTTTTGCAGTTATCTTCATATAATTTCCAGTTGTTTTCCACAATTGCAGAGATGGTCTAGAGGTGTTCTGCTTTGGGTAGTAATTATTTTTCATTCCTGGAGGAGTATGTAGTGGTCACTGATCCCCCAGATTTTACTTATCTTGCCTTTTTTTTTTTTTCTCTTCTGTGTGTTTGTGTGTCTGACCTGTGAGACAACTGAAACTGGAAAAGTTTTGCAATAATCTTTTGCCTTTCTGAAACAGAAAGCCTTTTTAGGCTTCAGAGATGAAGTTAGTATGTTACAGGCCTTTCCCTTAACTCTCTCCCATTATTTTGATCTCATTAATTAATATCTTTGGGTTGATTTTTTAAGCAGTGTTGTTATTTACCCCACATCTCTTTAGCTTCACTTTTCCAGCATCATTTTTTTAGAAGAGATATCAGAGAAATCAAGGTTATAACTGTGTTTGTAATAATCTCTTGTCCTACTAGATCTCTTTTCCTTCCTGGGGAAGTTGGAACTTGCTTTTACTGCGTGTATTTTTATTGTGGAAGTCTGTTACTGTAAATGTCACATTATAAACTTTTATTGGTAAATGTCCAATACCCCTCCTTCTGATAGGAGCAGCCACTGTGCTTTCATGAGCTGCTATTGCTGCATGATGTGGGAGGAAGGGGAGAGAGGAAAAGAGCAAGAGGATCTGCAGGGGATAATTTTCCTATGGGATTTAGGGAAAGCTTTTCCTTCATCACATTAACAGGTGTGTTTTGAGAGCCTGAGAGAGGCAATTTGCTCCTGCAGAGTTTTTGCAGGCAAAGCATGAACTGTGAAAGGCTCTTAGGGCCAGTACAAAACAAGGCAGCTCTGCCGGTCTCGTGGTCCTTTTCTTCTATTGTCCCACGTGGTCCTGGCATGTCACAGCCAGCTTTGAAGGCAAAGCCTTTTAGGGTGTATGAGACCAGGCTGCAGTTCTGAATTGGCTGTAATTCTTCTCCTTTGTGCGTTGAGCTTGGTAACGAGCCATGCTCCCTCCTTGTTATTGAAATGTCACATTTTGACACTTCTCCTTCGGATGAACTTTCGTCTTCTGTTGCTCTTCAACAATGCTTCAAAAAACTTTAAGCTCCCTTCCAACCCCTTAACACTGTATGAGAAGTTCTTAGCTATGGTAAAATAGGTATGTTCTTCAGAGCCTTACAGCTGACTCTGTGTCGCTCCTTCCTAGCAAGAAGGGTAAAGGGTAGCTTTTAGAAGAACAGAAGTCAAACTTGAATATTGTCATTTTTTTTTCCCCAGATACAGTTAAGTGTTCAGTGTTACAGTTTAGTGTCACCTGGAAGCTTTGCATGGGGCCTTGGAGGGCACTATGTAGTTAACATGAAATTTTGGGGAAAGCATATGTCCACATAAATTCTATCCCAACTTTTCCATGCAAGTTTTTACCCAATTTTCAGGAATTTTCTAGCAATTTAAGCATTACTTTTGAATATTCTGAGGTGAGATGCCAGAGGAAGACCTTGTGTTATTTTATGTCTTAACTTTTATGTTAGTTCTTGCATAGCAGGATCTTTATAGATGTGAGTATGAAAACAAGATGTGAAGTGCTTTAATGACCAGACTTAACAGATGTTGCTTTTCTCCCCTCAAGAAAACCACCTTCAAAATTCATTGTTCAGACTGAAATGCAAGCATTTTTGTGATCCTTTTTTTCCCCCCATTTTTCTCCTTCATCTTCTCACCTCCACCTCACCCCCCAAGATTTTATTGCCTTCTCACAAGAATATTTACTTTGTGAAAGTATCCACAAAAAGAGAGGCTAAAAGTGGTAGTCAAGTGATTGGCTTCATTTTTGTACCAAGTCATACACAATTTAGTTTTCAGATAACACAAGAAAAACCACAAACAAGCCCAAAATGCAATATAAGTTGTCAAAAAGCTGACACTCTAAATACCAGAAAATATTAACATCTATTGTCAAGAAAAATACAAAGTATGAATCACTCCATCTCTGTGACACATTTCAAAACTGCTACACACAGCACAAACTATAGTGTTTGATGCTATCAGGGATAATAGTGCTTGAGAGTTCCTCCCTGAGCAGCCAGCCTTGCTACTAAAATGGTTCAATTGTCTTGGCTTACACTCTAGAGCTGCAGAGAAAAAATGACAAAGATTTTCTGAGGTCATCTTTGCTAAAAATGAAAGCTGATAAAGAATTTTTAATAACTTCAATCAGAGGGGGAATAGTTTCACTTTTTTTGGTATTACATTATTATTGTAAAACAAAAGATATATCTACATTTTAAATTTTTATTTATTTTCTTGGTATCTTGCAGAATATTTCCAATCTGATATGCCCTTTTTTATCAGTTCAGTTATGTCCTACACAATTTAATTTTAATTCTTATTTTAATTCCTTCTGTTGTCAGGTTCCTGATAGGCACTTGAAGAATGATTCCTGTGCTCAGCAGCCATGTCAGTCCCAAACAGAGGAGTCAGAAATATGTCAAGGAAAGCTAAAATATAAAAAACTTGCCTGTCTGAAAGGCTTATGAAGAATTGTCCTCCTTTAGGAAAGCCATCACCTTTGATTTTTCTTGCATTGCCCCGAGCTGGGGGTGTCCTGAGCTTTGAGCAGGGGCAGAAACATCTTCAGAGAGAACTGGAGGACATGAAAGTTTTTTTCTAAATGGCCCCTTGCAGTCAGCACCTTGTTTCAGTTCCAGGGAGAGCAGTGAGAGCTGAGTATCCAGAGTGGTTCCTCCGGTATATTCTGGAACAGAACAGCTCTATTTGACAACACTGAAAGAAAAAAAGAAAAATTAGTTGCAAAGATTTGTGTGGGGAAATCACTGTTATCTCCAGAGAACACTATTCAAAAGAGAAATATCCCAACACTGGAAGATTTTAAATTATATAGGGGGGTGGTGGGAGGAGATTTGTTTTATTTTCTTGAACTCTGTCAGGCTCAGTGCTGTGACTGCTTCTCTGTGATTTAGCTCATTAATAAAAAAATCCTCATTTTGGTGCATGGTTGGTGGCTTTTAACGTGGTGTTTGTGGTTAGGTTTTTGGAGATTTTTTTTAGGATATTTTTGGTGGAGTTTTTGTGTTTTTTTTTTTTGTTTTGTTTTGTTTTGTTTTGTTTTTTTCAGGAAGGATGTGTTATTTGGCTTGTTTTGTTAAAGGAAAAAAAATCACAATTCATTTTACCTCTAGGGAAATTCAGACATAGTAGTAGGGAATGCACTGTGACATTAATCCTTTATTTATTCTATTTATTATTAATATAGAAGAAAGAAATGTAATTTCTGCTTTTAGTGCTGACTTTTACCCTAACTGCAGGTGTACAGCTCCTGCCTCTGTAATGAAAAGTTAGACAGAAGAATCTCTGGGAAGGGTGGTTGCAAAATCCCTGTGGTTACTGGATGCTGAAATGCAAGAGGGAGGAGAGAGTATAGACCATCATAAGGCCTGTTATAA
The DNA here is from genome assembly GCF_024509145.1 of Vidua macroura. Taxonomy (NCBI): domain Eukaryota; kingdom Metazoa; phylum Chordata; class Aves; order Passeriformes; family Viduidae; genus Vidua; species Vidua macroura. The sequence continues at coordinate 7,460,990 of NC_071578.1, read as the reverse complement.
ATATATTATCCTACCTGAAAATAAGACAAATTAATTGTAAATCAAGAGAGAACATAGATCCTTATCTAGGTTGCCTGGCATACAGAATGTGTCTCTGAGGATGGAAAGGTCATTGTAAAAGCACTTTCAAAATAGAAGGGCATGGTTTCTGTGTCTCCGGTGTTAACTGCACTATTAAAAAACAAAACCAAAAAAGTTATTTTAAATTATGTTCTGTTTAGGTTGTTTTCATTATTACAATGTCCCAATTGCCTCCAGCTGTTCATTAAGGAATGCAAATAGTGTTCAACTTGTAGTTTGTTCTTTTGACCCTGCACATATAAAGCCTCTGGAAAAGGATGGCAAGGAACTGATTCTGTTCAGTTTTGCATTTTCACCAACAGGATTGTATCCCTTTTATCCAGTCCCTGATGCCTGTACAGAATTCTAGGAGTCAAGGGACCTCCAAGGGCCATTAGAGACAGAATTACAAAGAGCCCAGCTGAGTGTGTAATTACTACAAAGCCTTTCTTCTTAAACTGGTTAACTTGAAGACATTTGGTGTGGGTATAATTAAAATAGAATGGGAGGCAATACAATTATTTTTTTCTGGTTTTAGTAAGAGAGGTCTGATGTGAGATTGCTTTTGTCCAGTAAGATCTACTTTAGTTCCTTTCTTCAGTGAAAAAGCAGAGGATGGTGCTAAAATTAAATCCAAAGACATTAAAAGGGCAAATCCCACTTTTTTTAAGGAGGAAAAATGCACATTGGGTATGATGGTGCAATACAGTCGAATAACTTGCAAAGACAATTAATGCAAGTACTGCTGTTGGAGAAAGGTGAATGGTGTAGGTTGAAAATTATGGTTGAGAATATGCAATGTGGAGCAAGGCAGTGCTGAAAGAGCATTAAAGTGGCCTGTCGATACGGCCTGATTTCTACCATGACTTTATGTTATTTTTGAAACTTCTTTTTGGCAGAAAGCAAGATTGTGCAAAGTGATGATGATATAAGCAGCATGTTGGATGATATAGCCTGAAAATGAATGCACTAAGAAATCTTCAAATCAATTGCAGTTGTGTCCAGGAGGAAACAATTTGCATCAGAAGTGTTCTGTAGCTTGCTGCACAGGCTTGGCAGCCCACACTCCCTCTGCTCTGTGTTATCTCATTAACATTATTATTTGGGAGCCAGAGTCAAACACTTATATTGGGTAATAGTTATGACTACTTGACACAATGTCAGTAAAATGCATTTTTTTAATGTAATTAGAATTTTGACAGGAAAGAGAGGAAGAGGCAGAAAATGAGAAATTAGTTATTTCCTGTACCTCTGTCATTGCACACATTAAGCTTCACTGGTGCATTTTGCATGATCTCATGGCAGCCCCTTCACAGCAGCCTGATCACTGTCAGATTTAAAGACAGGATGAACCAAACAAGGAATGATGAGTTAGAAATGTTGCTGGTTAGACCTTTTAAATTTCCTAAATCACAAGAGATCTGAGACAGAATACTGTAATTCTGATCTTGCTGGGGATCTAGGGTTGTGAAAATAGAAATTTTAAATAAAACTTCCCTAAATTTTCAGGTAAAAATTTGCACTCATTAGCCTGGGCTCTCTGTAGAATAACAGTGAAACTTTATTATCAAGGAGAAGTCAGTGGAAGTTAATTCTTACGCAGGTTTAGGATCACAATAAAATAAAGTTTGTGTTGTCATGGGTTTTTCTTTCCTCTTTCAGAAAAAAAGAGGTTATTCTTTAAAAGAGAGATCCATTCTTAAAGTCTTTATATGGAGCTCAGATTTCAGAGGTCAATGATCTCTGCATACAGGCAGACATCTGCTACCAGACCTCCATCTGGGACAGATACTGGTGAGGCTAATGTCACTAGGATAAAAATAAAAGAAAAAAAAATAGTTTTTCCTATGTCATCTTGGAAGGAGCCATTCATTAAGAAGTGGCATGTCTGCTTATAAGAATCAAATAATAAATAAGGTTTTCAGCTCATTACATTTATTCATTACATTATCTAAATCTTCTCATAGGGTTTTTAAAAAAATCAGATAAATGTATTCATTCTTTCTCCTGTTGGTCTTTCATATCTTGATCTTTGCATAATTTGATGAATTGTTATGCTCAGTTTGGATTGTTATACAATTGCAATTCCAGGTGAATCCAGAATTCCCAAAGGACAAGTGCAAGTGTGTGGTAAGAAGAGTCCTTACCCTGTCATGTTTATTTTGTAGTTGATCAGAAGTGGGCAAGGAAATACACAGAGGTGATATTACTTACAAGGGTCACAGAACAATTAAGTGGCAGAGCAGAGATTTTTCCCAGCAAGACTTCCTGAGATTATCCAATCGTATGAGGTTGAACTCAGCAGTCTGGGATCTCTCTCTCTGCTTTAGGTAAAGATCTGATAAAACAAAACAAGTTTGCTCAGAGCAAAACACTGACTCAGATTAAGTAAATAAGAATGAATTCTCTCTCTTGGTTTCTCTGTTCCTCCATTTTTCTTTTTCTTTGTAAGTCACATATTGCTTCCAGATATAAAACTGCTCCAACCATATTTTAAAGTTCCAAAGTGATTGTGATAAGTTACTTCTAATTCTTGACTGGCACCTCTTGAGATTTGATGTAATTAATAATAGCCTTATGATACCACTGCCACCTTAGTTTTCTCGTAAGATCACTGAAATTGGTATAAAAGCCTCCCCTGTTCTTTCCTCCCAGGCTTTTGCCAAAGGTTATACCAAATCACAAGAAATATTATGATACACTTTTTTGTGTGGTCCTTCCCCAAGTTTGAATCACAAAAAAAAAAAAAAAAATCCACTTAATTTGTGTACTTCATTGGAAGTTGAAAGTGAATTTTGATAGCAAGTACTTTGGTCAATATTGCATCTTGCTAATGATCTCTGTGCTCAAGTGTGTGTTTTGTTCTTTGGGCTAATGCTGCAATCAATATGTGTGAACTTGTCCATTATCTATTTGTACTTTATTAGTCAAACTTAAATGCCGGGTTCTCTCCGATAATCTAAACAGAACTCAGTAACCCTGCACTGTTCAGTAATCTCCTTTTCCTAACTCATGTCACTCTCTTTTAATCAGATAGTCTGATTCACCCTCTTCCTCTGACATTTCAAATCCCTGGCAGCATGCTATGTTTAGACAGTGTCATGGCATTTTCTGCAGATGACGATAGAAACGTGTGGGTTTTTTGGTGTCTCGTGTTAACAGATGTGTATGGCTAGATAGCAATCAGGTTAATTAGAATGAGGTGAAATAAATCTCAGCTTGAAAGGATCATATTCCACTGGAGCTGCTATTGTGGCAGATACAGCAGGTGAAGCTTGGGTTGAAAAGTCCCTGAAACGTGGGTTGTGCCGACCTAAAGCACAGCATTTCATCTCCAAGCTGACAGCAGCCCTGGCTTCAATCTACAAAACCAAGCTGCTTTTCTGGTTAGTCATAGCTCTTCATACACTGGGAAAAAAATCATGCTTAAGACTGCAGTGACTCAATCCAGAAAGTTTTGTTTGGAATTGCCCCTTCATGTAGTGGTTTCTCCAAACATTTTGATCTGGTCCCTCTAAATCCATCAAACCTTTAATAAAGTATGGATGCAACTAATCAGGTGATGAGTACAGATTTTTCCTACTTAAGAAAGTAATGCAATATTGAAATGCACTATTCCCTGAATTCTCACACCCTATTCTCCCAAAATAATGTTTTAAAAAAAAAATGAGGGGAAAAGTTCAATAGGTGTAGTGTTTCTTTCTAAAGACTAAAAACTGCCTTTATCAGAGTCACTTGTACAAAGATTAAGCCTATACTGATGAAAAAGACTTGGGGGAAAAAATCAAGATTTACCAGTAAAATTTATGTGGTTGATAATATTAATGGTATGAAATATATGGGGAAAGGAATAAAATTAAGAAATGTACACATTTTGAAAAAAATGTACACGTATATAAAAAGAGCCAGGTTGGATGTTTGATGAAACATTAAGCATATGGTGACAATTTCTGCCACTGGTTATTTTATAAAACAGGGAACTGCAGAGAAGCATCTGTTACCACAGTTTTCAAACAGAGGGACTGTGTATATCTTCTGACGTATCCTGTATTAGAACAGCACTCTCAAAAGGGTCACACTGGTACTCCCAAAGGTACTCCATGGAACTTTTTGTGTAGATTTCACTTCACACACGAAGAATCATGCATTTTAGATAAGTGGACTCTCCTCTGGGCATGGTGGTTATGGAACAGTTCTGTGGAACTGCTGTAAGATGTTATATATATATATATATATTTACATATATGTATATTCTGTGTTTGCATGAGACTGGGCTGTGAAAGAAACAGTAGCTACTGCATGCTCAAGTCAATGGCAACTTATTTTTATAGCTGTTGCCAGAGGTGTTTATGTGTTTGTGTGCATGGTAAAGGAAAATATATATTGTGACTGGAAATGGCCATCTACTGCACCACTGTTATCAAGGCATCCGAAAGCCTCTCCGATTTCTCCATCTTTTTGCCTGTTCATTGTGTGTCTAAGCATTACCTATTCTTTTTTTTTTTTTTTTTTTTAATCCATTGCTTTCAGTTAGAAAGTGAAGCAAATTAGCAGGTATTTGCACCATAGGTAGAACAAAGCATCTGCAGAGCTCTATGGAAACCCCTCAACAAAATTACTGAACCTTCCTAGCATTGCACTAACATAAGTACACCATCCAACAGACATAACTGACAGCTCTATAATTTTACTTTCCAGCATAATGTTCTTGGAACCTCATAAAATTTTAAAATGAATTCTTGCTAACAAATCCACAATGCTATATGTAGTTATATTCTCCTCAATTGCCAGTGAGAATTTATTTTCAAGGCCTATTTAAAAGTAGATGGAAAGAGGGTCAAATATCATTTAATCTTGATAAATGTCACCAAAACATAGTGGAAACATGTAATTATAAATGGAATAGATACATTTCACACTGTACTTTGAAATTCTTCTTGTCTCAAGATCAGTGATGTGCAAGTCACTGGAAAATGTGTTGGGGAGTGATTCTTAAACTGATAGAAGTGTATGAAAACCCACTAATATTTCACAATAATGGCATAAGGGGGAAATAATTGACTGTGTCTTGTCATATGGGAATACCTTATAATCTAACCAGAAATCAAATATAATCATATTAATCTATAGGAGATGTTTATAAGCTGTCAGAAATTAAGTCATAGGAGAATAATACTACTTCATAAATCAGTAAATGAGATCAGTTAAATAAAGTGCTGAGATTTTCTTAAGGGCACATGGAGTGTACGGTGCTGTTTCTTGGCTTGCACCCTCTCTTTTTTTAATCCTCCTTTTAGGATTTTTCTTCTACTGGTTGACTGTTTAGAAGGAGGAATATATAAAATGTAGAATTTATGAAAGCTTCTGACATTTATGGTATTTTTGATTAACACTTTTATTAGTCTTGTCTGAAAAAATAATTCATTATTTCAGCTTTTCTTTGTAGTTCTCTAAAAAGCTGCCATGATCATCAAATAGATCAGGGCATGCAATAAAAGCCATACTGCCAGTAGTAGAACATACTGTCATATAACCATTAAGACTGTTCTAAGAGCCAAAATGTTGGAACTAAAAGTATTTTTAATGACTTCAAATTGCTTGAAGTGCTTTCTCAGAGCTGAAGGGTGCTGATTTATTTATCTAGTGTACTTACCTAAATTAATTTGGAGAGAGCAACTTCAGTTTTAATCCTCTTACAAGTGTAATTTATGGTAATATTTTTCGATGGCATATTATATAACGTCTGAAGGAAAGAGTTAAGGAAGAGTTAAAGAGTACTGGGCTGAGCATTGTCATTAAATCAGAAAATGTGAACAAACTGTCCAAAAAAGCATTAAGCAGTGCATCTTACCTGGATTACAGTAATAATTTCCAGAAGTGACCTTGCAGGAAATGCAAATGTCAGTGCTATCTTCTCTCAATGTACTTTTAATTAGTGTTTTAGCACAGCAAGCCAGTAACTCAAGTACTCAAGCAGCTGTTTCAAGTAATTGTGTATCATATCCAGGTGAATTAATTTATTGTTACAACTTCCTTTTCCTTTAGCACACTTACTGAGAGGTAGGTTTTATGATTTCGGAAAGAGATCTCTTTTCATTTCTCCACTTTCTGTTCTAGCATGTCCCAGGCCAATGAAACTTTCCAGTTCTTGTGTCATTCACAACTGAAGGTTATTATGGCAGGCTGTGCCTGATTTATTTCCCCATTTAAATGTGTCAGCATTATGCAATCTCTGCCAAAACAGCAGGACCTGGGAGCCTGGTTCTGACTGCAGAAACCTGAGCAAGGCCACGGAGCTCTGGAGGCACGTGGAACCTTTCCCTTGCTGTGAGCAAGTAGTGAGAGGAGTTTGGCCTCCTGGTTTTCCTTGGTGGTAAAGTTGAGGGTTTTTTTAGATCAAGGAGGATAAAGAGCTGATGTGTTAAAAAGCCTCTCCCTGGAAGGGAAGTAGTGGTCATTTTTCCTGTAACAGACCTAGTCTTCCAGAGAAAGCTGAGACATGATGCTTAAGAGGTTGGAGATATATATCCTGCTTACATAAAATTTAACTCACCAGCCTGTTAATCACATACTCTGTAGGAATAGAAGGATTTCCCAGAAAAGCCATATATTTTATTAAACTAACTAATGTATTTCTGAAATTAAAAAAAAAAAACAAAAAAACCCAGGCCCGCTTTCAGGAGAAAAAGACCTCTCAAAGTCTGAAAAAAGAAATAACAGTCTTCTGGTTAATTGCAGTTTGTAAACAAGTTTGATTAGTATAACATAAATGCTTAGTGAAACTAGCTCCTTTGAGGAGAGATGCAGACTAGGTAAGGAATGAGCAGTTTGACATTCTTGCCTGGTTAGCAGCACCACTGCCTCTCAGTATTTTCAGTCCTCTGCATCAGGCTCTATCATTTACACCTTTTACCTCTGCACTTTTACTGGTGCCCCTCCAACTGCTTGAAGAATAACTCTGGGAAATGAATTGAGGAAGTATTGTACTCTAAAAAATACCTCCATTTTCTTTTTTTCTTTTCTTTTTCTGGGTTATTTTTAAGGTCAATCATTGCAGCAGTGCAGCTTTCAGGGTGAATGGTTGTGCTGGGAAATCTAGCAGGGCTGTGTGCTGTGATGCAGAGATGATAAAGGAAGAACTAATCCCCAGCCCAAGAGGTGACCAATCAGTGCACAGGAAATTTTAAAGGAGATGCTGTGCTCTAAAGCTGATATCTTAACACCATCTTTTCTTCCATATGAAATAATTTACACTGATTTTTACACTAAAGTACCACCAGCAGAAATGGGGTGCCATAGCACATGCTGCAGAGAGGTATCCTTTAGCTTCCAATCTAGAATTCAACACTGTCATTTAAATTGATTTTCAAAAGTATCCAAGGCCCTTAGAGCCTGAATATGTTTGGCAGGGAAGAAGAGAACTGGAACTCAGGTGCAATAGAGCAAAAGTATCTGTTGGAAAAATCTGAATTAATTTGAGTTAATGGCCTTTCTCCCATATTATTTGAAGTGTTCAGTGTATCTACTGCTCAGTACAAGAACTTTTTCATTGAAGACAATAAGCTAAAAGGCACTATAAATTATGGGAAGATTTACTGATGCAAAACATGATTGTTTGTATCCACTTGAGGGGAAGAAAAGGGGGGTAATTGTCCTAATACATGGAAAGTAACAGCAAATCTGGAAAGCAGCCCTTTAGCAGTCAGCCCTAATTGTAGTCACTCATATTATGTGTAGGCAAGTTGATGGAATAGATTTTAAACCTCTACAAGAAAACTTGTTCATAATACAATTCTATTTGTTGCTTTGGGTTTCTAGTCAGTGATTTAGAGGTTGTTGACATTTGTGGGTTTTTTCGATTTAAGGTCGCAGTTAACAAAACTTGGGTGCTGGCTAGCCCTAACCTTTGATCTTTATTGTGATCTCTATAGTGGTCTTTAATTCTCCCCTTTTTTTCCTTGTTGCTGTGAGCTCTGCTCTGGTGTGGTTGTTCAGTGTGGTGTGTGTGGCTGCCTGGAAGGGTGGCAGCCCCTGGGCTGTGTTTCCACAGGAGTTCAGCACAGACCCTTTGTTGTTGCAGAAATGGGCAGATGGAGGTGCCAATAGCCAGAGACAGGGCTGGGGACAGGCTCCTGCTTCCTTGGGACAGAAAGCCCCCAAGTCCCTGTGGCTGAAGAAGAGGAGCACAAACTGGCAGCTCTTTCTGAGCAGGAGAAATGCTCAAAAGCCAGTGCTGCTTCGGTGGCAAGTGCAGGGGTTTGCCTCACACCTGCCTCACAGTCCCTTGCCAGTAATTATGCTCCTCTGAGGAAATGAGGAATGCTTTCCCTGCAGCACCTCAGCTTTCCCCTTCCCAGGGTGTAAGATGTGACACTGAGGGCAGGGCTCAGCCTCTGAAGGCAGAGCACAGCAAACGTCTCTTGCTCTGTAACTTTGAGCAAACACAGCAAACTCCTCTCGTGACACAAGTGTCTTGTTTGGAGTATAAAGCATATATGAGAGCAAAACAACCTAAATATTTACTGTTTAATCAAAGGTGAATGCTATCTATAATAAACAATTTAATTTAATCTATTGTAAAACCCTATCTTTTATGACATTTCTTTTTCCTTGGCATTGCTTTTCAGTTAGAGGCTTCCATCCATTAATTTGCCTGAGGGAAGAGGGGACTCAATTCATTCATAGGCTACAAACTGATATTTTGCAAGTATTCTCTGTAATGTACGTATTCACAGATGAAATTCATCAATATTTCTTACTTCCTCTTGCATTTATGACTCCAGTTGTTCCCAACCTTTAAACTTGCCATAAGCTTTTTATATATTTCATTCCATTCAGAATTTTAAAAAAATATTTGACATAGCTGTTGAACCCATTATTGTCCTCATTTCCAAAAAAATCATTTTAATAATAGCCTGCTTGCTTTTAAGAAAAGGTTCACTTTAAAGGAATAGGCTTGTTACAACCTAAGTTTATGTGCATTTTTCCCAGCATGCTACCTACTGATTTAACATTCAATACCAACTGCAACTATAATTATCCTGTAAGATCTTCAGATATCAGGAACACTTAAAAGTTTCTCACACGAGTGAATTTTAAGCTTTACTAATTACTGTACGTTGTCAACAAAATCAGTAGTGCACCTTCTTGTTTTATTAATTGCAGGGAAATAATCTGCAATAGGAGTAAAGGGGAATAAAGGAGAATTACCCAGCTAAAGGCTCTTGGACAACAGTAACATACCTTTGGTATGAGTTCACTCCTTCAAAAGAAATGGTCAAGAACTGTTTGGGTTTTGGTGGGTTGTTTTTTTTTTTAACTCTGAGATTTTGTGAAAAATTCCTTAAAGGAAAGATACGTCTTAATGCATAAATTTTGTAGAATGACTGACGAAGTTGAAACTCCATTTCAAAAAGCACTAGGGTTTGTTTAACTCTGTATTTTTAGTATCCAGAGTTACTGAACCAGACTTTACTTAATTAATAACTATAGGATGTGAGGCAGTTCCAGTGCTGCTTTTTCTATTAACTTGCAATTTCCTCTAGGAAATGAATAAGCTGGGGGTTGTGGGGGAGGGGGGAGGCATGGCTGCTGAGAATAAATGTGGCACCACCGTACATTGCCAAATTCATTTGAACGAGTTAAAAACCATGGGTTATAAATTGAGTAAGTTCAATTCTGTAGCTCATGGAACACATTTTGTAGGAAGAGCAAAAGCAGAATTTCTTCTGCAAAAGCAGAAGATGAATAAGGACTGAGATTAGAAAAGCCAAGAGATCATTTGTAAATGTTCATTAAAAGAGTACTCCCATATTAAAATGCACTTGGTAGTTTATCACTTTCCAAGCCACATGTACATACAATGTTGAGACATGTTTCAAATATAATTTACTTTTTTCCAATGTAAACCTTATTGCTTTCATTGAATTTGTATTTTGTCACTGAAAGCAACATCTGAAATGCTCCAGCTGATAACAATATTGTAAGGCTTGGCTAGACAAGAGTTACCTTTGTTTGGAACTGAAAATCTACCAGGGAAGTGTGAAACTGCTGAAGCCTGTGGCTATTTCCTGAAAGTTCTGTTAGATCTGGAGGGACTGAACCTTTCCAAACATTTTCCACATGGCTGAAGAAGGAAAATACTAATACTTGGTGCTATTTAATGAATAACTTAGTCATAGTTTTACCCATTAAATTCAGAACACGGATGTTTTTATTCTGTGTTTTAAATGCTCTAATTTCAGGAGGCTATAGCTTATTTATAGAGAGGTTTTGTAGTTAAGTTGTTCAATTGATTGTAGGGACTCTTAATTGAAAGATCTTGTTTTCAACTGAAATCCATTAAGAATATCACTGAAGCATCAATGTTATGTATTTAAACACCTCAAACACTGTAAAATTTTCTGGTGTTTTCAAATTAAATATTTCAGGACATTTCTTCCTAATGTTGGCAATTTTCAGTATATTTGAATAGAAAAGAACCATACTTCTGTTCCTATATAAGCACCTATTGAATGTGTACATGCGTTTTCCACAAGTGCTACTTTTTGTCTGTATTTATAGTGCACACTCAGTAAATACGATTGTTGAAACCAAATTAATTAGGCAGCTATTAGAAATAAGACTTAAGACTATACTAATCTCATATTTGCTGCAGTAGTTAATTGAATGCTAGTGCAGTTCTGTTCTGAAAACTTCCACCTACAAAATGAGAGTTTTTATTATCTACATGTGAACACAGGGCAATAAGAACCTTCCATGGTACAAACCACAGTGTCAGTCTCAGTGTAGATTCTCATTTAGCTTGTGCTCTTTAAGGAATCATCCCTGCTCCCCATTTTTTGTTATTAGACACTTATGGTCAGTGCCTGTGTTTATAACATCATGGTTTCATCAGTATATGGATACCACTTTAACACATTTATCTTTTGTGTGATTTAAGCTGTGTATAAGTATCTAGTCATGCACCTGAAATTATTCCTTGTTCTTGATTAACATGTGCTCGTGAATTCATCTGAGTGTGTCTTGTTATTAAGCTTCTTTATTAAACTCACCTTTTAATTTCCTGAGTTAATTAAAGATTTCTGTTATTTTTACAGTCTCTCTGTGTGATGGCAAGTGTAGTATGTTTTACTCATTTGGTTTCTTGTAATTTATCATGCTGTCAACGGAGCTGTTGAACTTTTACTTTGTGTTCAGGTATTAGTAATGAGTGAATGAAACAAATGATGTTATAATAGCTAACATGTATTTGTAAATGATATTAAAGTGCTATCTTTATTTCAAGCTGACATAGACATTGAAAGAAAAGTGACATTCCATCATTTTGCTCTTTGTCAAGAATATGGTATAATAGTGTTGGTTTAAATTTAATTTTCCTTAGTTCCAAAGACATAACTTCATTTTTTTTTTTACATCTGTTCTTCTTGTAATAGGTAATTACATCTATTTTCTTTTGCATCGTATTTCTGTGTTCTGCTTTTATTATGGACTAGTGGAAGAGCACCTTTTCCTCACAGATTTTTGAGCTGTGTGATGCAACTTCTTCAAATTTTGGATATTTGGAATTTTTAGAGAAATTATTGTAACCAAGTGCAGGCAAAAAAATCATATAATCTTTTAGCCTTAATTCTTCAAAATTCATAAAAAATTAAGCATGTAAAAAATCTTACCCTCATCATTATGTGCTGCAGGGATGTTGATGGTGAAGGCATTGGATGCTTGTGTGCACTGGAAATTATAGAACCTTGGTACCAAAACCCAAGGAACTGGAACTAGAAATACATGCTATGTAAAATCCCTCTTATTTATCAAATGCAACCAGACAGGAAAAATCGTGAATTTTTTATGCAAATTATAAAATCTGAGAATTTTACTGTTTTCTGGTTTTCAGCATAATCCTGTGCCATGTGCTCAGGGATGACCCTACTTGAGCAGGACCTCACCAACCTGGTGGTCCCTTCCAACCTGGCTTGTGATTATGCTGTTGAATTAACAGAAAGTGACTTTATATTCAAAGACTACAAAAAAAAACCAACCAAACAAACAAAAAACCAAAACAAAACAAAAAACCAAAACCAAAACAAAACAAAAAAAAAACCCCAAACTTTTCTGAGGGGAAGAATTTCCCTTCGTTTTCTTAAATGTATAATGCATTTAGAGTGGGTAATTTTGTGATGTCAGTTAGTTCTGTGCTTTCTTCAGCAGGACTTGCATAAGCTGTGACATTCAGGAATTATGTGGCCTTCCTAAAGTGATATTCATTGAATGTTTTCATCTTTTCTATGTGTGTGAGCAGAGTTTGGGAGGACTTGCATTACTCACAAATGAGCAATATATGAGTTATAGATCACACCAAACAATCATCAATAAATCTCTGTAGATCACATTGCCATACATTATGCATATGGTACGTGTTTAACAGCAGGAAAAAAAGGAAATTCGAGACTGTGGTATGGGTTTACTTCTTGTATTCTTAGATTATAATTATAAAATTAATTCCTACATTTGTTTCAGCCTAAATATTAAGACCCAAAGCAAGTGTTCTGTATCTTAGAGGAATGCTGTGAATCCTCCAAGTTAATTTATCCAACTTTTTAATTTCCAGCTCCTAGGACCATTATGTAGGAGGCCCAAAAGTGCTCACTGGTGTTAAGTGAAATATCAAGTGTATATACCAGGAGCTTTTAGGTAGGTTCCACATCTTTAAAACTGAGAAGTGCCTTGACATTTAGAGCTGGGAAAAACTGATACAAAACATATTTAGATATTTGAATCAGTCTGTGCCTCCCAAAGAGGAGGCTTTTTTTGTCCTGCAATTGTGGAACAGGTGAACAGAGATGCAATAGATTATATCTGGCGCAACAGCTGTGGTGATGGTCTGTGTGGGATACAGGGGAGTGTTAATTTAATCATCTGCATGCACATGGTAATGGGAAGGAAAGACGTGATAGATGCAATATTGAAGAGCTCTGGTAACATGTTTTTAGATGATTTGATGAGTTTACTTTCAGAAGAATCTGGAAAATTGCAAAGACAAGATGTCTCGTGTTACACAATCTGTTGCAATCAATATGAAATGGATGTGCTATAACAAATCTGGATCTTGAGGGAGATCACGGAGAGAAACAGAACTGCAGAAAAAGATTAGATCTCTGATTTGTGGCTCTGCTTTCTCCCTTCATAAATTTTTGTTTTCAACCTTTGGTGATTAGCAAGTTCATTTTATGTCTTTATTTTCTTTTAAACTCCTAATGATCCTTCTCAGCTCCTAAACACGATATAATAGGGACCTAATACAAGTGCTGTTCAGAAAACAATTCTATCAATCGGAGAATTAAAGGTAAAATAAAGTTCTTTGAACATGACAGTCACAGTGATCCCTTGCTGAAATGTTGGTGGAAAGCATAAAACAGCACCACTGAAATATTAGTACTAAATCAAAATGAGTATCTGCCTCTAAAGTCATGTGTGCCAAATTATGTGGATTCTGTCATGCTTCCTGCTCACAGGACATGCTGTGGAAAAGCAGTTACTTCCATGTGTTTTGTGCAAATGGTCCAGTATTTGTGGTCATCACACACAATCTTTTTAGGTGTGGATTAACAGCAATGTAGGTAATACCTGTAATTTATAGTAAGGTACTGAGGAGAAGAGGGAAGGATGAGAAATAGATATGATGGCAGGACTGGAAGTGCCTCAGAGTAGCTGTAATCCCTTCCATGTGATTGAGTGGCACCCTTGATGTGCTTCTGTGTGGTAAAAATGAATAATGCCTCCTGACACACGTCAGTGAGTTATCTGCTTGTAAGAACAGAGAAGATGGTTTCCTTTTGTACTAGAAATTGCTCCTAAGCATGGACAATAACAGTGTCTGTCTCTGTTACAGCTGTGAGCATCCCATAAGAAAAGAGCTACAGGGTGTGCATCAAGTCTTTGTGAGCAGATGTGGTCCTTAACAGCATGCTGGGAATGGGATAGATACAGAGTGCTTTAGGTGTATAATGCCAAATATGTTACAAGAAACAAGGATACCCTTATTGCACATGAAGTATCCATGTGCTCCCTAGGAGGTTGTGACAGACCAGATTTATTAGGGTTCTTAGTTACCCTTCTTGAAGCTGGTGAGAAACTCTTATGATCACTGCAGAGTGTACCAAGTGCTACAGTGTAAAGCCAGGGAGATGTGAGCTTTGAAAACAGTCTTAAAGGAGACTAATATTGATTAAAAAATCAAAAATATGAAAGAATTTTCTGGTGACCATTGGTGTTCTGGAAGACCAGAATCTTGGGAAATGCTCAGAATGATGTGCCTTTCTTTCTGGAGGGAAAAATTTTAAAATTACTTTATCTGCAGAAGTTATTTTATTTTTAAGACTGGCTATCATGACTTCCATCATAGGAAATGTATGGTATTCTCTGTCCTGGCTTCTTACAGCTCTGGAATACACAATTCTTAGTGCTGCTAAAGCACCTGACACCTCCTGGGAACACCAGACACCTGCAATTTTTAAAGCTTTCTCATAATAACACTGACTCAATTAGAGAGAATCCAGTGATCTGCAATCTAGACTGTGAGTCACTTGTCTTTTTCCAATTACTTTCTGTATACTGAGAGAAGTCAAATATTTACAACAGAGCTGAGAGGTAGCAGGAGGCCCTCACCAGCTTTTCCTACCTCACAAGAAATGCCTGAGCCCTGTTATTGAGCAAGGGTTTGTTTACAGATGGTTAATTAGGGACCTAACTGAATCTTTTAGAAGGACAGATGCAAGTTGATTAACATCTATATCATCTACATGAGTAGCCTTTAATAAGAAGGCTCTTACAAGAAAAAATAAAGTGATATATCCAATTAAAATCTTCAGCTTGCTCAGCAGTTCACAGAAAATTAGGAAACACTAATGAACAAAACCAGGCAAGCTGGAGAAAAATTATAACTATACAAAGAGGCCTTTCATGTGAACATAAAACATGTTTTAAATATATAAAGAAAATATAAAAATAAATCTCAATATTAGAAAGATTGTATGAGTGAAATGTTAATGATCCAAATTAAGTCTGTCATTATGTATATGTTCAGATACTTCTCATCACTAAAGATTGCCCAAAGATAATTTTTTTCTTAAATGCAGAAAAATATTAATCTATATTTTAAATTACATTACTTATGGTAAACTCATAGAAGTTTGAATAAGGACAAAACCAATTGGAATGTGAAGGGCAAAGTTTGCTTGAGCAAAGACTGTTAGCTGATAAACAGACCAAAAAAGATAGTGTTTGGAATTGCAAATTTCTACACTAGGTGATTCTGCAAAAACAAGGACTTTACAACAATCAGAACTGGAAGTCATCCAGAAATGTCACAGCAGAAAATCAGGGACAAGGAAACTGGAGGGAGTAGAAACCATTCTGGCAATTTATGATCAAAGAGAACTAAAAGACATCTATTAAATTCTTAAATATATTGATGGCTCTAGAACCTTTTAGTGCAACCCATTTCAATAGACATTTGGGAAATTATGAGAAATTGCTCTGTCTGGGACTGAGGAGGCTTTCAAGAAGATTTTTCATTCAAGCTCTTTGATGTAGCTTTTATTATGCTTAAATTTTTCTTCCAACATCATATTCCAGAGATTTCTGATAGCACAGTAAGAAATAATGACAGGTTTTTTGTGTAGGTAGCCTACCTGCACGTATGTACAGTTCCATCTGTTTGGGGAAGGTCACCTTAAGTCAGTGTGGCCTTAAACTGAGCTTACTCAAGCTGGGAAGTAGGGGGCAGTTGGATTTCTTGCCTGGCTGTTGTGATCCCTTGAGTGCCCCTATCCAGAGGATTTGGCCACGTCAGGCCCAGCCATCCATAATTCCTCCTCCATGGAGAAAGCACAACCTACTTCACAGACATGAAATCTTTGAAGATGTTCTGGGTATCCGTAGAGAGCTGCCAGTGAAAAGACAGCTTGTGTGTTCTCTGGACCCTTAACCTTCCTGTAACCACAGCATTTAACTACAGCACTTCACTCTCTGGGCTTTGGTCCACCAGGACATGTGCCATGACTTTATTGCATTCTCTGTATTCTGTCCCACACAGTCACTTCCAAATTGTAGCTCTATCTTCACAAAACATGCCTGCTTTGTCTGTGACCTTTTTCCAGAGTGTCATATGCCACACATTTCTCACGCTTAAAATATCTTATGAATATTTTTAATTTTATTATTATCTTCAGCACACCATTGCAAGAGAATAAGTCACCACAACTAAAACTCTTTAGCTGGCTCTTTAGTTGTGCGCTTTTGCTTAATGCTTTGCTGCTCTGGTGTGTTATAATAGATGCCAGTGGCACATGCAGTCCCATACTCCTGTATATTCTTATGGAAATCTAATTCTGCTCTGATTGCATCGCTGTATTTTAAAACAGATTTGTTTTACAATAATGAAAAGCAGGAATCCTTAATGTTACCTGAGTCAAGGCCAAATTTTAAATTAAATTGTAAGCTCTGGATGGAACTGGTATTAGGGGAAAAATGTAATTGTCATACATCGCAAAGATAACTGAGAAGTTTCTGAAAGATTTGGGTAAAATTGTCCTATTTGAACAGGAAAACAGTATAAAAAGTTAAAGGAGACTACGAGCACATGGCAGTAAGTTGAGGATGAAAATGGCTTTGTGATTTTAATTGTAATAATCAGAAGTTGTGACCACACCTTCTTGAACATACCTATATTTTGAGCTATTAGTATCATTTTATGCTTTATAAGGACTTCTCTGTAAAAGGAGACAGAAAGGCAAAGTATATTCAGTGTCCACATGGTACATTCATTCTGCAATAAAATTCCTTCTCATTCCCTTGCTTAGCCTTAAGTACAGTTTTCCTTCCCCTATGTTATAAGAAGCCAGCTGCCACTCCTTAACCTGTGTTTGCAGTTTGCCCTGTTCCCCATCTATGGAAACTGAATTGTAGCAAGGGGGGAGGTGGTTAAAACACCAAGCACAGGTATGGGATTCCACCTGCCCCTTCCCACTGGCACAGGCCACGGTGCTCCCAGGTCACCCAGCAGTGGCATCTGTGCCCTCTCCTGTCCCCTCCCTGGGGATGCACTGAGAGCCAGGGACCCTGCAGTGCTGAAGCCCCACTGTCCTCCCTGGAACTGGGATCCAAACTTTCACCCTTCCAGTACAATTCACAAAGAGAGCAGCAGGTCTGAGACTCGTGCTTATGGCATGACAGGCCACTGAGAGATGCCTTCTGGGTGACTCATGGGCTTCACAAAGTCTACTAAGAATGAAGAATGGTTTAATTGCTAAAGAGGCTGGGGCTGGCATTTAGTAACTACTGCTGGTTTTGTGCTGCTGATCTAACCACAGGAATTAGCAGTGGGTTCCTGTTTTTCACTGTTGTTGAACAGGGAAACACTGATTTGAGTGGCTGCCCACAGGAGGGGAGAAATGAAAGAGACAGTTTAGTGTTGAGTGGGTACAGTGTGTGTCATTTTATGGATGGCTGGTACTGTGATGCAGTCTCTTAGACCTACAGAAACCCAGTCTTGTGGTTACTACTGAAAGCAAATAACCAGAAAGAAAACGTGCACAGTTGAAAACTTACCATGGGATGCAGCCTTAATGCAGAGCACTGTAGTTACAGCCCAGGGTAATAAAGAAGTGTTTGTTTGCAATATTTTGCAAAGCTTGGTTTCTATAGTAACAATCATCATGAATACTTTCAGCTTCAGAAATAACATCTGCTTGGTGACTGATCTCAAATCTCAACCCTTGCTGAAGGAAATAAGTTCCTGCACCTTCTGCTTATTGTTAGCCAGTGGCATTTGATACAGAGCATTTATTTCCATAGGACAGGGAAAGGTGTTGGAAAAGGGTGGGAAGAGGAATTAGAAAATAATGGTAAAATGTGTTATCTGCCACTTTATCCTTTAGTCAATGCTAAAATAAATCAGAGTTTACAGAGAGACCAAAAGTAAATGTGTTATACTCTTCTGTTGACTGATGTACAGGACAAACATTTCTTTGATTTAGTCTTGTCAGTGATTTAAACTTTATACATAAACTTAGGGGAAGAGAAATAATTTGGTTAGATAGGAAAAATGTATAGGCAGAGTACAAATCTTAACAGAATGCAGGGCTCTGAAGGAAACTTCAATGAAAAGTTCACAAATCTGTGAATTTTCAAGGAAACTCTTTCAAAAAGGTGGTCAGTCTGCTGTGAAAATGGTATTTCTTTTGAAGATAAGATTCTAAAATCATCACTGCTGCTAAATTTTGCAATGTAAAATTTATAGTGAGAAAATTTTCTGAAGCAAAATAAGTACTTTCGTGCGATAAGGATTGGGGATATAGAATTTAATGTGAATCATGATTTTTGGTGGTGGTGACTGAGTACCAACTTAATGAAAAGAATAATAAATTTATGATATAATTAGAAGTTCTGTTGTGCCATAGGAAATATGACTGGAGCAGAAGGGTGAGTTGAGCTGGGCTATATTTCCACAGCACTGATTTTCAGTTAGCAATGCCCAAGAGCGTAGGCAAGCTTGGAATATGGTAAGAAAAAAAACCCACACAAACAAAAAAAAAGGCAAAAAAAAAAAAAAAAAAAAGAGCCCACAAAAACAAACCAACCAAAAAAACCCAAAAACCCCCCACAAAACCCCATAAAAAAGACCTACTTACTTTCCATTTAAGTGAGGTTCAGCAAATACTTTGTACTGTTGATCTGTACTGAATTACTGAAAATTATACAGGTTTTTGTAATATATTAAAGGAGCAGTGTTTTCTTTAATAGTAAAAAATCAGTCTCTAAAAAAAAAAATATTCCATCAGATATGTTGAGCTAACATGAGTAACAAGAATAAATAGTTTCATTCATGCAAGTAATTGTGTTTGCTTTAATGCAAAGTTTCTCCAAGCACTAATTCGGATGTGTCTAATTATTTGTCAGATTAGATCCTGTAGCTTCCATTTTTTTGGTGCATTTTTAGTGATATTCTGAATATGAGCACAGTGAGCACTAACAGTCTTGATGGAGAGCATCTTAGAAAGCAACATGAAGTGATAATACTTGAGCTTGAGTTTATTTGTGGGATTTTTCAAGGACAATATTAATAAATGAATAACAGAGTGTCAGATTTGCAGCTGGTGTAAATCAAAATAGTTCTGCTGCTACTTGAGTGTTGTGCTGATTTAAGCAACTGATATTTAGGATTTGAATTAATTCATAAGATTAGAGTGAAAAACTACTCAATTATGTTTTCAAATTGGTGAATGGTCAGAGCAGGTGATGGAGGTCCTCAAGAGAGGAAAGTGAGACACATCTTGCAACACCTTAGACAAGGTCTGGTTTGTGCTTTCACACTCCTGCCAACCTGCCCTCTTCCTTTTCCCCTGCTGGCAGCAACCACTGCCAAAGCAGTTTAACACATGCTGCTGCTACCACATATCACACAGCAAAACCAGGCTCCCTTTTGCTGCCATCTTGTTCCTTTTCCTTGGATAACAGAAATCTTTTATTTCTCGTTGCTCTTCTTGCTGCCGGAGCAGCTACGATCGGATCCACAACGTCCACGTGCAGTCACTGGGATGAAAACTTCTATAGACTTTCAAATCTGAAATAGGGATAATTTGTTTCAGAATGGTTTTGGCTCTGGTGTACACACTTTACAGCTGTCTGGGCCATGGCAAGGATGATGAAAATAAAAGCTATGTCATGCTTTCAGACGTTTGTTCCCTATATTCCCTAGTCTGTGATCTGTGTAAGTTGTCATGATAGAAAGTAATTTGTTATTCTGGTGCCATTAACATTTTTTTCCTGCATTAAGAATATTGCCAAGTTTGCACTTTAATCCCTTCTGCTGACAGCTAGTTTTCACAATGTCTTGATTTAGTTCTCTTTTTTATTATTATGATTCCAGGTAGAAATGTTTTAATTTATCATTCACTAGGCATCCTGCATGTGGCCAGGAGGTTAAAAAAGAACTTGAAAAGGCATTGCTGAGGAAAAGTTCACTAACACTGTATTTTGGATGACATAGAGGGTTCTATATTTTCTTTCTAATTTTGCAAGAAATGCAAAATACAGCATAATCCTTTTAGGATATTTGCCTTTCCTAACCCTCACGTCTGGCATTGATCTCCTAAAAGATGATCAAACCTTATCTTTTATGACTCTAGGGTGCTGCAGAGCTACAGGAATAACGTCTCTGCAGTCACAAAAGGTAACTGTTAGTCAGAACTTCTGCCTTCTGCCTGAGTTTCATTGTCACAATGACAGATTGAAACTTTGTGATCCCCTCCCTGAGAAAGGACAGCCTTTCTGGGCTCCTCGT
The DNA here is from genome assembly GCF_024509145.1 of Vidua macroura. Taxonomy (NCBI): domain Eukaryota; kingdom Metazoa; phylum Chordata; class Aves; order Passeriformes; family Viduidae; genus Vidua; species Vidua macroura. Next base: position 7,440,589 of record NC_071578.1, on the reverse strand, counting down.
GGACATTTCAAAAGCCTGCAGCTGGTTCAGTTTGCTTGTTCCCAGTGAAAGCAGCCTGTACTGTGCTCACACTTAGCCCTGCCTATTACCACAGCCACTCTGTCAGCCTGCAAGCGAGGCAGAGTTTAAATTGCGCCTTGTACTTTATCTTTCCCAGCCCTGGAAAGTTAGTAGTGGCTCTGAGGGGACCATGTCCTCTTCTACAGGCAGTCTAGGGTAAAATTAACCCATTCTGACATATGGGAGTGACTCTCTGCTCTTAAGTGATCAGCCCAAGCTCAGTGATGGACTGTCAGTTATGCCTCCCCAGAGAAATGAGTTTTCATAGATGAGTCTTTAAGGCTGAATTGTAAAGGAATAATAGAATTCTCTTCTTCTCATTTCTAATCCTTGGAGATCCAGCAGATATGCCCATCTGGGAAACAAATGCCCATTAGCATCACTTCACTGCACAGCACCACTTTGACTTACAGGATGGCAGTCAGAAGAATTTACAGGAAGGTACCTGGGGATACATGATTCCTGGTATATGCCACAGACAAAGAGTCTCAGGTGCTTTTCCCAACAGGATCTACCTGGATGCTGCCAAGATAAATTTCTTTTCACAAACTGGACGCTGTCACTGCCAGCCTTTAATCAGACTCATAGAGCTTAATAGGGGAATATTCTGGAAGCTCTAGGGGATATCTCTGGCAGTAATCCAGTCCAACTACTACACACACCATCCGCTCTAAGTTATGTTCAATATTTTCCATATTAACCTGGAATTACCCTCATTAATGAGCAAGATGTAATAGTAAAGTAAAACCAAGTTTATTTGACAGTAGGAAGGCACAGGGAACTGCATACATGGGCACATAGATAAAGAAATGCAAGCAATGTTCCTTGCAGCCACCTGATGTTTTAACTTAGCTTCAATGTCTTGTGCTCTGTTCAGCCACTTGTGAAAATCAAGAAAATTCCAGGATGGTGCACACTGATGTCACAGTTCAGGAAAAGTAACCTCTAGGCAGTAGGACAAAAGCTGAATAGCAAACCTGATAAGGAGCTCTTTCTGGAAACCCCATTGAAAATAAATGTATCTGCAGGTGTTGCTCGTAGCTTGGTCTTAATAAATCAGTTTTAATCAGAATGTCAATTCATAACTCTCTTGCTAATGAAATGCCACATGACATAGTATAAGGTTTATGAGATGAAGTCCTTTACTAGATTAACTGAGAGTAACTTTGTTGCAAATAAACATAGTTGTTATAATAAAAATATGACTCTTCTGAGCATAAACACTTTAATATATAAATTTCAGATCAGTACAGAACTAACAACCATATTCTACTCAAAAGACTGCATGAAAGAATGCAGTCTATCATTGTTAGAGCTGAGATAGAGAAGCAAGACAATAAATCGAAGGATAACAATGCAGTTTGTGCACTGGGGCCATAATAACAGCTTGGTAATCATAATGTATTCAGTTTATTGTTCATTTCCACTGCTTTTCTTATGGAAAATAATGTTCCAGTATAGTCTGAGATTTCCATTTCTATTTTGAAACAAGGAAATTAATGATTTTGTGTTCTGAAAAAACAGTGGGGCAGAATTACAATGGAAAGATAATTTGCTGTTTAAAAAGTAATGAGAAATGTTAGTGTAATTTTGGTTGGGTTGCATTTAATTATCAATAAAGCTTTGTTAGACATGCTAGAAATTTTCAGGTAAAACTTGTTCATTTTGAAGGACTAGTAGGGTTGTAGAGTCCTCCCACTGAATTGGTGAAGCTGGATGACTCAGTCACTCTGTCACAGAAGCAAGGTGGTTGAATCAAGTCTCTTCCAGTTTAGGTAGAAAGAATTATGAGATACAACAAAAAGTTTACCAGCTTTTGCTGCTGTTGGTAATGTGGTTGTGTACCTCCAATAGGTTAGTGGGACCTCATTAACCAAAACTAGAAATCACTTAAAAAACCCCAGGCAAAAGGAAGTGCAGCGTAGAAACTCAAAGTGCTGAGGACACTCGGGCTCTGGGCCATTCAGGTTTAAATGAGGTGAAGATTTCCACTTACTAATTGCAAGAGAGGAACTTTATGTGATGTATTAAATGAAAGTCTTCAATAAGTGCTCAGACCCTGGAGTCATATGAAGAACTGGTGTTTCCTCTACCAGCCACAAGAAGTGTTCAGTATCCCAGCCTTGTTTATTTATTCTGTCTGTGTGTTTCCTGAAGTATATTTCTCCCTCACACAAATGATGTTTTGTGAAAGCTTTTTTTTTTTTTTTGGTGTTGCACTATCATTAAAGCTCATTACTCATTGAATAAATCTGTGGAGACAATTGTCAAAACTTGTAGGTGGGTGGGAAGCTCATACTCAACAGTATGCTAATGAGCATTAGTTCATTAGTTCACCCAACACTTAGAATAGTAATGTAATAGTAACAGAATAATAGTAATAGAATAACACTTAGAATATCACTGACAGGCTACAGAACCAGCAGTGCTGATGGCAGGCTTTGTTCCTGGCTTTGCCTTAGCTCCAGCACTCTGGAAGTGTCAGGTTCTCCTTGGGGCAGCAGCAGGTACTGTGAAAGTGGTGGGATTTTGCTGGGAGGAGCAGACAGTGCTGTTTCTTTCCTCTGACATTATTGCTGGGTTTGATTCTCTTGGTAAATGACCATGGAAACAATCACATGGAGGTAGGATGGAGGTTGTCTACAGGTGGGAGTCTGCCATCTCCTTCTCCTGGAAGGATAGCTGCACAAGGGGCAGTTGGAGTTTCTTCAGGAAAATGGCCAAAAAAGCCTCAGCCAAATGACATCAGTGGATTTCTGTGATTTTGAGAGGGTGAATTTTCTTTCTTAGCACTGCTGAGAAGTCTGCCTTTACTGCACTGAAAATGGTAAAAAAAATCCCAGTATTTGACACTTCATCTTCAACGACAGTTCAGAGAATTTCGCCTCACAGATGCATTTAGTAAAAGCAGAACAGGGTAACCAGGGTTCATCCTCTTACCATAAAGAACAGAGTTAATATCTGCTTTCAACTGTGTTTTAAAAGAAAGTGGCCACAATGCAGTGTAAAAACCTAATTTGATAAGGATGTTTTGGGAACACCTACCAGGATGTACCTGCTCTACATCCAGGGCAGCTGCGGGAATGCCGGTGAATCCTGAGCAGGCATTGAAGAGACCAAAATGTGCCTGACAGGTAGAGAAAACTTTCAAATCTTGGGAGATTTTTAATACTAAGACTAACACGTTCTTGAGGCTTTTGAATTTGCATGTAGGCAACTTAATTTGACCAAAATCCAACCTGGGTACTCAAGTGCTTTTGGAATCTTGAGACTTGTGTATCCCAAATAAATTATGTAACTCAGAAAACAACCAAAGAATTTAAGAAAAGCACCAGAAGCTGAGAGCAAATGAAGATGTGCATACTTGTAATATAACAGTCTGTTTTGCATCTCTTACCCTCTTACCACTTCAGACGACACAGTCTTTTTTTTTTTTGTCTTTTTTTTTTTTTTTTCCCTCCTCTGAAATCTTGCACATTAAAAATCCAGAAAAGCAGCTGTTTACATTCTGAATCTGGTCCTAATCCTGTTGCAACAACAGATTTGATTGTTTATTTGCCAGGATGTCTAGCTTAGTTTGTGTGGAATTCACCAGATTAATAATATGATTAAAAACTACATTTAAATTGACATAATTAATACAATAAGAAGTATAATTCAAGCTGTTTTTTAAAAACTGAAGTTTTATTTATAATGAATTCTTGTAAGTACTACTAAGACCATTTTAGTTAGGAAACATTACAGTGATTAATGCATGGCTGTTTGCATTTTAATACTTGATTTATATATCAGATCTGTATTTGTGCACACTGTCAAACTTTATTCTGTTCTTGTCAAAATACTTATTGCTTCTGACAGGTGTAACATGCTCACATTAATCCTTAATTCCTTGATTCAATTTTCTAATTGCTTTTTTGGCATGAGTTTGGAGCCATTTAGTCTTACGTGAAGTATTTGTCTTATGGTATAATAATGCACTTTTAAAAATTGGATGCACCTAACTTTGACTGTTGAAGAAAATATATAGAGGGATATTACTTGGTACTGAAAATCAAAAGTTTTATAGCACTTCTAAGAGGCACCACTTCTTGGAATACAGATAGAACCAAAACTCTTCATACTTTTCATCTTCCCATATTCACAATATTAAATATTTTCATAGGTTCAAATCAGTGCTGAAGTTTCAGTGCATTTTGCCCAACAGGAGACGCTGAACACTTAGAGCAACTCCATGAACATTCCCTGAGTAGTTGTTCTCACCTCTTCAGGTTTTTCCTCTCTCATATCACTGCTTGCCGCTTTTGAGATTGCTTAGAATTTGAGATTGGACACTGGACAAGTTCACACAGAACCATTGAAGTCCTACTGCTCTCTGCTGCCCATCCCACCCACCAAGGGGCACAGAATCCCCTTCCCAGCCTCTCCTTGGTCTGCACTCCTAAAGCTGATCAGCTTTTTATTCCCAAACAGACAAATACAATAATGCAAGATTTGCAAGGTTTTTCAATACTTAAATATACTCACCTCTTTTGCTGCTTTCTTTTATAAAGCATGAATATGGCAAGCACTGCTGTATGTTTTTCTGCCACAAATGGTAGTATTGTCATCTGTCCTGAGAAGGAAAAGAAATAATTTGGCCCAAATCTATTTCTTACTGAAACAGATCCAAAAGAATCTTCCAAATATTGGTATTACTTCATAAACTCACCAGGTAGATGAACTTTGGCTTTTTAGGACTTTCAGGAAATATTGGGAGAATATAGAAGCTTTTCTCTAATAAAAGTGAAGATGACTCCTGATACTTATTTTCTGTGAATAAATGCATGAATGCACACTTAAATTGTGGATAAAATCTTATCTATTTTTTTATTGCCTGATTTAATCCCTACCCTCTCCACTTATTTATTCTTTCTCTATCTTCTGGGTTATTCTTCTTTTTTCCCTATCAATATTAACAATATATGCTCTTTGATCCTTTTATTCCTTCATGGTTTTCTGCCACTTTCTTTTTCACCTTCCCAGCTGACACATCTCCTTCTGTCATAGTGTGTGTAAAAAAGGGAGTATAGGAGTAAAAGTTTATCAGAGAAGTGTTTGTTTATTATGTCTTCCACTGATAAACTTTTATTAATCTGTGATTGTCATTTGAGGTTTTGCCAAAAATGTAAGTCTCTTTCTGTACAAGGGGAAAAGAAAAAAAGATAACTCCAGCAAGTAAATCATGGTAGCTTACTGCTTTGGGCAAACAAACTTGTACCTTATCTCTTCCAAAAAACCCGTGGAAAATGCATGATAAATGGCACATTTCAGGGAACATGTTATGTCCCTGTGAAATAACTTTGATTCATGGTTATGTATTTATCTTTAAACAACTGACAAACCTTAGGCTATCTAAATTATTATCATTTGCTCTATGCTGCTGTGTTATTTTGCTAGGGACCCTGAATGATGTGAGGTTAAGATAAGACATCTTGCTTCTGCAGTCATAATTTTTTTTATAAAGAAACAAAAGCACAAAATTCTTACTGTATTTTACTTTTGGATGAAGTCCTTGGAAAGACTATTTATCAGAAATCATTTCCTCCAATTGTGTTTTGAAGAGCATTAGTATAAACTTCAAACAGAGAAGGATGGGGCCTGTTGATCAAAGGGTTTATATTGCACAGCAAAAGAAAATATCATCATGTGGATTTATAAGAAAGTAATCACCAAATCAAAAGTCATAGCGGTGAATTTGTTCCTTTCAGTTGTGTGTCTGCATAAAGTGCTCTGAATTACATTTTATAATGAAGATTTCATTTTCTTTCTGTTTTCAAATATTTGTTTGATTTGCTGTTGTGACAAGTCAGGAATATTGACTTAAATGCTCTATTGCTTGCATTTGTAACACCAGCTGGAGCTTTTGGGGTTTTAGTTTTTTGTTTTATCATTTGGTAAAGGTTTTGGTGAATGTAAGTTGTCATTCCCTATGGCGTGGCATTTTTAAATTAGATGTCATTGCTTACCCAAGTTCTTTAATGTGTATCTTTAAAAAAATCTACAGAAATGCCTTTCAGATATGACCATGAAGTAAAAAAAAAAGTATATTTTTCTATTTTTCACTGAGCAGTAATAAATTTTTCTTGGAGGTAGAAAAGTAGAAAATGATTTTTGCTTTACATGATGGAAGTGCCTTTGTTTTCCTTATATCGAGTACTTTGCAGTGTATTTAACTTGACTAAACTATTATTTTTTCTTAGAATACTGGAATCGGTTGACATTTATGTATACATTGCATTTTTTATGTAAATAGAAAGTTTTCTGGCTTTGAATTTTGAATCAAAATGTCGAACTCCTATTTTTCCTTGGAACATGAGAGACATTTAGAAAATTTACAAACAAAAAAAGAAAGAAATGCTTATCCTGATTTTGACCTAATGTTTTTAGAAATATCTTTTGTGCTTGACTAAATGTTTAAGCTCTCAGAATTGAAATGCCTATCTCTGAGTGAGCACAAAGCTTGGAAACATGAAAATGTGGATACACTGTAGATTTTCATCTTAAGAACTTATTATTCTATGCCTTTGTGGACTGCTTTGCTTTATTTTCCCAGCTCCTGCTGTCCTTGGTAAATCAAGAACAATATGGTAGCAACCATTTAGTTGAAAGCTAGCTGCAAATTTAATTATCTATATAGTTAATGAAGTTTGGTAACGACACAAACCCTCTGCCTTCAACACCACTGCTATCATAGCTTTATAGAAGATAAAGCAAGGTGATTATCACACAGGCAACATTTTCAGAGAGTTTCTAAGCATATATAAATATAATAGCACTGCACCTATATTTTGCATATGCAAAAAGAATGAGGAAGTTCCTGCTTTGAAGAAATTATTTCCATAGACAGGGAGAAGGCAGAATTCCTGGTCTAGGGCTCTCATGAGGGATTGACTAGCTTTAGCTATTGGTATATAATGTAGATTTGCACTCATTTTATAGTTTTGGCATTAGGCAGGCTAGGTAATGGATATTGTTGAAGCAGAATTCTTTCATATGGATACTTCTTTATAGAGATGGGGAAGTTGGCTACTGTCAGATACCAATGTGTATATCAAAAGGTTTTGCTGTTTTCTAACCTTTAATTTGATATTAATACATTTAGAAAGCTATAAAATTGGTAAAATTTTGTTGTCATTATAATGATTTATTTTTTGTTTGGTTAGATCTGCAGCGTGGGCTGTCAGCGCTCATTTTTAAGTCAATTAACATGGTTCGGGCAATCTGTTTAAATGCAAAGGAAAAAATATCTTCCCACCTTTACACTGTGCCTTAAAAAAACCTAAAGGTGCACAAGTAAAAATGGAATGGAAATCTCAAAGGTTAACCTGGGTGTCTTCCTTCTCCAGGGTGCTCCTAAGCCGATTGCCATCGAGCCGTGCTCAGGAAACAGAGCCGCCGTCCTGACAGTGTTTTTGTGTCTGCCCAGGGGAGCATCAGGAGTTCCACCACCCGGGCAGTCAGGTAAGGCTGCTGGGGTGGCTGTTGTGTCTGTCTCCTCCTCAACTCTCTGCCTGGGCAAAATCACCCTCACAGATCCAAAATAATGGCATAGCAGATAGATACGAGGTGCTGCTCGGTCAAGCTGATGTTAAGTTTAGCCCCAGTGTTGCATTTTTCTTGGGAATTTGGTGTTGTTTCCAAACTAAAAGCCCAGTGATTAAGCCAGCCACATTTCATTAGGACTTCCTGAAGCAGTACCTGTGCATGTCAATATGCTCCAACATTGTCTCTCAGGGAAAAAAGTTTCATATGCAGCCACTTCCATGGTTTCAGTTCCAGCTGCTGTAAATGAGGCTGTACAGGGAATATCAGTGAGTATTTTCACTTCAGGCTAAAATTTAGTGCAGTCTAGTTTGCACCATAAATCCCAACACTTTGCTGGCTGGGACTCAATTAAAATACTAGGATTTCCCAGAATGCCTGTCAGACAAAACCTGGAATTGTGTGAGTGAATGCTTCTGTAGGGAGGTGTTCACTTTGGAAGTGATCCCAGCTCATTTTAAAGTAGCACTTATATTATCTGGAAGCACTTCTTGTGGTGACCTACCTTCTCTGCTAGATCATTGTACAAAAAAATTCTCATAAAATACTTCCTAAACAGGAGGTACCTTACCTGCACCTTTAAAATCCTCTAAATAACTGTCTACAATGATGTGATACAAAGGAGCCATGACAAGAACATGTAGACAGTAATGTGACACTGCACATGTGACCAGTTTACTCATTCAGACTTCACTCGAGCTGGAGCCAAGATGAACACCTTTTTAAGAAATAGTAGACTGCATGGTATGTGCCCAAAATGCAGGAATAAACCAGAAAATATGCTTTCAGGGTAACTTTTATCATTAGGAGCCAAAGAAGATATCCTTTTAACCTTCAAAAATCCATTTAAGAGATTTAAAAGAATTGAGTAATGATGAGGGCAAACTCAGTAGACTTATGTTGGAAATAAGCTCAGCTGGGTGTTCTTGTTTTGTTCTGATCACTATCTGTTATTTATTTGGGAGTTTTAGTTCATTTTTTGAGGGTGAGGGGTGTTAAATTCTTTTCCCTCTGAGTTCTGAGATGAGGACTTAGTTCTTAAAATGCTGTTTATGGCTTGGAATATCATTTTTGGAAGTGCTATGAAAATAAAAGTGTTACTGATGCTTTGTCAAATCCATTTCCTGGAAGAAATATATAAATGTAAGTGCTCTGAAGAGAGCAATGAGAGAGTAAGAATGTTTAGCTTATTCCCTGTTCATGTTTCAAGGAAATGAAAAAGAAATGAAGGTGTTTATTGTCTTGCAACAAGAAAAAAAACATTATGAAAGGAAATTAAAAGTAATTGTTGAAATTGAAGCTTAAAATGTTTTTGGAGGGACTGCTTTTGTTGTTTTCAAATCTACCTGTAATGTGCATCTTGACAGTAAAAATGTATTCATTTAGGTTTTTCATAATCAGCTTCTATTTACCATGTAAGGAAGTCTTTGAAAAGTAATTGCTGATCTTTGCTGTGTTTAAAGCCTGGAAGGTATGGGTGTTTAGAAACAGGACTAGGGTTCCACAACACATAATTTGTGTCATTTTGCGTGTTTCTCAACCTGCGAAAGAATGCACCTCTTTTATAAACACGTTTTGTCCTCCTGTTATGTTCTGTCTTCTCCTTGCTTTACCTTCCACCAGCTTCATAGACATCTATTTGGAATGCTATTCTTCCATTTTTTTATTATGGTACCTGTCAGCCACTTAGTGTTTCAAAATAGATAAATTATTTAGTCCTACAACTTCCAGTTTGTTCGGGGTCAAAAGCAAATAGAAATGCTTGAGCTGTTCAGCCATACTGGTTCAACCATTAGAGTGTATTAGATTACGTGGTTATAACCATTTCTTTCTTGTGCATGATGAGTTTGCTCTGTGTAACCATGCCTAGGCCAGGCAGGGGCTATTATGCAAGTTTGTTGGCATACCTGTAACTCTGCTAATTCCTGTCCTGCAGCACCCTGGGCTGCCTGGGAGCAGATGCTGTGAGCACTGCCAAGTTTTTGGAAATGGTGTGGAAACTTTGAGCACTACACACGTTCTCTATGCAGTTATGACCTAAGTTAGACAAAACCAATGATACCGAGGTGGAAGTCGTGTGTTCAGTAATTATGTCTTGCCAAGTAATATTAGAGTCCTCTATTACTTGCACACAGCCATTCGCCAGCTCGTTGGGATCGTTTTAGGATAGAACTGATCGAGTGTCAAGCACCTTTGTTTAAATGATCCATCAAGGATGCTCATTCCCAGTTCACACTGGGAGAGTGTGGCATTTGTTCCTTCTGTGCATATGTCCCAAACATAAGAAGGGAATGCCTGTATTTTTATTGTCCTGCATTTTCTCCAAAACTGAGGAAGCAAATTCTTTACATAGATAACTAATCTATGCTCCACTGGAGTTCTTAGTTGTATACCTAATTTTTTAAGCTCTGAATTTGAGTTTTACATTAATGAATATTTTATTGGAAAATGTCTCTGAATATTAAAAGAAAAAAAAAACCAAAAGCAACCCAACAAACCAGTGAATAAACTAAACCCTAATGTAAAGGTTACTCTTTGTGCAACATATGTTCTATACTTCACCTTTACCAGCAGCTGGAAGAAAAGTTGAAGCTGCAGATGGTGGGCTTTGGCCAAAGGCTATGCATGGCAAAAAACTTCTCTAGGAGAGACCATATGTCCCAGTGCAGATCTGTGTGTTCTCTGCTTCCTGCAGAAAATACTCACAGGCCTAATTCTGTAAGTTTAACAGTTAAACTGGTTAAAATTAATTTGTGATTTAAGATAGATTTTATACAAATTGATCACATAGATTCAGTTAAAGCATTGATAAAAATTAATATATTGCAAAAAAAGAACCCTAGTTATTGTGATTAGTGTTTTAAAAATGGATTTTTTCAATGATGCAGCTATTTGTAGAATTAAATATCCTGAAGGTCTGGGAAGTCACAAAATGTTGCCATCATGGTAGTTTAGGTGTTTCACAGACCTTACATTTTCTTTTGGGTGTAAGCTAACAGTTCAATTATACTTCTCGGAGGTAACTGAAGTAACTGTTTTTAAGTGAAAGAAATTAGAGACAAATTTTAAATTAGAATGATCAATGCAAAGCTTTAAGTTAAATTTCTCAGTTTGGATTGACTGATAGAGCATGTGCTTTCTTCATTCTTCAATTATCTTATTCACTGCATTGTACCTGTGTAATCAGAATTAAAATTAGAGGGTCCAGAAAAATAGCAATTGTCTGTGAGGTTCACATGTCTATCAGTACAAATGCATCAGTGTAGCTCATATGTGACTTACAAGTTTTATGATACACTGGAAGCTTGACATCATCATTTATTGCTGACCCCGTGATTTAAATGGCTTAAACTCCTCTTAATATCAAAGCAGATCTTATAATGAGAGCAGCTGCAACCGTTCTCTAGAAAGAACTAAATTATACATTGCAAAGGGGATTGAACAAAACAGGTTAGACCAGAAAAAAGAGGATAATATATAACAATGCAGAAAAAGGTGCCTATGAATTATCAGCAGTGGAAGGCCCAAGAATAACTCCTTCAAGGTCTTCATACAGCTCTGGTGATATATTGGGCAATACAGAAAGAGTGGTTTGGTAATGTGATAAATTTTGTTAAAAGAACTGTGACCATGTCATCATTACTACTAAAGCCAACTAAATCCCATGCTTTGAGGTATTGAGTTATTGTACAATAAGTTTATAAAACCATGTTTGCATCATTCTGGGAAAAGGCCACTTTGTGCTGTAAAGCACAAAGAGAAATGAGAACATTAAACCATTTCAAAATAATTCAGAATCAAGGGGTGTAATTTCTGAATTACTTACTTTCACACAGCAGCTCTTGCCTATCTACCAAGAGGGTAAAAGTGATAGAGCACCCAGTAGAAGAAATTCCCTTTTGAGGCTGTAAGCTGAATGGTCTCTGCAGATGTGCACAAATGAGTCTCTCTGTTAAACCTTAGTAGATCTTTAACACCTCCATGGCTATGACAGGATGAGGTGAATCGAACTTAACCCATAAAATAACACTTGGAAGTTAAATGGAAGTCGAAATGGAAGACTGTGCACAATATTCTGTTGTTATATGTACAAATTAGGATGTCAGGCCTCCGAACTGTGATATCTGAAAGTTCCTGTCTGATATCCTTGACTCACAGCAGAATTTTGTGTAATTCTGGCCACACTAACTGTGGTGTTCAATCCTACTTAATCAGCAAGCTACAGTAGGATCACAGAATCAATAAAACTACCATGCCATCTGCCTTCCCTGTCCTCACCGTCGTAATGAATAATGGCTCATTAAGTGTTCTACAAGACAATTAGCTCTGGTTGAAAACAGTAACAAGGCTTTCCTGATTGTATTTATAATTTTCCCTGATTAAAATACAAAAAACCTAATGCATATCATAAGAGGCACATTAACATAAATATGAATTAACTAATAGTTTTTATAGAGTATTATATTTAATTATATTGCTCAATTTTTCTGACCCTTGGAAAAAAAACCATAGCTTATGGCTTTTCATTTGTAGAATGGCTTCATATGTGTACCTCTCTCAGTATGCAGAACTGCTTGCAGACATACACTGGGGCATGCAAGTCTCATGAATTTCTACCTGCTACAAACACATTCTTTTGCACACTCCTTTCATACTTGCAAAATAACCCAGTAAAGTCAGTAGTGCTACAAGGATGAGTGTAGGTTTACCTGCAGAAAAATATAAGTGAAAGATGTAGCAGAAAATACACTGTCCTTAAGACACACAGAGTGGATCTCTGCTTTAGTGAAGAAAAACTGTGACTACTGAAAGGGGTGAGAAGAAAAGTGAGGGTAGAGAGAGACATGGGAAGATATTCACAACTGATTATTTAGATTCCTAAACATCTGAAAAAGAAACCTAAAATTGATATTGCAAAAGGAAAAAGGAACTCTGAAAAATGATAGATGTCTAGATCAGAACAAACATAGTTCTGCATTCTATTTTCCCCAGCTGGCTTATCAGGCCCTACAAAGTAAGGTCCTACTTTTTATTTAAGCAAACTTATTTCTGTGCATCATCCTGTTGTTTGTGCCGTAGCAATCCACTTCTCTAGATTCTCCTTTGTAATTTTGGAGACAGAATATTGACTTACTTTCATTATTTGCTGTTTTATGGACATTGATTCACCAAAGTATAGTTTATATTTGTAATCTAACAGTACTGTTTATGTAAGATAAAGTGGCATGTAAACAGAGAAAACATTATAAAAAACTGAGCAAAAGTAACTATACAACATCCCTAGAAGAGACACCTCCCCCCATCAGGAATAGCAGGATTTTTTCAAATAATGAAACATCAAAACAAAAAATCTCAGTTCTCTTATTTCCTCTGAAGTCCTAACTAAGTGGAAATAAGTGAAACTTTGTATTACACAAAAATGGCGCAGATGTCTAGAACTTGTGTTGAAATACAGGGGTGAGTCAGGCATTTTATTTATTATGCAAAGTTGCACAGTCATGTTCATTTGACCAGAAGCTCTGCAGATAAGCTGGAATATTATAAAAGACTCAGTGGGGAACAAAAATATTTGAGTTTCCTTTTACTGTTTAGACTGTGTGAAGACTGGATTTAATCTTCTCTCTCTAAACTGAGGCATAACTAGAGCATTTTGAATAGAAATGTAATTTTGGTAATGTCTTGAGGGATACTCCATATTAGTTACCAACATGATGCCAGTTAAATGCTCAAAAAAAAAATAGAAAACATTAACATTGTGGGAGAAAATCAAAATAGTCTTCGTAAGAGTTTTAATGACTACAACTAAAGCTAAACTCCTAATTATTATATTAAGCAGTATTTTCAACTTACTGACACTGAGAGACTGTAAAATCCAGGACTCTTTTCAGTTAGCTGGAGATGCTTAACGAAATAGCTCTAAGACTTGGTGTAAACTAAAATCATTTCTTCCCAAGATCATTTTACTGAAGGAGTTGCTTCCTTTTGAGCAGTAAGGCCTATTTTTGGAGTGACTATTTTCTGCCTAATTCCATCCTTCTGCACTGCATCAAATGAGGGAGCAGACTGTGTTTATAGTAGTGACACTGTGAAAAGAACACAGTGGTAAGTGGCAGATGGTGCCGATGATTACTTAAAAAATATTGATGGCAATAGCAAAAACAAAGTAGATAATAAGACCTGCTAGCCACCACCACCCCTACTCCAGCCCAAACCCAGAGCAGTTGCTTCTGCAACGTGCAGGATAAAGTCTACTTAAAAAGTACAGAGGTTCTTAGCACAGAAGGCTTTGTAAGTGATGAAGAATGAGGTATTGATTTTGTCTGCTATTTTACAGAATTTTAGGTGGTTCTGTAATGAATTAGCTTTTACATTGTTCTAGCCATAGAAACTTGATTCCTTTAAATTCTGAAGAATATACTTGGAAAGGACATAAACATTTTAATATGAAGAACATGCAGTATAACGCTAGCAATGTGTCTTCCACACATCTTGGCAAAAGTAACTTATTGATTGGACAGTAAAAGCTTCATGCTGTGGAGCCATCAGCTGAAAAAGGTAAAAAGATAAGAAAAAAAAAAAGGGAGAGAGCAGGAGAATAGAGGAGGTGGAGATGGTTGTTTTACAACTTTATCACTGGATTTGCTGCCCTAGAGGGACTCAATAAAATGAGACATATTAATAAAAACTGTTAAGTACTGTGAACATTTCTTTGACAACTAGTTATTCATTTTTCAATCCAAAACTGTCACTGTTTCTCGAGAGTATTAGAAACACTTTTTTCTTTTGGGGTTTTTGCAGTTTTAGTTGCATAAAGCAAGCAGAATGTCTGAAGAGGGTGTAAAAGTCTGAGCACTGTGAAGTGTAAGTGCAGCCATGTCCATCTCTTCCCCTGTGTGGGGAGATTGAGCTGTTGTCAGGTTGCACCCAGGTGACAATTTAGTGGTTTCCTCTCTCCTATTGTCATGGGAATGGAGATGCAATGCTGAATGCTCACTATCCAAAGCTTCTGGCCACCAACAGATGCTCTAGGAGCCAAACCTTCCGATCAAAGACTCTAACCTGAAATGAAACACCATGCCTCAACCATACCTGCCTGCTCACCATCAGCTGCAGTACCTGGGGCTCTGCTATTTTCCTCCATCACCCACAGTGTTTTAACACAGCAATCAGATCTTGTCTCCACCTTCATTTTGCCAAGGCAAATGAGGTCTGCTCTAAACCTGTTCTTCAGTCTTCTGAAGACCTTTGTAGTGCTTTGTCCCAGTTTTAGCCTCAGTTAATCTCTTTTTACCTTGCATGACCAGGTTTGTACTCAAAGTGCCATGTGAAGGCCCATCTGGCATTGCCCAGTGGCATTAACATTTTGTTGCTGTGTTCCTTTTAACATTTACTTTTTAAAAACATTTTTCCCCCCTTTCCAACTTGATATTTCTGCAGCCAACTTACTTTCTTCCTTGAACTGTAAACTTTTAGAGTATAAGTTTCTGGTTTTTTCCAAAATACATGGCTTTGAATTCTGCTGTTCAATCTGAGTACATACATGTATATTCCTCAAATTCTGGGGTCATGCATCTCTTTCTGGATTATATTCTAAGTCATCTCTGTATTGATGATACCTAGCGATGTGTGCATTGATTTAATTTAATTACATTAATGCCAAGTTCTTTAATGAAAACAAAAACGAATAGGAAAAAGTATGACTCTTGTTTCCATGTTATACCTTCATCAGCCTTCTTTCTCTTCAAAACTATTCTTTGTTTTCTCTTCTTCGTGCCATTATTCACTCTCCATAACCCCTCTATCTTCTCTTTTGATAATTTATCTGTTGATAAATTCTAACATGATAAGATTTCAGAAATCTAGGAAATATTCTGCATGTTCTTTCCCAGCAAATCATCTAACTTATTGTAGAAATCTATCAGGGGATTCTGGCACAATCTTTGATGGAATGTTATTGCATTTTGACCTGTTTTCCATTCACCTGCCTTTAATTATTCCTTCTGGCAAAGCACCTCATAGCAGAGTCTGATTAATAGATGAGTAAATAACTGAATATACTTTTCCTTGAATCTAGACAATATTTTGTTTGAAAGAAACAGCAGTTACTGATCTCAATTTGTATGTGTCTGACATGACAGATTATTAAATTTCCCTGTTACCAGCCTTTGTTTTCTGGTATTCTTACAGAATTAGTGTTCTGATTACCCTAATGTCATTTCATAAAATTTCTGTTTCATCTGTTTCCATATCCTCATTTCATTATCCATATTGATGGTACCGTTTTTGATAAACGTTATCTCCCTCCTTGAAAACCTTCAAATTCACTCCTGGGACAATATTTAGAAAACACCTGATTTCTGCTTCATTCTTTCTGCATAATGACTCTGTCCTGTTTTGGTCTTTTAGTTATATGCAGTGAAAATCCTCGATGTTTGTTTTACTAAACCTTTGCAAGGTGTAACTCACCTTGACTTTTGACAATTCTTATTTGGCTCTTACATGTCTTTGCCTGCAAACGACAGCCTACTTTGTTGCTTGATGCTTTTTAGTCATTTTTGTAGGCTTTCTGAATTTAAAAAGCTGTAAACTTAGGTCTTCAAATTTGATTGTCTCCCAGGCAGAGCCTTAGGCCCTTTGCAAGGCTAAGCTTTCCCTGGTTGAAAGAAATCATAGTGTGCTTTTCTTCTTTTGACATTAATGATACAGACGTTGACAAAGGAAAGGAAAAGAAAAAAAAATATAAAGGCAACTAGCAAACATGGGAAGTTCTCACTTCAGAATTTTGCTGAGAGGTTATACAATACTTATGCAGTTTTTAATGGAAATCTCATGGGAAAAAATATTTTAATATTTTACACAAGTGGAAACACTGATGATCAGATAATGCTGTAAAGCAGCATCTTGTTCTCCTCCTAGCACAAAGTGTTTCTTACATGGAAAATGGCCAGGGCCCATGGAAAAGGGCTCATGTGAATGTACACCTCAATCTAACAGAGCACCTTTTTAAATTTTGTGCTCTTAAACTTTGAGAATTCAACAGATGTCTAGTTAGAGGTGCAAAATTAGGTAAAGTGAACAAATCCCCGTGCAAGTGGTGCACTGGATGATAAGTGTCCTTCCTGTGTGAAATTGTGGTCTGGTTTTATATTCAGTCAACACATACTATGTGGAGCAGATGGCTTACAGCTAAATTAGAACCATAAACCTTTCAAAGTTAAAGTTGTATATGAATTAAATCTTTCAGCAGGGGTCCTATCACCTATTTCTCCTTACTCTAACATTGAATCCCTGGAAAAGCAGATTTTTTTTTTCCCCTTAATCAACAGAAATCAAACTTCAACTAAAAATAATTACATTGAGATCTGTCCTAATTCTTAGTCCTGGCATCATGGAAAGTTTCATTCATTACTGGAACAAAGCAATTGCCCATAATCTACCTTCCCATATTTATTTTATCACACTCTTGGAGTAAGATGCTTCTACTGCCTATTTTTGGGATAAAGCTGTCCAAAATTATACAGAGACCAATCAGATTTATCATTCTTTGGCGTTTGATGGCATCCATCTGTTTATTTACAAAACTGCTAAAGACTTATTGAGTTACTAGACTACAGAGAAAATAAATTGAGTTATCATATGTAGTTAAATTCAGTCCTTGCATCTGCTGTCTTTACAGCCTGTATGGTGTTTTCTGAAATTACACTGGCTTGCAGACCCAGGCTTCAGGAATACATTTACTTCACAGCCTTTTTATGCCATTTCAAGTGAATTTCTAATGCATGAGCAATTTGTGGTTCAGGAAAATGTTGACAGAAGAATGTCAGGGCTTTCTGTTGTTAGCAGTTTAAAAGCATGATAGGGACGGTTCTTACTTAAAAGTAGCTCTTAAAAGTTTGGAGCTGCTCAATTTCTGGAATAATTTGATCTAACCCCTTTCAATCAATATTGTACAACTATTGTAGAAGGATTTAAAGCTTATGGGCACAAATGAACTAATATTACTAGTAAGTATGTAACATTTTTAAGATGAGGGATGGGGAATGAACCCCTCTCGTGCTCTATGTATTCAGTTACTATTGTAAGTACAAACAAAAAGAAATAAGGTTTAAAGTTCAGATAGTTCTTTCTGTTAGTAAAACTGAATAGCAAAATGAGGATATACATCTTAAGGGGATACTTTAGGGATACTACGCATCTTAAAGGGATATTTTAGACCCTGTAGTCTCTGTAGTCCCATGAGTTTGCAACAGTGAACTCAATTATTGCCCACATCCTTTCTGTTTGTGGATGAACTTCTCTGTCACAGTGACATCACTGGAAATGTCCTTTTGAAGGAACTAGTCTGAACCCAGCAAAGATCTTAACTCAGAGGTAGCTGAGAGCCCTGGCTTTGTGTTAATTAGGTGATGATTGTTAGAGAAGGGTTGATGCTGGTTATGACAAATCTCTTACTGTGATATATTCTCAACTTCTCTTGTCTGTATGCTTCTCATAGTTTTCCTTCATAATTTTGGAACTGAGAGGTATAGGGAATATATTCCAGAGAGAGCCATATGTCAGCTCCTGTCCTGTAGGGATACAGCAGATCCAGGTCAGTGCTGCCTGTACAAGCCCAGGGCTGAGTTCTGCATCTCCCTGCACCATCCTTTGGCATCTAAGTATGGCACTGTGCCCACACACAGCACCACCTAAATGGTGCATCCAGATGACTAAGTCTTTGTGGGACATGAAATGGGGAACAGTGTGGAAACCACCAAATGCTGTTTAGGGAATGATTTGGAGCCTAGCAGGGCTGTCAGAACTTGGAGCCTGGTGAATCATGCTTGAGTGCAGAGCTACTTCAAAAATTTCTGCAGGATGCACTACTCTATACTAGCACTAGATGGGCAGGTTTCTCTCATATCACATCTGCAATTCCTTAGGTTAAAAAATAATAATAACAACAACAACAACAAAAAAAGGTTGGAAGTTGATTTTTCTTCTGCTCTTTCTTAAAAATACAGTAAATATGATGTGCTGCAGAAACAATGAGAAGGAATAAGTTTGGACATACAAAATTATCAGGTTCATAAAATAAAACCAGGCTGTTGAAAGGAATTATTTAAAAATAATTCCAAACTAAAAATCCAAGGATCAGTTAAATCTATTTAAAAAATGAAAATAACTAAAATATAACATGAGATGAAATTAGGCTTCTGTGAATGTTATTGGACCTGTCAAGTAAGTCATACACTGCATATATTTTTCATACTGGAGAAAATGAGCTTGAAAATGACTGCTAGCTTGTTAATATGGGAAGAGGACAGACAAAGTAATCCATCCAAAAGAGGGACATTTCAAACTAGTACCTATATGTGAATCACTTCTAAAAGAATCCCTCTTTATAAACCTAGTTTTTCTAAAATGTTTGGGTCTGAAAAATGCTAGTATTAAATGAATCCTTCAAATTCCTAAGCAGGAAGTATGGATCTGAACAGTGGCTGAAAAAGACTCTTGTCACTTTAAGTCTTTCATTTCAAGAAAGTTGTCTTGAGCGCTCAAAAAATGCTAGGGTGTAAAGGAAAAATTAAAAAGAAAATGACAATGGCAAACTATATTTAGGATTGAGAGTGACTCAACATGAAATGATCAAGGAAAGTTTAGAATGACAATGTAGCTATCTTAATTTGTACTATTTATATATATATTGATTACTTATAATTCACAATCCACTGATACACAGTCTGAAGTGTCTTCTGTCAAGTACTCAGTGTTCTCAGCTTCTTTTGAGTGCATCTGACTATAAGTGGGATGTGAAATATCTGGTGCCTTGCCACAGGGCAAACCCTGGAAGGCAGAATAGTTGGATTGCAGTGATCAAAGGGTAACCTTCCTTATCCTCACCCTCTGACAGTGATGTAGCAGCATGAAACCCATAACTGCAGTTCAAGGCTTTCAGACTTGTCCCTGGGAGCATCATTCAGGGCACTTTTCCAGGTACAAAACTGCTTCAGGTTTGTGTTGTCCATTCCTCCACAACCCTTCCCCTTCCTGAGTGTTTGCAGCTGTATCTGCCTCCTTAGGCTCCAATTCACAAACAGTGGAATTTGAGTAAATTCAGCAGAATTTACTCTGTAGTCAAACGGTTTCCCTGACTGGAGGTGGAAGTTTTAAGTGGCTGATTGTAGTTGATCACATCAAAAAGTGAGAAAATCCTCGTGGGGACTTGCATCTACTGGAATTTGCACTCAGAATAGATTTTAGCCCTTGTTCTGCTAACCAGATCCCTGTGTGTTTGTGGATACATGGTCTTACTCTAAGCTCTCTAAAATGGGAATGCTACTTTGTGAGGATGTTGTGGGAATAAATGAACAATGTTTGAGTTGCTCTCAGATTCATTGTTATAAGTGTAATAGAAAAATATCCAAGCAATAGTTCATAGCATGGTTTAGTGCCTAATATCATTCATTAATTTTCAGATGTCTGCATTGCCTCAGCAGAAATGTTTGACTCAAGGATAAGGACTCTTCTTCACTATTTGTTGATGAAATTTCAGATCAGTATCTAAATATATAAGATACTCTGTTGTTCTATTTTGTTGTTTGTTTGGTTAGTTTTTTTCTCAGGGAAAAGCAGATTAATCTGTTATTCTTTCTGCAGAAAAATGATTCCTGTCAAATATACTAATGCAGGAATCTTTGTCCACAATACAGAAATACTGATTAGTCATCATGATGGAATAGATAAGGAATCTTTGATAGCACATTGCAGCTGGGAGTACACAATGAAGTTTTTGTAGAGATATTTTGGTTACCTGAAAATGTATCAATATGCAGAAGGCATAACAAGTTACACTACAAGCTATTACAGCATAACACATTAAATTCAAGAATAGGCTGCATCTTTTCCTGGGGAAGCAACAAAAGAATGCTGGTCATAAAGTAAAAAATTAGCTAAGTATAAAAGTGAACTTCAGATGAAATTTTCTTCACAATTTCTGGAGATTGTAATAGTTACATTTCAAATTTGAATGCTGAAGAAATAACCTTTGAATAAATTCTATTTGTATATGTAAAGGATGAAAACAATGGGGGGTTGTTTTTCAGAAAACAGCAAACCATGGCTGGCAGCACAGGGAGCCACATCCTGAGCTGTGTCAGAGCATTATTCTGAGTGATATGGGAGAAGAATTATGTGTAGCTTTAAATGGTGCCTTAGATTAAAATTAAAATCTATCATTTAATTTACTGTTTTCTGATGATTTAAGAATATATGCTTGGAATAATATTCAGAGTAGAGAAAGCTCTAATTTATGTGAAACAGTGCATTAAAAGCAGTTACTCATCCACCTCAGAAACATTATCAGCTACTCATCAGCTTCAGTTCAGAACAGAATCTGAAGAATGGTCTGAAAAAGGCATCAAATTTCTTCTGCTTTTGAAAGACCTTGGCAATGCAAGATACTGAGTGTGACAAATGCAGTTAGGTATAAATTACCACCCTTCTTGCAGCTACTGGAGCTCGAGGTCCCACTTCCCTCCAATGAAATGCACAGAGTTCCACCTTGATTTGTACTGGAGGAAATCTGGAATGCCACTACAGAACACTCTGTAATCTCCCATTATTTTCAACAGGAGTGATGCCAAACTCCTTTCAAAGTTGATTACAGAATCATAAAAAAAATAAGGCTGGAAAGGACTTTTAGAGATCATTTACTCCCATCTCCCCTGTTCATGGCAGTATCAGCTGCATGTAAACTATTTCTGGCAGATGTTTGTCTAACCTGTTCATAAAAGCATACAAAAATGGACTTTCTGCTTCTTACCTAGGAATTTTTTTTGCCCCATACACTCCTGTTAGAAAAACTTTCTTAATGGTTAACCTAAATTTCCTCTGCTATGGTTTAAGCTCATTACTTTTTATCATGCCCAAAATGAGCATGGAAAAAAGATAATTTACTTCCCTCCTTTTCTCTGCAGACATTTATATTTTTCTGCTTACAGTCTATCACCTTTCTCTATATCAAAATAATCCCAGTTCATCCAAACTGGTGAAGGTCATGTTTTCTAGACCTGATTGCTCTGTATCAGTTGTCTAGATTATGTCTGTGCAAAGACAGGTACAGCAGGAGGGTAGAATAATGAGGGATGGAGGGGGAAACTGAGTATTTTACAAGAAAATGTTACTGAAATTATACCAATCATTCAGCAGCTTTTTTTTTCAAAGTGCCACATTCTCTTTCAGCCTCTTCTTCAATTTGCCCTTTATATATGCACAATATCCTTCCTTCCTACACTCTTAATTACTGCTGTCTGCTACAGTCAAAGGCTGGCAAGCCTAAAATGAGAGGTGTGTGATATGGGACACTGTAATTCTGAACCTGGGCAATATGCAGGATCTGTAGAGTGACAGGAAAATCAAAGCTGTGGTTGATTCAGATTTTCTCCTTCCCAAATCTTAATTTTACTCAGTGACTTGACACTGAAACCAGAAATCTTACTCCACACTTCTGTTTGGCTATTTTTAGGCTTTCCTGCAGAGATCTTGGCCCTGAGCTTTAATTCCTTCTTCCCACACACATGCCCATCTCTTTCCATCCACAGTGGAGTCAATGATTCACGTCTGGTATGCTCAGCCAGCAGGGATCAGTTATTTCTTCCTGTAGGGTTGTGGCACTTTGTAGCAAGGTGCAATGAAAATTCCTTTTAATGAAGAGAAATTCGTCTCAGGAAGCAAGTGTGGCTTACATCCCAGCAGAAGTGCTGTATGGCAATTTAGGGTGTGTGATGTACATTTTGCTTACAAGGATGCATAATTCATTCACCAGGGAATTTGTAATTTATTCAAGTAATCCTTACCTGTGGGATAAAGATTGTCCCCTAAGAAGCATGTATAACTTTATAATCTGATAATTTATTCAGTCAGGATAATACTAAGAAATTCTGTAATAAACTTTCACTATCGTTATTGGGCAACTAGAGCTTTATTCAAATGCTGTTTCCCTGCTACTGTGCTTCACTGATGCTTTTTCTGATTCTTCTCCATTGATCAATAGTGATATGAAAACAGATTTTTAGAAAGCACTATTCTCCTGCATCTTCTCTTCATAAATTATTAGTTTTTTTCTTTGATGGCAGGTACATGAAAATATTCCAGACAGTCAAATAAACAATCAGAAACCATGTCAAGCATTTAAGATTCAGGTTTTTTCACTGGATGCAGAATTTTGTTTTACCATCTTTAGAACAGGTAATTTTTCTACACTTATGGGAGGCCACTTTGCACTTCTGGCCTGTGACAGACCCTATGAAAAATTCAAGACATGCAGGATTTTATATCCCAAATGAGACAATTTGCTACAGCAGGATTAGAGTGTGAAGGTTGTAACAATCAACAGCCATGACCATGGTCACAGCCTGTCCCACTCAAAATGTGTAGCCCAACTCCCAGGGAGAGTTTCCATCAGCTGATAGTACAGGGCATCCTGACACAAAGCTCAAGGAAGAGGCAGCTCCATCCTTTGTACCAATTATACTGTCAAATCTCACTCAACAGCTCTGAGGGGTGCTGGGCAGCAGTTCCCTCGTTAGATCCTGCCCAAAATGTCCAAACATGGACATGCTGGCCAATGCTAGTTTGGAAGCATGGAAAGGCTAATCTGGAGTGTCTGACTGATTGCTGCCCAAAGCCTGTAGCTGTCCCTTAGCCATCAAGCTGGACACTGATACAAGGACAACAAATTTCTAGGAAGTACCATCAACATGAAATATTTCACTTCAGCAAGTGCCCTGCTCCCTGTCATTACCTTCCATGTATTCTGTGCTTTTATATCCTCAAATGTCTGAGTCCATTTATTTGTATAGATACATAAAGGTGTTACTAGAACACCCCAGTGCAGCAGAGTGAATTTACAATCCACACAGCGACCAATAAAATATGTTACAAATTCTAATTCCCAGTCCTGAATTAAGTTAATGTGAGTTTATCCAAATGAAAAGGGGAGCTCTCAGATCAAATCAGTGCTTTCAGTAGATGAAAGATGTCTAGATGCCTGCAAATTATGAAATTAGTTCCCAAGCTCATCTTCTAAACACACTTTATGGTTGTACTTGTGAGTGGGTTTTTTGCCTATTTTAGGTGTCTAGTGAAAGCTGATGTCCCTTCAGTCATAACTCCTGTAGCTGACTAAGAGATGGAACATAGTTATAAGAAAACTGTTGTTCATTTTCACACTCACCAATGGTACAAAAATAATGTAAATGAAAGATGAGCATGGACACTGTCAATAAATTTAAAAAGCAATTATGATTGAAAATATTAATTCCAGTCAAAAGATCTTTGCTCGCCAGTTGCAGTACAGCCTCTATGAACAAAAGTGTGCAAATGCACCATATACTGACAAAAATTATTACCTTTCTTCTTCAGAAGTAAAATATTGTGCTATGGCCACACTTGGATACAAAATCTATGGATACAACCTCCATATCCTATTCCATGTGAGGAATTGCATCACTACAGTGATACCAATGCCATTAAGACAGAAAGGTCTTAGAGAAAGAAGTCTCAAGAAACTTCATAAAAGAAATTATTTCTGTCTGTTCCTCCTGGTGTTTGTTCCTGGTGTATATCCTTTTTATCCCAGTACCTGTCTAGGTTACCTTGTGCTGTTGTTGCTTGTGTACTTTTGATAAAATAGTTGTTACCTTCTCCTCTTCAAATTTCTCCTCCCAAATTTCCTAACCTCAGTAGCCACTGTATGCATTTTCTTCTACATTTTGAAAAGCAAAAGTTGAGACACTTTGCTTCCCCAAATTATTTTCCTTTTGATATCAAATTGCATGCTTGAATTTTAATGCTGCATTTCTTGCTCTGGGAGCTGAAACTTTGTTTACTCAGCTGAGCTCTGGCAGGACTGGTGCAGTTTTCCCAGCATGGAAGTGCCTGCTCCCTTACTTTGAAGGGAGCTGTTTCCACTTGTTCCTTAATGCTCCTAGAGAAAATGCCAGCAAATATGGAAGTTGGTGAGGGCTGTTGTGGTTCTTGTAATATATTTTCTATTAGAATGAAATGGAAAGAATGCCACATTCATATCAGGGAGCACCAAGCTCATAATCAGATGGTAATGATCTGTAGATGAAGAGGAGATCCGTGTCCAAGCACGTAATCTGCTTTGTACTTGTTAGATTGAGCTGACTATGACTTCAAGTTATGAGCTCTTAACTGTTGGTTGGCTTTGTTTTCCTTTTGGTATTATTTATGTCTTTTGGATTGCAATACAAAGGGCTCATTGAAAAATCAGTAATGAATAAAAGCCTCAACTTCAAATCAGTGGTTGTAAGCACTCTCCAAAGTATAGGGAAGATAAGGGAACATTGATTTCTCGAGAAATCAACTATTAGGAAATTAAACAACTTTAAAAAGGTGGGGATGTTACCTTGGCAATGCTTCATGAAGTACATTCTGATCTTGGCTCTTGGATGCCACTTATATCATCTTCCTACAGGCTGGAATGCTGTTTTGCCAGCGCTTGAAAAGGAAGAATTTTTTCCTGTTCAAAACATTTTCAGCATTTCAAGCCAAACAATTTGTGGAGAGGAATAGATCTCTATGAAAGAAATAAGAGCAGACTATTCATTATCTGGAATCCTACTTTAGCATGTTCTTTGTTTTGGAAGCAAGGCTGTGAATTGTACTCATATTATGATCTGACCAGCTACGAATGAAAGAGCTGGCTGGTTTTGTCTCCATAGTTATGTGCCTTTCTTGTAAACTCTGACTGAGCATGCTGTAATAACTTTTTCTTGTTCCAGACTGGTGAGGTTGAAATGGAAAGAAACAAACCTGATTGAAGTTGCAGATCTGCTTGTAGCTTGTTTCATTCTAGATACAGTTGGAGCCAATTTTATTTCCTATTAGTCAAGATTAAAAAAAGCCTCCAGTCTCACATACACCGACTGCACAAAGGAAGACAGATATGCTACAGTTTGATTTCCTGGATCTCTCCTTGATTCAGTGAGAGGGGGTTGTTAGATGAGGCTGGAAAGACAAATGCCCCATTTAAAGGTTGAGATGCTGAAATGGGATCAAACTGTTAGAGCAGACAGCTTTTTTAACTGTGAGGTTGCCCATGAGTGTAGCAGTGCAAATGAAAGCAGTAGGTTGTTATGGGGTTTGTTCAGATTCAAAGTGATGGTTGCATGGAGAAATATTTAATTGGAGAGAAACTTCTGATGCTGTTCTGCACTCACAAATATTTTTCAAGCTAATGCCTCTCTTATTTCTTAACAACAAAACCAGAAGCGTAAATGGAAAATGAAGTCAACCTTACAATATGTACCAATCCTTTATGAGCAGATTTAATTGTTCATTGTCTACCTATAGAGTGGTGTGCTGATGTGACAGCACAGAATATTCTGACTTCTCCCAGACTTTTAGGAGACTTCAAGGTGTGATTATGGAAAATAACATTCAAGAGATTGTGCAAGCTCTGTGTGACATATTACTTGAAAATGACAAGAAAATGACTGCTCCTCTGAGGAGGTAGATGCTGCTGCATGTAAACATATGGGAAAATGTAATTTACTACATTTTGCTTGTGGAAGCAGTTATTTTTTTTATTTAAATGGAAAGACAACATTGTTACAGTGTTACTTGGTATTAGTGAGTTAGCTGTTCTTCCCACATATACAACTTTCTTTTGCATATAACAGCACATGCATTTTTTTGAGAACATGATAGAAAATGCAGCCTTAAAAAATAATTTATGAAGTTTTAAGAGCTCTTAAACAGATGCTTTAGAAGTTATTTCCACATCATTGTGCCATTCAGTCTATGCTTTTTGCTACTCCCAAAATAACTTGTTATGTTTTAGAAATGTTGAGACATTTAAGTGTATTTTAAATCTGTTTCTATGTGCATGTGTGAGCATAAAATTTCATGTTTTTTGTCAGCTGAATATAAAATGCTTGGGAACCCTTTCTTTAGAAAGCTCACATCTGTAGAAATGGTGTTGTTCAAGAAAAATCTGTGGTTTTTCAAATTTATCAACTGATCAATACCATCTTTCTGTACAAATCCTACCCCAATGCCTTTCAATGATGTATCACTGTGGTACATCATTAAATATTTAACATTGATTATGTAAGTACTGCAGGATTTAATTTTGTTCACTGTACATAAAGACTTGTGAAACTTGGCAAATAAGTTTCCACAGTATGAAGAAGGGATTGAAATGCTTTGTGATGCTGGTCTTTTGAATAGGAGTTAAGTGGAAATGAAGAAATTGGAGATATGCAACAATACAATTTAGAGACTTGAGAGGAATGCTCAGAATAAGTGGTCAGAAACACCTTGGCTGTGAACTTTGCTGATCTGAACCAAGAAACACCTTGACTATGAACTTGGCTGATCCCTTTGCTGTGGGAATTATCCCTGTAATTTAAAATATAAGATCTAGTTTATTTATATCTAAATTCTGATTGCTTAGATACCAAGCAGATGTTTATTTTCTAATACTATTAATGATTCAGTCAGGCTGTATATCAGGCATTAGTACCTATACATAAGGTTGTCTGTGTCTGTAGCTATTTCAAGCAATTAACAAGTTTAAATGTAACTGCTGTCATATAGGTGGCCATTTTGTCCTATTTATAACCTTGTTTTTGAAGTGTTTCTGTAGTTAGATATGAAGCATATATTCAGACAAACTTAGGTCTATGTGCTAAGTTTCCCAGCACAGTGGAATGAAAGGTTTTTGCAGAAAAAATATGTTTACATTCAAAGGCAATTTCTAACACTTCTGTTGTTTACAGCACAGTTTTAAATCTGATCAAGTTAAAAAAACCAACAACAACAACAATAAAAAACCAACCATGGACTGAAGAAATGCTATTTCTTTGTTACCTGAATTCAGTCCAGTTTGGTGGACTCATAAACTGTAGAACATTACAGTTTTCTTTCTTCTTGTTGCATTTCATAGGAAAAATTGATGGCAGGCCAAAATAATAGCTGAACTCAAACAGTTTTAAGGATTGAGGTCCAGGTTGCTAACCAGAGCAGCTGTACTGTGAATGTTGGTGCTGCTGGAGCAGTGGGGAAAGAGGAGGACAAGTCAAGGTTCTGCTCCTCAGCCGCACCCTCCAGACCTGTCAGGGAGCATTACCCCTTTGCCACATCTGGGAGGCCATGGAAAAGATAATTTTCACCTGTGGGATTACTGCTGACAATTCATATATTTGGTCCTGAACATAAAGTTGAAGGGTTGTGTGATGCAGCTGATTTATCAATATCAAGCAGTAAGGCACTGGGGAGAACATTGCAGCTGAGCTAGCAAACCTTTAAAGTCTATTCATTAAAGCAAACAAACAGAAAAATTGGAGGGGGGGGTGAGGGATTGCTTCAAGGGTTATTTTAAGAGGAAATAAATGAAACTAGAAAGTTTTTGCAAGTAATGGTTTGCCAGATTTGTCTTATTCCCTTCCTCTGGGTGAGTGCATTGTCATGCAGACCTCGGTAGCGTGATATTCTTGTGTGTTTCTGCAGAACACCTGCCATGTTCATTGCAGAGGCTGGACCATAACAAAGGATAAAATTGTGTTTGAACAAACAGCTGCAATGTTTGAGGGTTTGCTCTTGCCACTCACATATAGCATAATTTTTTTTCTGAATGTGAATGCTGTTGGATGCACATTTAAGGGTGGGGGATGTGTGTGCAAAGACATGCATGTACACCTGGAATTGAGGAAATGAGGAGCTTTCTGTTGCTGCACAAAAAGAACTATCAATTTCCTAGAAGAAGAATGCCATAGGGCCAGTTTAAACATTTTAGTGCTGTAGATGTATGACTTTCAGCCCTGGGTAAAAGCTGGCTGAATATGTCATAGACATGATTTGTCTTTGGATGATAGCAGCATCTCTCATAGAGCACTCCACTCAATCTGTGGAATGATATTAGTAGTGAATGTGGAGAATGCTCTTTTCCAGTAGCTTGAGGTATACTTATATGAATCTAGCTGGTGAGTGACATGGTAAATAAAATCCAGAGGAAAAATGATACACAGTTAAAGATGTATTTTAGTGACGGGCAATGCAGCAGCAAACAGAGTCCTGCAGTTATCACATGAAAATAAGAGGAAACAAATGCCTTCAAGAACTAATGATCTTTTATCTGTTATCCCAAATTAGACTGGGAAAGATCTATTTAATGGGGAAAAAAAAAAAGCTATTCTGCTCCATTTTTTACTAAATCTCGTATATTCCCCTCCTCAGCACCCACACTCATGAAATGAATATTAGGAATAGAATTGTTGCATTTAGAGGAGTGTATCAATGCACATATTGACAGTGTGGAGGTCTGTGAAGGTACATTATTTTACCATCTACATAGTTTAAACCACATTTTCTCTTATCTTTCTGACACAAATTCTAGCACCAGAATTACATTAGTCCCCATGGTGGATCTTCATTTCTGACAGTAGATTTCTGAGCAAATGAAAAATCATCTAGTCATTTTTCTCTAATTAGTCGTGTCTCTAAATACCTAATTATCACTGGGAACAAATTGCATGCTACAAATATAATATTATGGAGAGCTGTTAATCTGTTAAGATTCTGCTTTTGAGTTTTGTACCATTGCTGCAGCTGTTAAAACAGAATTTTGCCACCTGGATATATCATTACCATTTTACTGTAAAATTCAGAAATAACTGATGGGAAACCAGAGTATTGGAGTTGGCTTCTTTAAGCATTGTGCTTGTCAGATAAATAAATGTATCCTTATGTCCTTCATAATCTACTCTTTTCCATACTTTAAGCTACTTTGGTATTCTTAAAAGGTGAGTCTGTGGCAGCGATAAAAATTAACTGTTCTTTCAGGGTTATTTGGTTTGTTAATAGCTTGGTTTGCATTGTCCATATATACATGGCAAGATAGAATAACACAGTAGATTCATGGAGTTTTCAGCCAAATGCAATCTGTATGGAAATTGCATGTTTCTGTAGAATATTTGACAGTTAAGCTTAGGTGGCTTAACTGTAATTAACGTGTAATGTGCACTTTGGCTAGAAAAGAGAGATTACCAGGTACTTACCTCATGATTATTTCAGCATGCTCTACACAGTTATGGCTTGTGGTCACAGAAGTGCAGAGTATTCTCAGGTCATTCTGAAGTCCATTGGTGATGAGTATCTCCAGAACCTCCTAGATGAGGTCCTGAATCCCTGGAAAATATACAGTGACTGTATGTAAAGCATAATTTATGGGTGATGCCTGCATTGAAGTAATGCCACTGCTTGTAAATGATATAATCAAAAATTCCCAGCTCAAGGACATTCCTGATCACTAGAGTTATAAAACTTTATTTGTAGTAAAACCTCCTTTTAGAGCTGAAGTTTCTTATATTCCTTTTTCCTATTTTCATAGCAATTCTTCAGGCTAAAAGATTTTAAAGGGTGACATGTGTGAACTAGAGTGATTTCAGTTTTAGAGGTAAATGCAGCTGTACACACATTATGTTTTTGTATTGATCTGCTAATATGAAACCTATAAAAATGTGGACTGATAATAAATTGAGAATTCTAATTAGCAGTCATCATGCTGCCACCTCTTCTGTGTAATTAAATCAGCAAAAATCCTGAAAATATGAAAGAGGTGCTTGAAGAAGTCTGTCAGTAATCTCATAAGAATACAGCTAAAATTTATGCCCTGTTTTACTTTCATGAAAAAGTTAATTAAACTAATCAGCGCTTCAAGAACCACAAGAGAAATCCTGTCCCAAATTCTGTATACAGACAGCCTTGAAATGGGAATGAGGACATAACCACGCTGTGTCCCTTGCCAGAATCTGCAGGGACCTGTGAGGGTGCTGTGAGCATTGTGACCTTCTCCTCTTGTGTTGGTCAGTCCCAGTGGACTCAGATTCTGCATCTGTGGAGCCTTGGAGTTGTTGTAGGATTCATCATTTGCTGTATCCAGAGACAACAGATGTGGTGACTTGTTTTCCTCTGGGATCTGCCCACGTCTGTTCCTTAGTCCTTATGTCCCCTCTCACAGAGCAGGGAGCTGGCTGGGTCATCATGAGCATACTTTGAACTGGTGTGGGGATTTAGACACAGGAACCTGAGGAGCTAGGCTTGGAATCCAAGCTGGCCAGAGGTGGACAGAAACCAGTGCATGTGCTGGAGCAGAGAGAGCAGGAACCCAGGCAAGGCTGAGGCTGCTCCTTCCTAAGGAGCTTCTTATCCCAGAGGCTGGTTGGCCTCTGGGACAGTCTCCCAAGGGAGGGGTCACAGCACCAAGCCTGACAGAGCTCAGACAGCATTTGGACAATGCTCATGGACACGTGGTGTGACTCTTGGAGGTGTGCAGGACCAGGAGTTGGACTCGGTGATCCTTGTGGGTCCCTTCCAACTCAACATATTCTGTGATTCTTGAATGAGCTATGGATCACAGCGCAGTAAAACACACCAGAAGCCTATGATGCCTTAAACCAGGGGAGCTGTGAGTGAGCACCTCCTTGCACCCGGGCTGGCTTCAAGGAGACTGGTTTCAAACTCCAATTTTTTCTGGCAAAAGAGAGAAACAGAGGTTCTGAACCTGCTTACTTTAGAGGAGCCAAGACAGAGTAAGCAGAGCCCCGATACCTAAAGCACACAATGCAATAGTTTGATAAGTTTTATTCAGAGAAGACATTCAGCTAAAAGCCATGATTGTGAGCTAGATTGAAAAGCAAGAGAAACACGAAGGCTATTTTTCAATGATGATCAAATGGACCAGTATTGCTGAGTAATTCAGTTTTGGTGGAATTTGATTCCTCTGTGTTGTGATGTCTGGAAGGCAGCATCTGTTTCCAGCACTCCAGCTGGGTTATTTGTTAGAATGTTTTCTGTTTTGTGGATTTTTTTCCCTAGTGGTGGGAAGCCTTAATCATGGGTCAAGCCTGCATTGTTTTAGGCACTAAATGAACTCAGAACAAAGAAGCAGTTCTGCTGCCATAGCGTTTGTAATCTAAGTATAAAACAAGAGACAACAGATGGGTCTAGACAGACGGGGGAGCATAAGGAAACAATGTGACAGTACTGGGCAGCCAAAAAGTCAGTGTTCAAGGGAGAGCAGCAGGCCAGCTATGAGTTTTCTATCAACAACATATCAAAGAAAGGATCTGAAATGAGATAATTAAGACAGCTTTGCAGATGGCTGTAGGGAACTCCTCCTAAGAATGAGGCAGTTTGGTGAGGAAGGGCTTTGGGAGTAAAGACAAGCATTTTGTGTTTTAGGGCATAGAAAGTGGGAAATAAAGCAGAAAACACACAAATAGTGTTGATACCACCAAAAATATTAGATAAGTACATGAGTTTTTTGCAGCAGCATTCTGTATAGGTAGGAGTGAGCTAAAGCTGCATGCCTTTGATCCACTTGTAAGCGAGGAAGAATGTGAAAAATGCTCCTTCCTCTCATCCTCACTGAAGGATTTCTCCCCCATTGTATCAGCAGACACTTCTTGGCCACAGAGAATTTGATAAGATTCACTTTTGAGCACATAAAATACTTTGTTTGGGAATAGAGGCTAAAGAACACTTCTGAACTCCCAGAATTCAAAAGCCTGGATTTGGAAGTCAAATATTTTTTTTTTTTCTCAAACAGAAAAATAATCAGAAGACCGTGTTTGATTGTACTGGACAGTTGGTAAACAACTTGACAGCAGTTTCATCTTATGGTTACATTAGCTATTATTTTATATGGCAGTTGTATTTGGCAAATTACAATTTTCCTTTGAAAATGATCCTTGGAAAATAACACATGACATTTTAAAGTGCCATGGTCCATATAT
Organism: Vidua macroura; assembly: GCF_024509145.1. Lineage (NCBI taxonomy): Eukaryota > Metazoa > Chordata > Aves > Passeriformes > Viduidae > Vidua > Vidua macroura. Next base: position 7,408,142 of record NC_071578.1, on the reverse strand, counting down.
GCAAATGAATAAATGCAAGATAACTACATACAGCTAGATGGTGTTAGCTGAGTTAAAAGAGCCTTTACTCTCAGATCTCTCATTTTAGTATTTCAGTATCCCATTACTTTATTAATAAAGTTTTCTGTATTTAAAATGAAAATTGCTTGCAAAAAATATATAAGCATTGCTTGCTTTCAATTTCTGTGCAGTACATAAAGAAGATAATAGCACTGAGTATCTCTTAACAAAATGAAATCCCTCCATATGGCACCCTTCTCCCATTAAGATGTATAATATGAACCCAAAAAGCATCTTTTAAAATAATTTTATAACTGAAATGGGATTTTAGTTTAGCTTAATTTGTGAATTGCCAGAAGCAAGAATTATCCTTAATGCTGTCTGTATAAGGGTGCTCCCACAGCTGCTCTTAAGCAATTCTATATCAAAATAACCAGGAGCTGTCTCACATTCATCCAGAAGTTAGGTTTCTCATCTGAATTAATCTTGAGTTTCCTTGCGAGTCAAAAAAAGCACTTGGACAGGACATCTTGTCCTGTTCTATTACATGAGTTTGAAATAAAATTATCCATTAAATCTCACTCTTGAGGTATTCTCTGTTCCTCTTCTACAGAGGGAGCCTAGATGATTAGCTCCTCACCTCACTCTCGACAGCTGGAGTTGGAGGAGATTAAAAACAACCTTAGAAACTGAGCTGAACTGCCTTTTATTTCAGGCTGTCAAATGTAGCATGGTGCTGCAGTTCACAGACCTATCTCTGCTCAGCAAGCCTGGGGAGAATGAGAGTCTGTATAGAGCCAGGACAGAACAGCTGCATCAGTTAACCTGGCAGCTTCACAGCTCCAAGACTGTCCAGGTTAGCAGTGACCACGAGCTGGAGCAGGAAATCCTTGAGAAGCTCTAATGTTTGGTGTGAGGTGACCCCAATGCTGTGAACTGAGTTCTGTGTGAATAATTAATAGGCTCACACGCAGTGATTCTGACATAAAGAAGAGGCTTTGTTTAAAAGAGCAGTGTTTTTTTTGGTTTTTTTTTGTTTTTTTCTTTTGCATTACTGGACTGTTCTCATATCAACCTCTTTGCTTCATCCATGAGGTCCTCACCTGAGTACCCAAAGCATCTTCTGTGCTTGAAGTTACTGCTGACTCTGCAGCATGGCAGAGTCTATTGTGCTGCAAAGATTGGATCTGGGGAATGCAAACTGAGAATTTGCAGGAGTCTTTCTTCAGCTATTTTAATTTAATTCTTAGAGCTACTTGCCAGATGCCAATGCATTTGTTTGAGTGCAGCGACCATGATTCTGTCTCACCTGCTCTCATCCATAATCTGCTTTATAACTTTCTCTGTTAAAAGTTCTGGTAGCCCTGCTGTTTGAAAGACTTTTTATAGAGTTCTTAGAGCCTGTAAAAGAAGACTTTTTCATAAATCATATTTTTTAAAGTGCTGCTCCGAGTGATTTGACATTTTTTCAAAAGTAAGATAAAAGTTTATGTACTTGGAAATTATGTCCCTAAGAAGTATGCACTTTATATTTTATTTATTTTGATAGCTTATGTTATGATACATTTGATAGATCCTGAAAGACACTGTCAGTTTTAAAGAAACAGCCAATAAACTTTTGTTAGTGGGGAAAATGTGCCCCATAATGATCAGATGCCTTTGTCTATGCAAAGACATTGTATCAGCCTTATGACACTATTTTTTTCCAAAATTTTTGTTGTGTGTTTTTGACCAGTGTTACATAATTCAAGAAAAGTAATATTTGACAAACATTTGACAATATTGGACAATATTTGAATGAAGGTCAAAAAGCTTTGGGGCACAAATTCTCTGGGATTATAATCCTTAAAGAAAGCAGGTGAAAGACAGTAATGATACATTTTCTTATCAAAGTTTAGTCCATATATATGCGTATATAAAATTCTAATACCAACATGCTGTAAGTAATGTCAATTGGACTTGCATAATTTGCTAGTCAGGCAGAAAGAGAACCAGAACCCAAAATAGCGAAATTTTTGATTAACCTATTGCATGTGGGAGAGACTATTCATTAACACCAGCTGAAGATATGACACACAGCTCTTCAACATTATCTTTCAAAATACATTTCCTCATAATCGAACAAATTTGGAGAGCAGTGTGAAAATTCATTGAGTTGAAAATACAAATTAATCAGTAATGATACTTAAAATAGTATCAATGCAATGGATTTTTGAGCTAGAAAAAAACTGAATTGCAATTACCAGGTGGAAAAGTTTAAACAGATGTGTTAAGTTTCTGGCAGCCTTCAACCAGTTTGATTGGTGGATTACAAGGTGAGAGCAAGACCAACACAAAAGTCTTGTGCATGTAGTGAGGTGCAGTACAAGCAGAACTGCAGTGTAGAGATAAGAGACTACTTAAACTCCTGCCAAGCAGTTCTGCTGGGTTTGTTCTATTTACACTGATCCTGCAGTCAGTGCACGCAAAGATTTTTCTTTGTCTTGTGAAGGACCAATAATTCTGAAATTTCATAAGGGTAATACTGTGATTTTTACTGGAGCAGGAAGCCCTTCACTGCAGGCAGAGTACAAGCAGTTGTTACTGTCATTGTTTCACAGAATGATATAAAGTACTTGTTTACAGGCATATTTTTAAACTGAGGAGAGATTTGAGTGTTTTATAGCTGTAAAAATCTTTGCTATTCTGTCAGAGCATGTCTGCATGTGCAATGCCTCACTAACATTTCCTTTCCTCATCCATTCTGTATCTCTCTCCTCCCCTTACTACCAAACATCAGAATATATTTACTCTGTCTGTATCCCCATGACAATAAAAACAGTAGCAAACTTGAGGGTTTTGTCTGAGGGTATAATTACATTTAATAATGATGGTTTTGAATAATTTTTCCCTACAACCATATTTGATTTTTAACACCTTTTCTAGGAATCTTACTCTCAAAGAAAGCTTTAATACCAACTCAGTGGAAAATTGCTGCCATGTAGATAAGAATTACTGAATTTATTTTTTCTTGAGATGGTGGATAATGTACCATGGTGAATTTATGGTCTGCCACAGTAGACCATAGTAGCTTCTTGACAGTGCAGTCAAGAAGCATCTTGTTTTGGTAATGAAAGGAACCCTCTATGAATCTGTGAGTTCAAGGCAGGCAGCCATGGGAACCTTGTCCTTTGCAAAGACTTCCACTTGGAAAATGCCCTGGCAGAAGAGCTGCCATGGTGCAGTCCTACAACGAGAGGGATATTGCTGAGCTCTGCTCTCAGCCCTCCTGGGGCAGAGATAATTTCTGAATGACCTAAGGTTTGGTCTCCCCTGCTACTGCCCCAGCACAAAGGTTTCTCCTGGGCAATTCATGAATTGACTATTTGCATTCAGCTATAGCCTTTAACAATGTATTATGAGAGACATCTGTTATTTGTGGAGAAATCACCCTTTTTCCTTCTGTTTAGGTGTATTTTTACAGTGATTTCTATTTCTAGTTTGTTCATGCTCTGAAATAAAGTGTGGCAAAAGTATATGTGAAATTATCCTAAGGGTAGAAGCTGAAGTGTTTATAGTTGGTAAATCTAAGTATACAGTATAATTAAAACAATTATTTAATCAAAAGATGCTTTCTTAAACTGCTTTGCAATTAGTTCTATTGAAATAGTTCTTTTATTTTCCATGTGTTTAATTTCTGTTTTGGTCTCTCCAAAGCACATTTTTTTGTAGAAGGCAAAACAACTTTACATCTATAATTATAGTTTAAACAATCCGGGGTATGCATGATCAGATTAAAAGACTAAAGTAAACCTTACCATAATGGAACCAAAACACAGGAGAATATACTGTGGTGGATAACTCTGTTTAAGGCTATGAGCCTATGGGTTTGTTTACAATATTTCCTAGTTTCAGGGATATTGTGTCACTGTATATTCCCAGAGAGTTGAAAAAAAAGGATTTCCCACTGCTGACACATACTTTGCAAGTGTTTGCTGAATAGCACAGAGCTGGTTTATAAATTGTAGCAGTAATGGATCCCTGGTTATGGGTTTGTTTGTAATATTGATTTCCTGTCAGTCAGATTTTACAAAGAGCTTCACATTCTTGTCTTGCATCTCTGGTCTAGATGCCGCAGGTATTAGCCTCAGATTGTGGAAGAGATTTGCAAAGAGAATGTTTGTGTGCACGATTGCTCTAAGGCTGATGGAAAATTGGTTTGAAGCAATGCCTGCTCTGAGAGCCTTTCTGCAGGTCTGGTGTTAAGTGTTCTGAAACCTGTAGGCACATCTTTTCTTTCCACAAATATTTTTGTGGAAGATGACCATGGGGAAAGAAAGTAATCACATGAAGCTCCTAAGAAGCTTCTATTAAGGGATGGACCCTTCCCTATTGACAGGATGAGTCTCTGCCAAGTTCTAGTCCAGACACCTGAGTAGAAATTGAAGGGTGCAGTGGGTGCATTGATGTAGGCACGTGTGTGGATACCTTAGGAAAAGCTTAGCAATATGAGGAATGTTTTGGAAATCAAGAGGAAAAAGCCTGAGAGATGGGAAATCTACAGAGACCTGTCCTTTCCTTCCATGCTGAAAACCCGTGTTTGGTCTGGCAGGTTGGGAGTGATGTTACCCTGGGTCAGCAGCAGATCCCCTCAAAGCTCCCTGTTCAAGGGTGGAAATGGAGCTCACCTGGGGAGGGCTCCACAGGGCCCTGAGCCCAGTGTGGAGGTTCTCTGGATCTATCATGTCCCTCCCAGGGAAGACTAGGAATGATCTAACAGTGATGAGTGGAGACAGCAGAAGCTGTGCACCAAAGTCCAGTGGTCCTTCTGTACCGGAGGCAGCAGAACCACAGTTGGATGCAGTGAATTGTGCATCCATAATTCACAATTCACTGCAGAGCTTCAAAATGTAATCAAGAGAGATTAGTCATGCAGAAAATGTCTAAAGCATAATTTCATTAAGGCAGTAAGAACCACAGTGTCCAGCTATATGTTCACTATCTGGTTCCTGTGCAGGGTTTGTGCACTCCTGGCATGAGAAGAGCAGAACACTGCTTTTTTTCTCAGCAGAACACTCAGTCAGGTAAGGGATCTCAGAAGGGCTGCAGTCCTGAGAATTTTTTTCTTTTAAACAAGAATTAAAACTTTTTTTTTTTTTTTTTTTTACATCTTTTGATGTATTTAAGCTTTTCTCCATAATTTTAAGTCTAGGAAGACCTATTGTAGGCAATACATTTTATGCTTCATTTTACCCTGTCTTTTGTTAATACTTAAGTTTCAAACATTGGGTCTGTTCCTATTAAGGGACAAGGTTCATCAGGCCTAATTACACACAGCTTTCAGCACATCACTAGGAGTATTAGAAAACATTGTTGCAGTGGGAACATGCAACTGAATTTCTTCAAGATTTTGTTACTGAAACTGAAGTAGACAATGATCTGAAAAAATATTATATTTACAGCATAATTTCAGATAGGATTTGTGTTGGTTCTTTACAGACTGACAAACACAAAATACATAGACAATTTGTTTTCTCATCTAGAGGCTTGTTTCATTTGCTAAAATTACTTTATTTACTAGACAGCAAAGAAATCCATATTTTCAGATCATTTGTTTTTGTAATTGCTCACACCTATGTGTGTTCCTTCCAGTGCCTTTCTGTCATATTGGTTTTTCTGACAAACTGACTCCAACTTTGTTGTCTTTCCAGGTTGTCTGCTTAATTCCTTATTTTCACAGAGTTTAAGATGTGAATTGTTAATTTACCTACTCTGATGATTTATCACATTTCCTTTAAGCTCCTGTCCTTTAGGTTTTCTGAGCTCAGGCTTTAGACTTACATTTTAAACCTGTCTTGCTGAAAGGGTGAAAGAGCCTTTTTAGCACATGAGGAAGGAAAGATCCTTCCTCAGAACTTCTAAAATGTGATCAAATCCTTTCCTCTTGCCTGAGTATAAAGTGGAGAGCCTTTCTGCAGCCATTGCTTTGATTTTGGTATATCCCACATTGTTGTCCCAGGCACGTGACTTCATATTTTGTTCCAGTGGAAAAGCAACTGGTAAGAAAATGAAAATTTAAGAGATTTTTTCTTTCCTATGGGTGCCATCCTTACCACTGCTGACTGTTCTGTTGTTCCTACCCCTTGCCATTTTCCCATAAATGGCAAGATTGAAAAATATGGGACCTGTAAAAAACCTATTCAATGACAATTCCTGTGACAGCTGTTTATGTTTATTTTGTCCTTCTTTAATCACTTTTATATAGTCCCATTGAATCCAGACATTTAATGTAATCTGTTCATATTTTTTTTAAAATGTGTTACTAATGTGATCACTCCTATCCTTTAACACTTCTCTCAGAGGGCAGCTGAGCCCACTTGAAGCCTTGATTTCTCTTTGGACAGGCCTCTCTGCTGATTTTTCAAATCATGACAGGAACCCTTCCAGATTTGGATGGCTCAGCTAAGTGTCTAAAGTCAGGTGGGATGAATTTGAGATCTTCATCCCCATCACAAAACCCCAGTCTACCTTGATCTGATGGATTTCTCCAATTTAAGCAATCTGTTCCCGCACTGTAATGTACTTCTCTCAATCATCACTTCTTAATGTTCTCTCCCCACCTTTCCCACTTCCATCTCTGCAATTTATCTCATCTCAGACTATTCCCCTGTTGCCCCATGCACAGCTTAGCTCCACCACTGCCCCTTTCTTCCCTGCACTGTTTGCTTCATCTGTCCCTGCTATGCCCATTTCATCTCTAGAATATTTTTTTTTCCATTGGGATAAAGCATATTCTCATGTTTTTAGAGCCCTGTAAAAATTGATATAGCTGTATATATTTTTTTCTTAATTATCACATTGCAGTTTCAAATAATATTATGTCTAATTCTACTATGGTGTTGTTCAGTTTATTTCTGTTTAAGTAATGCTGTAGAGTAGTATGTTGGGCAGAAAGCTTTGTGCTATAATTGGGTAACAAATTATTATTTTCTCTGGTGTTCAGTGAACTGGTTTTGCAGATCCTTCAGCTCAATTCATTATGATCAAATGGAGAAGCATTTGTTTCAATAAGATTTTAATCTCTAGAACTATCTTTTGCATCAGTGACTTTTCATTGTTAATTGCTTTCTTGTCCCCTATTAAGGTGTTCTTGCAAATGCTTCATCCAAACTCAGCTCCCTTTCCACACACACACAATTTGAAAATACTCTTTTCAACTTTTTAGGTGAAATAACCATTGTTGCTTTCTTAATCCATCACTTTGGCTTTTGTGTATTATCCTCCCTTGATAATGACAAAAACTGTACAAAATCACCTCTGCAAGGAATTTTAGAAATGTCCCAAATTTCTCCCCACATACATCAGAATGTAAGAAATCATTTTATTATTTCATAGCACCAATTAAGATCACCAGGGCACCTACTATGTGCTGGATGTTTGTGAGTGAATTATCATTAATATTAATGATTTGAGAGGGTATGCACTGACTGGAGTACACTCCTGATGTCTCAGAGTCATTGTACTGAGAAGGTTTTTTTATTACAAGTTCTCTGAACCTGTTGCTACTTTAAACCTCATAAAGGGCAGAGAAAAGAAAGACTTCAAACTACAATTTTAAATATGTAAAGAAAAAAATTACATGCTGAAATAACAAAATCAGGAGATGAGTTCAATTGGTTCTCTCCCTTTTCAAAAATCAATTGCTTGTGAATTTATTATTTTAACACAGCTGACAGAACATACAGAAGGCATTCAGTAATGAAAAGCATTTGGGGGTTTGACAGGTCTTGGCTGAAATGAAATCCTTTGAGACCAGCACTTGGAGGCAGAGGTGAAAGTAAAAATTGGTTTACCTGAAGATCTCTGTATATGGAATTTAAATTTTCAAGGGAGACTGCCTGCCAGCATCAGGGCTTATCTTTTGACACATCCAACCTGAAATCTATCAAAATCTGTAAACTTCCTGACTTTTCATTGTAACGCCTCTATATGTCATTTTCTACACAAAACTTTGCACTTTTAACTTTGTTAAAAGCTCCCTGAAAAATTTGTGCTAATTCAAATAATTAAATTTTGCAGCTTACTCATGTATTAGTTTTCAAAATAATTTAGCCCAGTTCTCTCTGTAAAAAAAAAAAACCCTAAACAATCCAAACCAGTTATTTAATGCAGTCTTACTGCTCCATAGATCTATGAAGCTTTTACACTGACAGTTTTTAATATCAAGCAGTATCTTTTTTACTTGTGTTAGAACTACCAGTGTAGATAGGAGTAAAGTCGGTGGTGTTCTTTCTTACACACCATTAATGTAGCCATGCACAAAGGGCTGCTTGGTGATAGCTGTGCAACAGGGTGTCAGAAATCTCACCTGAAGCCTCTGAACTGCACAGTGTAACTGAGAGCTGGTAGTAATTTGCAGAACTTTCATTGTTTAGTCCATTATTGCATAAAAGTCCAGCTAAATTTGCATGTTTGCCCTGAATTTGAAAGTCTGAGTTAAAGGGTCTGAGAGTATGTTTCTTTCCCATGGACACTTCAGTGCAGAGGTGTTTGTGCTGTAAGCTCTGTGGTGCAGTGCTCACGCATTACACACAAGGCAGTGAAGCTGAGTCCCTGATGGAGGTTGCACAGAGGTGGCTGAGTAACAGGAACAGCAATTACACCCAAAAAGAAAATTAAAACCATCATGCTCTTCTGAAGAGCCATTCCATCCATGCTCGCTGTAATATCTAACAGACATAGAGCACATTTCTCTGCAATTTTAAATATTATTCTGAAGTGCATCTAACCTAGCAATTGAAATCTGTGCAGGAAAATTGGCTGTGCTCTAGGAACTTTTGCCCAGCACTCAAGAGCATGCACAGAATTATACCATTCAAAAGTAATCCTTTCTTGGAGTCATGCTCATATGTATCTTTGAAGACCAGATTACTAGTTATAGATTTATTTACGTTTTATTTACCGTCTAAAAAATTCAGCCCTGTGTTCTCAGGGCACTGAAGGCAGAGCCAAGCCCTGAAGCTCTCAGAGCTGAGTCACTTTAGATGGCACAGTGATGCACCATATTCATCCTGAACTGTGCAAACCAGGAGATACTGCTTGCATTTGAAATTATTGGCAACAAAGTGTGTTAACTCTCATGTGCTCACTGGAATGCTCTGTGCTAGCCTTTGAAAATAAAAAATGTAAGAAAAATATGATAATATGAAAAAATCCATAACCTCCTGTCAGACATTGCAATTGCTTGAGTGTTCAGCAGGAGTTAAAGATGGATAAAAAGTACAAGGCATAAGCCATAGCAATGAGTAGAAGATGAGCTGCATACAAGACTAATAGATTCTTCATAAAAGTGCTGTGACATTTATTTTCTATATTAAAAATTCAAATGCAAGTGTTTAGTATGTCTCATACATATCATCTCTTTCTGTAATTCTGGGGACTGGCACAGTTTTGCCTTTAGTCATTTGAGTATTGCTTTTCCATCCACTTTGATCATATTGTGCTTCTGGAATAGTCCCACCAGTTATCCTAAGAACTGTGATAACTGAATCTTGTTTCATCTGTCCTAGAACCTAAAATATCATGAAGGAGAGTCTCAAATAAAACTGCAGATGAGGAAACCACCACCCCCACCCCCCCAAATATTTATTAGCACCTTTGATATAAGTATTTGTATTAATGAGAATCTAACGAACCATCTCAAAAATTATGGCATAAATATATGTATAAACAACATGCAGTATCCTTTATTTCCTTCACAAAGGAAAGCATTTATCATTCTGGTAACACAAGGGACAGAAAACAATGCCAATTCACAAGCAAAACCTTTCATGATTTAATATTGTTGTTTTGTCCCCTTAGATCCTGGAATGATAAATATTGTTCCTCCTTTTGTCAGCATCAGAAGCACTTTCATATGTGGAATAAAGGCTCATTCATTATAATCATATGGGTTTTTTTCCAGGTTGCTTTTTCCAGTCTGGTTCAGAATTCATTGTGCCAGTGATACTGTGCCAGCTTTCTTGTTGTTGTTCCAAAGCTCCACAGGTACCTGTGACGGTACCAGTTTGATTTCTGTCTATGACTGGGTTTTTTATCATTCCTATTCTCAAGGTTTTAGAGTCCTCACTGTGTCTGGGACTTCATTACACTGAGAGGTGTACAAACATGTACCTAATCTAGCCTGGACATGCCAGTCAAGTGTCCATGGAGTGTGAGCCTCTGGGAAGCCACAGGTGAAGTCTGTTTGGTCTCTTATGGTTTTCCACAAAGGAGGAGGGAGCCTAAGGACAGCCCTGTGGAGGGGATGGCCCTTCCCTCTAATACTTTCAAGTATTTTCTGTGCTGTTTGCTCTTGAGAAGAAGCTGTGAGGGGTCATTGCCTGTGATGTTTATGCAGAACACAGGAGTCATTCCAGGTGAAACGTCTGTAGCTCCATCCTCATCCAGCCAGCCACCAACAACCTATTCTGGTTTTGTCTAGAATTGCAGTATTTCAATAACTCAAAACATACCTTGATTTCAAAATGTGTTTTTTGCAAATCGTGTCAGCACTCTAAATGGACTTACATTATTTTCAGACAGAAATACACAAAGGTTAAGCACATTATGTTTTAAGGAGAGCTGTAGGCTTTGGTGTGATGCCACCCTATTTCTCATTCAATGGTGGCTTTAGGAAACACAGTCATTGTACTAAACCTAGGCAAACTATCTAATTACTATATTAGTATGTATTAGTTAATTTGTGTGTAGCACTTTGGAGATAACAAGCTCGATATTTTATCTTCCATGGACACATATCTTGTCTTCATTTTTAAACCACTATGAAAAGGTCACTAAACATTGATTTTGTAAATGAAAGCTCTAAAATAGGACTTGAAAGAGCTAATGTTTGGGGGGAGAAAAAAAAGTGTGAAAATTCAACTTGTTTAAGTCAGACCATGAATTTTGGGGGTCAGATTTCTCCTACCAATCTTTAGATCTCTTAACAGTCTCAGAAATTACTTACCCCACTCTGGAGGCTGTTTGTTCTTGCAAGAGTCTCCTGGCCCTACTTCTCTCTCCTTGAAGCCCATCCCAGTGGGTCTGGAGAGGATTTAAACCCCACTGCCTCAGCCTCTGTGGATAGTTAGCAGCTCCATGCACAACTTACACTGGCACAAAGGATAGCTCTATCCTTGAGGCCACCCCAGTGAGGAAAGCACATTTTTGTCCCTTTTGCAGTGTGAGTAGAGAAAGCACCATTAAACACATCAAAGGTGAAAAGTTGCATGAGGAATGTGCACTAGTTAGCACACAGTTTTTAAAATCTTGAATGTAAATATTCTTCTCAAAACACAAGCGGGACTCAAATAATGAAATAAGGCTGGCTGCATTTAGGTTGTTCACAATCTGCTTCATGGCTCTTAAAGAAATAATTAGGTCATAGTTCAAATGTGAACATCTATTTTTATCTCTCTTTGAAAATAATGAGTGTGTGAATCTTAGAAAAGAATTGCCCACTAAAATGAGAAGTCATGAGAAGGAAAAATAATATTAATGATTTTGAGGAAGTTTGCAACTTTGTAAACTACCATACCACCTTCTTACGCTAGTACAATGCAAAGAGATTAAAGGAAGGAGAAAGGAATTAAAGTAGTCTTAGTAGCTAACATCAGATTCACAAAGAAAATCCCTGATTATTGGAAGTCTATATACTAAATACTTTGTAAAGGCAGTTAAATGGTGCTGACTGAAGTTCAACAGGAAAAAAAAGCAGCAAAAGTAAGAATGGAAAATGAAGGGCTATTTGGAAGGAAGGCACTGGAAAGTAATGTGGGAAAAAGCCAGAAATCCTATATCTGCCTCTTGTTGTATTGTCCAGACGAGACAGAACAAATAAAAATCAGCTCACAGGGTCACACATCTGGACACAAACCTTACAGAGGTTTATATGAAGCCCTTTTGAGTCTGGCTCTTCCCCTTTTTGAGGATAATACCTTATAATTCTGAACTTCACACATTTTCAAGTCCCATTCCCACCACAACTTTTGTTTTCCTCTCACCTTTTAAGACAGGGGTCATAAAATGTGGTGTCCCACCTTTTAGAAGGAAGGTAGTTTGCCACTGATTACCTGCTATTTTCATTCTTTGCACCCAAAATTGCATCAAGCTTTTAATGAACTAATCCTAAGTATGAACCATGATTTTCATTGTCACCTTTTTTCCTATTCTTTATGAAAATCAATATTTTCTTATGGTTTCTTCAGAGTCTCGAGTGTATGGTGTCTAATGGTATTGCTTTTATAGTTTTATATTGCATCTTTATAACTTAGGATAATTATTTATAGTGGCAAATCATACTGCAGCAGACTGTAGGAAACAGAATGGTGTATTGCACTGCAAAGGGAGAGCAGATCCATGGTTTATTATGTTATTATGTTATATATAGAAAGCATTTCGGGGGCTACAGAAGAAAGTTTCTCAAATTGTGGCAGCTCTCAGAAGCTGGGAAATACAAAACAGATTTCATTCAAAACACTCTTGGATCATTATCACTGTATATATAGCCATTAAAGTGTAATTGAAATAGAGAAAATCAGGAAATAAGAGAACCGAATCTAAGTTTTTCACATGTGATCAAGAAGCATATGGGAAAAAATAGAGGGGCAAAAAGGTCAGCAAATAGAGCAATAGAGAAATAGAAAATAGAAGCCTCACTACAATTTCTGCTTTTAAAAAACAGATGGGAGATTTAGCACAATTGCAGCGAGGGAGTTCTAATGTCCTGCTGAAGGTTCATTTCTCCTTCATCACATAGTAAAAGCTTTTTTGAAAATACTTAAATGAAAACTAGCTCCTAATCACATCCTGGAAACACAAAGACAGCATGATGCTCTGTACAGCACAGCTATTTTTGATGAAAATGTTGGGAGCAATGCACACAATTGCTCTGAATTTTGCCTGTTGTCTAAAAGAACCATCCTGACATTGGAAAACTCCAAGCTCTATCTATTTCTTACCACATCTTCTTGTCCATGGTTTCATTTCAGCCATTTCTTACTCACATGAATATTGATGAGAATGGGCTGCTGCAGTAACTCTTTACTGTCAGAAAGTGTATTTTCATTGAGTGCATCTTCAGGGAGCTGACATTGCTGAGAAATGGACTTTGTGAGATTTTCTTGACTGTATCTTTCACTTGGTTTCTGCCTTTTTTTTCCACAACCATTTAGTAGTGAGTAGTGAGTTCAATAGGCCATGAGTCAGAGATCTTATTTTGTTGTATTAAAAGGAGGTGTGCAAATCAGGCTGAGATTTATGCCAAATGAGATCCCTAGAGGAATATTTCATAGCTCCTGCATTTCTGAAGGATGTTGATCCTGACCGGAGAAATGTGGAATGTGAATTTGATGTGCCAGGAGAATCTTTCTCATTTTTTTCCACAGGCATTTAGAGAAATGTTTTAAATGGTAAAAGTTATAGTTTGGTAATCTTTTTTTTACAATAATTGTTGGGGTTTTGGTGTTGTGGGTATGTTTTTTTGAGAAGTTTTATTGATTTAATGGGTGAATGAGACAATGAGTGCTACTTGTTGGATTGGGAGTACCCAGAGGTAGGTGGCAAGCTGTGACTATGGACTGTCAGATTTCCAGTGCTTCATCTCCAACTAGGACACATGCCTAGGAGATATAATATAATAATTTACACTGATATGCAGCCATTGTATTAATATCTCTCAGTTTCAGGCATTTGCTGTATCTGAATGTGTCACACAAGCAGAAACATTTCTCTTCTATTATCATTTTACTGATATTTATCTATATTGACTGCTTAGGACCAAGTAAGTGTATGTAATGAAGTGTTTAAAATGGAAACCTATTTCCATACAATTTGACAGGTCTAAGTGTGTAATTCTGCCTGTTATAGTCAGAACATGGTGTTTTCAATGTAAAATAGAAGATTCGGTGAAGAATAAAGCTGTGTAGCTTATTCGTCTGTACTGGAATCCCATACAGAATTATTCTCTTTCAGTGAAGACCATAATTGTGGTAAGGATATTTGTGCAAAATGTTTGTGGGTTAAAATGGCTATTTTATGGTATGAGCTTTTCAGCCTTTTACCAAAAATCAATTTTCTATGTAAGCTGATGCTAAATTTGCTGATGGAGCCACCCTAATACTGACAGCAGGGCATTTGTGACTTTTTCTTTTCTTTTTAATTATTCTCAAGCATTAATATTACTGAAACTACAAATACCCTTGTTAGAGATCCTGAGGACCCTGAAGTTTTCACTTTAGTGATATTCAAAATATGGTTCAAAATTCTCAGCACACTTTCTGTCCCGTTGACTTAATTCTGTGTTTCCCTCCCAAGATCGTTTGTTTTGTCACAGTCACTCCTGGCTATGTAGCTGGGGATGTTCTAAATGTCTAATTGGACATCAGCAGAATACTGAAAAACTGGCATTGCTATTTGGGCAGAAACAAATTTGTATCAAAGCAGTGGTTAGAGTGATGATAAATTGCACCAGCATGTTGGAAAAGGAAAACAAGTCCAGTACTTCGTAAACCTTTGAAAGCAAAGTTTAAAATGAGAATTCCCTATGGAAAAGCACTGCAGATATCATGCCTACTGCTGATTAAGCTGTAATTCTATTGCATTTCTGGTGAACTACAATAATTTCTTTGCATTAACATATTCTGTACTTTCTGGTTTAAATAAAATTTTTGACAAGGGGAAAAAAAGCCTGGCACCTGCAACATAAAGGGTGCAAGAGAGAGAAGAAGGATCTTAGAGGATTATTGTTCTAATCTTCTTCCTTAAAAGTAAATGGTAATGTAAGTAGTATTGTTTTATCTCCAGCGTGGGCAAAATTGGCCCCTTTTGGGCCCTTAAACCTATTGTCTTTAAGGTGGTGTGTTTTGTCTTGAGAAGGAGAGTAGTAAAGCTGCAAGTCTGACAGTGTATGTTATCACCCAGATGGAACATTAGGGAGGTATTCATAAAAACTGAATTTCACCTGGCGAGGTTTATCACCCCAGATTTCTTCTACAGACAGAAAAAGATCTGCTTTAAATCACCCCCTGCCAGAAAGGCCCCTCTGGAGGGAAGCAAACCCCAGTGACTACTGCTGCCTTTTCTCCTTCTGAGTGTTCTCCTGGTTGCTCAGTTGTGTTCCAAGCTGCTCTGTTTCCCAGATACACACACACACACACACACACAGAGATATTCTGATTACTGAATTGCATGAAATATAGTTCAGCCCTGTAATAATGGCCAATCACACCCTGTTTATATGGATGATAAATCTCTGTCCCACAGGTGTTCAACCCTCTCATGATATATAGTAAGGCTTTAGCTTTCATCACAGTGGTTAAAGCATCCAATTGCATGAATGGGTTTGGGTAAAGAGCTTTTAAAATGTTGTAACTCAAGCTCACAATTTTTTACAGCTTTCATATCTTCATTTTGCTCTGATTTGCATCCATGGTCCAAGTAAAAAGAGTTTGCTGAAGATAGAGACAAAAAGGTAAATGATGCTGTACAGGCAACCTCGTGTGTGCCAGGCTGGAAGAGACTTTTGCAATCCAGATTTGTCTAATAACTATAGAGGGGTTCATAAACTAACCCCACCTGGGCCATAACTATGATACTGGCTTTAAAAAAAACGAATTATGATTTTGTTTGTATTAAACCGGGTATTGCTAAAAGTACGTGAAAATAGAGCTTCTCCAATACTTCGAGTAGACTTTTTTCTCTTCTGCAGAAATAGGTTTACAAGACCAAATTAGATTCTGGCATGATTAATGCATCTCACCAAATTCTTGCAGAGTAGCAAATTAGTTTATAGTGATTTTCTTGAAAACAAATTAAACGGCTGCACAACATCACAAGAATAGAGATGTTTTTCATAAGATATGGATAAATGATTCAATGGAAGTGAGATGTAATCAAACTGAAAATGTAATCCGAATGTTTCAAATATTACTGTCCATTGTAGAAAAATGTGTAATTACTTGCATTTTAATGCATGATGTGTAATATACAGTGGCAGAGCAGCAAGGAATTAATCTGCATGAGATTTGCACATACTCTAAATAGATTATTCCTTTTTAGGTGTTTTTATTATCATTGCGTTAAAAAACAATGTGACAAGAAGAATTGACCTCAATTTGCACCAGGGGAGGTTTAGATTGGCTATTAGGAAAAACTTCTTCACCAAAAGGGTTGTCAGGGCCCTGGAACAGGCTGCCCAGAGAAGTGGTGAAATCACCATTGCTGGAGGTGTTTAAAAGACGCGTATGTGGCACTCAGGGACATGTTTTATTGGTGGGCTTTGCAATGTTAACTTAATGGCTGGACCCCCATGATCTTAAGGGTCTTTTCCAACCTAAACAATTTAATGGTCCTATGGTTCTTGTGTTCCAGGAGGGCTTGAGTTGAGAAAAGAGGGTGGGAGAAAAAAGCTTCAGTGAATCAATGTTAGATTGCCCCATTCCATTACTGTAGAGTCTGCAGCTCCCCACTGGGTCCATTTCACCAGGACACAGTTTGAAGCATCCCAGAGTGCATTGTCACCTTCCCTTTGTCCATATCTAGAGAGGCCAAGCAACCCATGCTGGCTCTTAGTCACTGCCAGGATTTTTGATTGGCACCAGATGTTGTACAGACCTGGATTTCAGACAAAACTGCGGGTATCTCACTCTGAAAGGGAAGGACAACTGCTTGACTGCATAAAAAAAGAAAAAAAAAAAATCCCTACTGGCCCCATGGAATACAAATATTTCACACAAATATGTAAGGCCATTTCCTTTTCACAATGAGAAAAATGGGAAAGGATGAACATTTCTTCTAAGAGCCTTTATTGTATAGTCTGCTTTTCCCACAAACTGACAGCAGGTAATTTATAAGTCTATTCTGGGAATAAGAATTTCTTAGTCCCTTATAGATAGCCCTTATTGCTAAATAGCAAAGGTGTAATAAAAAGGAGCATGACATCTTCTCTCTACTAGTGTGTGGCTATTTAATTCCACACTATCGTTATTTAGTTTATTATTGTTATGGTTTAAGCTCTGTCTCATATTTTACTTATTTAATTAAGTTATATGCAAAAGAAAAGGAAAACATACCTTCTGGCCTCTTGGCTGTTTTCCCATCTTGCAAAAATTATCACTGAGAAAAAAGGATGGGGTTACTTGCCCAAAGTAATTTCCTAGTTAGTTTAGTTTGTTTAATACATCTTTCCGAAAGTAAGAGTGGTGTCAACTTAAAATACACATTCATGCACCAAACAGGAAGAGAAGCCCATAAAAAGACTGTGAATTTGAGGTGCTGTCAGCTTGTCCTTTTAAAAATAATCTAATTCAAATAAAAAAAACATGCAATATGACAGGCTATGAAGACACTTATTGTTCTTGGCAGATGCTTATGATTATTTTTCTCTGTGACTAAGTCTGCGATCTCTGGATACTGTCTAGGCACACCTGCCAGATCAGGAAACTCGGATACACATGAAATGTTTGACTATTTTCTGACTTTGAAATGAACTTAGATCATTCTTCTAGCCATATACAGTCTTGAACTTCAGATGACTCTTAATTTTTCTCCTGGAAAGTACTCAAGTATCAGGTTTGTGCTTGCTTAGGAGGGGGCTCTGTGCACCATGTTTTAAATACCAAATTTTGTTCTGGTTCTGTTTTATGTGCCTTTTGGGTATCTCCCAACATGACTTGATCCATAGCAGAGGAGTATGCAGCACAAAGAACAGGCTGGCCTTTTCAGTCATGAAAATGAAGTCTGAGTTGGCCTGCTTGGAGACAGTTTGGTTGAGAACACAGGAACAACCAGAAAATCGTGAAACTACTGCTAACCAACTAAATTGAATATGACTATTTCTAGCACAGTATCTCACAGAAAGTGAGAGAATTTCTTCCATGGGTACTCAGAAACACTGCCTAGTAACAATCTTTTAGAATGCTATCCTCCTTCGAGAATGCTATGTTCCCCCACTATTACAGACATTATAATAAACATATTTTTTTTCTATAAAGAATAAAAGTGTGCATTCCATAAACATGATGGTCAATGTGATCTATTTCTTCAAATTAAGTAGGTAATACAAACTTCATTGTTAACTGGGGGGATTGTATATAATTTGTGTGTGTGTATGTATATATATATATTTGTTACATAATGCCATTTTTATGCTACATTATTACATCATTTTGGTATATATATATATATATGCATATACTATTAATTCACATATGATATACATTGTGTACTTTTCAAACAGTATTTTTATAGACTTGCAATATTGATAAATGGCAGAATTCATTAAAATTCCCTACATTATAACTGGTAGTTTTATTGATGAACATGAAATTGCCTCCATTGGCTTCACTGTGTGCTATGGTAACTTTCATGAGGCACCACAGTCTGTGATTCTCATCACTTAGTGTATCTTCAAACAGCTCTGATCCATTTCTACAGACTTCCATGGGCAATAAATCTTCCACAATGGCAATATTTTGAGTAAGAGATCCTTTATGATAAAAGGATACTGTCCAGTATGGGGTGAGCATGTACAGTAATGCTTCTCTAAAGAATTAACAGGTGGAAGGAACACAAAGACTTGTGGGCACTGAAAGGTGAAGCTGTGACTTTAATAATATAGTGTTTACCCAGTCTTTTCTATTTAAGTCTCTCTGTATGGCAGCTGGCATTTTATTTTCGTTGCTTAAAGTCACCTTAAACAATGACTATAATTTTGGTTGAAATGTCAAACAAATCTAATTGATCTACCTGACTCGTAGTTATTTTATTGTCTTCAGGTTTCTGAATGTTCTGATTCTGCATAACAATGATGTGTAGAAATTTAATCAAATTAAGACATCTATCCAAATGTTATGTCTGAATAAGGCATATTCAAATTGAAAGGAAACATTTCCAGTTACCTGCCTAACCATGAATCTGAGGTCATTCTTTGTTCTCTTACTTTTAACAAAAGAGATAGTAAGAATTCCATGCATTTCTCATTAAAATGAACAATAGAGGAAGGAAAAAAAGGTTTTAAATATGCACACCATTATGTAAGACTAATTTTTTCAGTGTAGGTTTTTTTTTTTCTACTTTTAGAGATAGTGTAGCCTTACATCAGTTCAAATGTAGTTGTATACAATCAGAGGAAAAATGTTTAAACATCCCAGCATGGGTATTTCCATTTAAATCTGATTACAGTGAAATAAAACTGTAGCTATTAAAGGTTTAGAAGAACTACAAATACAAGCAGTAAAAGAAGACAGTTAGTAAATGAGGTAGTAAAACATTTCAGCAGGGCAAACAGTTTATAGCACTCAGCCTTCCTGTAGCAGACTGTGCTATTCACCACAGACCCGTGCACTGTTCCCCGAACTGCACTTAAACCTGCAATTAACCTTTCACGCCTAATGAAGCTGTTTTGCTGCAAAATTAAAATATATAGCACTGCCTGTTTTTACAAAGACTGGGAGGAGAGCATCTCAAAATGAATGACTTTTTCAGATGTTCTTGTCTGGATGCAGGATTAAAAGGCTGTTTGTATATAAACTCTGAATGTACTTTTCAAGGTAATCCCATTTGATTTGCAGTATTTTATCCCTCTACTTATTAATAGTTTTGCACTGTTGTAAAAAGAAAAAAAAAGGAAAAAATTCACACCCCAGTAATTTTATGATTAGAGACTTCCTGAGAATAAACTGTTACCATTTAACTTCCATTAGGAAAGACAATAGTTCTGCTAAAGATAACCAAGTTAATATTGCTTCCTCTGGTGTTTTCCTCATTGTGGATTCAATTATCTCTTACAAAAATATACTTTCCACTTACGATTTGACTGAGCTCACTTCTTAATGACTTATGCATACATATCCTTAAAACCTGCTAGAGGTTGTCTGAGCTGCACAGAACTAGGTCAGGTTATTTCTATAACATTTAGTATAAAAACAAACTAAATTTAAAAATAGGGCTGGTTCTGCAACTAAGATTGAATTTCTAGAAATTAGAGGTGACCTATTGAGTCTCCATGTGGGTTCCTTACTGATTCCACTGTTCCTTTCTGCCATGTTGTTCAAGAGTCAGAAGCAACCAGAGACCATGTACTGATTTGGAAAATACCAGTTTGGATGTTAGGTAGGATACTTAAACAGCAGCATTCAGAGAAGGCAAGTAAATGTAGTAACTTAGGAGTTGAGGTAAGGCATCTAGAGCACTGTACAATTTACAGTTCCAACTTAAATGACTGTAAATGTATTCACATTTATTATTTAGATAAAAAAACCTGTAACATCAAGGGAATGTTTTGGTTTTGGTGGGTTTTTTTTAATGAATATTTAAGCCACCGCATTTTCTTCTGTTTTATTTTGATGTAAATTCTCCTTGCTCAAAGTGTCTGTGCACAAGCTTGACTTGGTAAATGAAATTCCTTTAGAGTGCCAGTCTGAAATAATGAATTGTTCCCCCAGTTAATTGTATTGCTTTGATAACAAGGAACTATGCTGGGCGTAGAGAACATAATAAATGAATTTCATCAGATGATTTGTGTGACGTTTTGAAAAATGATCTTCTGTAGTGACCTGATTTTAATAGAAGTCTATCAACATGCAACATCCCAGTATGCAGTGTTAGACCTAAGGATTTCTTTTTGTTGTTCTATTGAGGTTAGCTTAATACATCAAATATATTTTAAAATAGCTTGTTAAATTAAAAAATCTGTTTACTAATAATACTCCCTCTGTTTAGCATACTCTCTAAGCCTAGCTGTTGAAGATGGGATGACATGTAAGCAATCATCAAAATGTTATTTAGGTTTTATCCCTGAATTTGCTAATACCCAATTTTACTGGTTAAGCTTTAAAGGTGCCTCAAAGATTTCAACAATTTAATTTGTCAAAGTCCAATTTTAAGCATCACTGGCTCATGCCATGAAATATTTGTGTATGTGAGAAAAAACAATTGATTAATCGTGGCTCTTACATATCCTGAAATGTATCAATGATAATTGTACTTAGCGTTTTACAGTATCGTGCATTTTTAAAATCTGGATGAACATTAATCAATTCTTACAACTTTTTTGTGATTTGAGAAAGGTGATGTTACCAGTATGCAATTGCATAGATTTTTCAGGATACTGGAAACCTTAACTAAATCTGACCATATATCTTATATTATGAAAGAAGACTGTAGCAACACTTGCTAGTGAAAAACGATTTTTACACAGTTTCTTAGTAGATAAGATCGGTAATGAGGGATTGCATGAAAAGTATTGCAAAATTGGAATCTGTGTAATAGATAAATTGAGTTTGATATTGGCTTGAAATAAGGAATAAAGACTGCCTGTTAAACATGGTAAAAAGTGTTTTCAAAGGTTTTCTTGGAGAGTGGTGGTGTTATTGGTTGGAGAATTAAAAGTTTTGGGCCACATGGAGAACCAGAACCTTCCTTACCTACATTTTGGGTATATGTAGATGTGGTTTTTGTGGTTTGTGTGCAGTAGAAAGTATAAACGATGTGAATACTTCTAATCCATTTGATTGCATTATCTATCACCTGTGTGAATTTAAAAGCCTAGAACTACCCTGTATTAAGTGTGTTGTTAATCACAGCATTTTAGAAGTCACTAATTTCTAGAAAGGGTGCAGTAGCAAGGAAATGGAAGAGTAAATTCTTAAAATATTAGCTTCTTAGGTCTGGAAGTGAAGCTGAATGAGGAGTGGCAGAGGTCACTTGGTCTGTTCATCCTGGAGGAGACTGAGGGGAGACCTCATTGCAGTTCCAACTTCCTCATGAGGGGAAGAGCAGAGTCAGACACTGATCTCTGCTCTGTGGTCACCAGTGACAGGACCCAAGGGAACAGCCTGAGGTTGTGTCAGGAGAGCTTTGGGTTGGATATTAGAAAAAAATAGCTTATCTAGAGGGTGGTTGGCACTGGAACAGGCTCCCCAGGGCTGTGGTCACAGCACTGACAGAATTTAAGAAGGATGTGAACAATGCACATGGTGGGATTCTTGGTACTGTTCTGTTCAGGGCCAGAAGCAGGACTTGATGATCCTTGTGGGTCCTTTCCAACTCAGAATATTCTGTTTTTCTGTGATTCCTAAGCACGCTGGTCTATGCCCTTGGCAATACCCTGTTGAGATTACAACAGGTCACGAAATATCAACAAATAAACCAGAATCCAAAACAGAAGAGTTTTGGTGAGTTGAAAACATTTAGAATTTACCCAGGCCATCATGGTTCAGTACTTGTTTACAGATCTGTGCTTTCTAGAAAGATACTTTTATATCTTTTTGTGTTAAATATTAACCTCTGGATATTCCCCAATTAAAGAGGTGCATATATATATATATATGCAGATATATATATATAAAAATATATATAATGTAAATATATATAATATAATAATATATATAATAATATAATAATGTATAATAATTATATATATATATTTTGTAAAGGCAAATATTCAGGTGCAATGTTAGCCTAGTTGCAGTTTCTGTTTCTCTCTTATTTTCTGATTTGATGATTTTATCAATTTCTAAATGCAATGCACATACATTTAATATAAGAAAATTCATTTCAGAAAGCTTCTGGTCCACATAACCAGGAAAATGGTCATAAAGAGAGGGCATGCTAAGATCACACAGCAAATCAATAAGAGACACAAATGGAACTCAGTTCTCCTTATTTCCAGTCTGGTGTCTTAACTGCATTTTTTTCCTTCCACTGTTTCTTCACTGTCACCAAGTAGAATTTAAGAAAGTGAGAACATGTTATCTGACTTTGAAATGAAACTGATCACTTCTGGGAAAGTACATAAACTTGCCTTGAAAGAAACTATCCCGCTGCTCTGGAATTCTTCTCAGGAAAACAGAGCACTGAATTTTGTTTTTCTTTTATTTATCTTACAGGTCTTGCAATTGCAAGTGCTCTGATAGACATTTCACAACAGAAGCCTGCGGACTGTAAAGATAAGAGTTCAGGAGTCAGAAATCGAAAGCATCACCTTTCAACACGTCAAGGAACTTGTGTCTGAGAGTCAAAAACTACAATTGTATATTCTGTAATGTTTCTTTTTAAATGGCTTCCATTGAAAGCTATACTACAGCCTCAGTTTTTATGGAGGCAAATCTATGGATGAACACATGAGGTACTGTGCTCTGTTATAGTCACACAGCCTGCTATCCCCCAAAGCAGAACAAACTTGTGGTAGGTATGAGCATGCTTGATGAGCTTTAATAAAGAGTGGATCCTGGTATCAACAAAATACAAAATAAAATACCAAGTATTCTTAATCCTGAACATATCAGAGCAGGGAAAATCCTTGGACAGAACTAGGAAATACTTTACCTTTTTTTTTTTTTTTTTTTTGTAATGTAGAAACAAATTGTATAATTGAAAACTGAGCAAATTCCAAGAAGCTAAAGGAAATTTTTGTATAGCTTAATGTAACAATGGGAATTGTACAGTTCTTTCCTTGTAATTGGCATTAAGATTTCTTTCCAGCAAGCAGGAGCTAAAGAGAATCATTTGGATTTAGGTGTTTTTTTATCATTGTCCAGAAGAGGTAGGCAGCTTTTGAATTTAGCAAAGGTGTATCCCAAGAACATCACATGTAATATTTGAAATATAATTCTATTAAATACTATGACTTGAGCATTTAATGATTATTTTTCTTTACATTGGAAAAAAAACCCTCATAAACATAATTTGGGCTGCAGAAGAGTGATGGGTGGGCTTTCTTTTCTGTACCTCAGAGTATCCCTGGATTAGGGATATTTTACAAAGAGGGTCCTCCATGCCAGCTAAATGATCAGCAAAATTAATTGAGCATAGAAAAGCTGCTTTAAAATATTTTTTCCCAAGAGAGTCTCCAAGACTGTGAATCTAAGGAGAGTTGAACATGCTGTTATTCAACCTGCTCCCATTTCAATATTGAAATTTGCTAGTATCTATATATTGTCCTGACCTGTAAGCAGAAGAGATTAATCCCAGTCAGCACTTTGGCTCTTGTTTTTATAATAAAATATGGATATTTTTTTTCCTCACAACTGCAGAATTTCATCTTTAGCACCTGTTAAGGAATTACCCTATAAAAATAAATAAATGTCTAAAAATCCATCTTGCTTCCATTAGTTGTCAAATCCCACAACCAGTATGGAACCTCACACAATCAGTACTCAACAACAAAAAGAAGATGAAAAAAATTTCCTTTGCGAAGGACTTTAGTCTTTTGGGGGGCTCAGTAACCACAACAGATAACCTGGCAACCAGCTTTAATGGCCCTCGGTCTTTTTATTTATTCAAAATCCATGAACATAGAAAAGAGTAAGAGTAAAATGCTAAGGGGCAGGTAGCAGATGTGTCATATTCTCATTTATGCATTGCACACTGACAGAGTGTAATATGAAACCAGTAGTTTTGTACTTGTTGAAAGTATAGTTTCTCAACTCCAACTTTGCCACCATCCTAGTACAGGAGAATGATACAGAGGTATAAATGTCTCATGTAATGATAGACTTTTGGTAAATATGAAAGATATAAAAAAGATAATTGATGTTTACTACTATATCTGTATTTTTTATGTTCTTTTTATTTCAGAAAGATGATGACATTTTACTGTTTATAGTTGACTACATAGTTACTTGCATGCCATGGTGGTGCAGTAGCAGTAATAAAACCCTGTTGTGAGTTGTGTTTATTTCCTAAAGCCATTCATACATAGAAGTACTCAGCTTAATTTGGATGAGGACTAAATGTAAAAATAATTATAAAAAAGGAACAATTGTACAGTATGTAGTTATATCTTATACAGGAGTATTAGGTTGCATCTAACCATGACTGCTCTATTGTTTTGATAAATTATGCACTTATGAATTATGGTATAATTATTTCTTATACTGGCATGATTGTTTCAGTATTTTCATATCTTAAAATAAGATTATTATCTTAAAAAAATACCATCTTGTGACTTTTATTGCCTATTCTGACCTCATATAACCTAAAACTTTAAAAATTCATTTTTAAAGGTTCTGTTGGGAACTTTGAACCAGTGCTACTTAGCCTAGTGAAAAAATTGTCCTTTGAAAACAACCCTTTCTGCCAGTTTTAAAGTTAATCTGCTCAAGTGAATATAAACTGATGGGACTGGTTTACATGATGCATACACCTAGGAAAAAGAAAGAGCCACTTGTCTGGAATATATTCCAAACTCTGTGTTATCCTCAATCTAAGCATTTCACCTAAGAAATACACAGTGTGTTTTGTGAATGTACTGGAAACCCCACCCACAGAAAGATCATGCAATCCTCTAGGAGAGTTTTGACTGTGCTCACTCATACAGGATTACATTCCTCTGTATTTCAACCAGAGTTTGAAAAATACTTGAAAATCAGGTGTGAGTTTTAAAGGGATTAAAATATTTTATTGTGGCACTGATGATAGGCAAATAGCGATCAGCCATTTTACTGTGTTTTCAGGTAAAAATGTTATATTACTGTACAAGACAAGCATGTTTGTCATGGGATCATTCAGCATTTCCCTTCACTCTGAGAATTTATTTTCTGAAGTATCTTTCTTCTCCCAGGATCCCTGATTGCATGCAAATTAGTAAATTCATATAACAATAAAGTAAATAAAAATACTTATATAATGGCCACACTTAAAAACGAGAAGTTTGCAAACTCATACCAAAGCTTTCTTTTTGGAAGGTATAAATAAATGTCTGATAACTACATTTTGTTAGTTGTTGACAAGTGCAAACTTTTTGATAATGACCACTGTACATCAGATGAGATGTTTTATGAACATTCCCATTATGATTGTGTCAAGAAAAGGCCATATTTTTTTTTAAAACCTGTTGTCCAATTTAACTTTGGAACCCTTTCTTAGAGTTAGAAAATGTTGAATGGCCTCTTTTACTCTTAATGTGATTTATATTGGATGAAAAATAAATGAGTAAGTGCTGTTCTGGTAAGTAAGGCCCAGTGAAGTTCTGATTGTCAGGATTCAACCTCCCCCTCCTCAGCCAGGGGATTCTGCTGAGGGAAATCCAGCAGCTACAAATTACTGTTCCAAATATGAGATAGCCTGTCCATGGCAACATGGGTTTAGTGCTTCAGTTCCTCTTTCTATTTCTATATTTATATAAAATCCTGAAACTACTTAAATTGAATTTGCACACTTCAGAATATTTGCTTCTATTCATTACATTCCTATGAAATATAATGAAATGTTTGTTCACCTGTACAAAAAAAAAAAAAAAAAAGGTTATCAGTATGTTGCCACTATTAAAATTATTTAATAAAAAAGGTCAAATTTTTGACATGTTAAGGCATGAATACACCATTAAGGAATACACCATTCTCATCTGATTTGAGATTTTTTGTAGCTGACTGCTTATACATAGAGTTTTCTCTTATCTTCCCAAATCAAAAACATTTTGACAATTTCAGATTGGGGTGTGGAATTTGCTATGTGTAAAATCTGCAGCAATAATTATTTTATAAATAATTTAATGTAGAGGCTGGAATCCTGATGGAAAGAATTTTAGTTTGGGATCACTTTAACAGATGTTAAATCTTCATGCATAATAACTTTCTTGGTATTCATATAAATTATAAAATCATTATGTACCTAATTTCATTATCAATTTTTTAAAAAGCATCTGAAAGGTTTCTTGACAATAAAGAAAAATTCTCTGTTAAAGGTGATTTACAATCCCTCTTTTTTATAAGCAAAGTTATGCTGTTCAGAATGTTTGACATTACTGGGGAAAATTAAATAAATTAACTGTATTTTTTCCACTCTCTTAAGGTGCAGAATTACCTGAAAAACTGTAGTTTGCTGATACTTATTTCAGATCTAGAATAAAGTATGGACTATCCAAGGCTATTTTAGGTGCTTATAACAAATAATAACAAGCCCAGAGATGTCTGCAGGTGACCAGAACTTCCCATGCTGTCTTCAGTTGTACTTCCTCATTAAATACTAACAACAGAGGACAAAGATGGCAAAAAAAAAGTCCTTGAACAATCTGGGCTTGTATAACTCATGGCCATACATATGTTATTTCAACTTTTCCTTATTTAATGCAATTTTACTTTTATAAGGATTGTTTATATTTCTATATGTCTGCCTATATGGCCACATGTGCCCATTTCTATGGCTGCAGGTATTTCTGATTTGGAAAATCATCATCTTGTACATATAGTTGGAATTCTAGTGGCTCTCTGAAATTTATTATGAGGCTGAAAAGGGACGAATATCACCCCAGGCTTGGTCATGTATGCTGAAACTTGTTTGTGTCTTGAAAAACATTTCTGTGCCCTTGCTGATATGTTAAAACTGCCTTTTTCTAAAATGAGAAAGCAAGCATATATATATATTTATATATATATATATATATATATATAATGGATTATGTAGTTGGTTTCACATCTGATCTAAATCAGAACATTCTCTGTTTCCTCACATATTCTCACATATTATATTGAACAATGTGAAGGCCAGCTCAGTGACTGTTTATGTGCATAATAACAGCCCTTTCTACAGAAATAAAATCTTAAGTGTGCTTGTGCTTCTGAGTGAGGATATAGAAGTGTGCTTGAAACACTGTATAGAAAATGTTATCAACTGTCAGTTGTTATCAGTTACTATCAACTGGGTATCGGTATTTTCAGCATGCCCAAGACTGAGTGCAGAAGGTGAGGCATCTCCTGTCCTTTTGTATCCTTCCTTTTCTAGTTTATTTGCCTGTAGCAGTTCTTACGTGCTAAGATCAGAGTCAATAATACAGAAAGAATCTTAATTTTGACAGAATTGCTACTCACTTAACAATAACTGTTTATCTTTCTATGATATTAACAGAACAATGCTTAGCTATGCTATTTTCCAATTTTAGTAAATGCCTTTTTCTAAAAGACCTTTCATTGGACAAGAAGCAAGAAAAAATAAGATGGAGCTCTTCAAATACATCTAAAATATATCAGATACATTCTGCGGAGGGTTTGTGTCTTTTTAACAATTATTCTAAGGTCAGTATTTATAAAAAGTCATTTTTACTTTTATATTTTTAGGGATTAACATGAAGCAAAATTTATTTTTTCATGTAGAGTCTTGATGGTCTCTTAAGACATTCAGTTATAAAATATAATTGAGAAAAAATAAGCATAGTTTTGGAACACAGTGTTTAGGATAACCAGCATGGATGTTTTCATGAAAGAACTCTACACAAATTGTCTGTTTCCTAAAGCTTCCTCTCAGACATGAAATTTGCCAATATTCCTGCAAGTCTCCTCTTCCCCATCCCTTCCCAAAGCAATAAGAGCCAAATGGTCAGGTATGAAAATCCTTTAAATATATGAATACAGGTAATTTTGTTTCTGCTTCCAAATAGATGGTAGAAACATAGCCAGAAAAGCTTTCTTAAGTAAATACTTAGGCATGATAAAATTAACCTTACTAATAACATGGGAATATTTTAGATTAATTAATTAATGTATAGAGAGTACTCAGAGCTCTTTACTGATCTAAAAATAACAGTCACTGTAGGAGTGCTGAGTGTATTTTAGTTACTAAGTTATTTAGTATCAGGTTCATTTCATAGTGCCAGGTGTTAGTGTTTTATACCATAACTTGAGACACAATTTTTAAAAGCAACAACCAAACCTAATTATTTGTTGTCAGATATTCAAACTCTGTGACTTTTCATATAGCAATGGTCACAGAATTTGTTTTCGATTCTGCTTATCAATGTAATTTTCCTTTTCTTGGTAAATGTTTTACTAGTTTATTAAATTTACTGGTATTTTTTATTATTTGGGCTTATTAGATGTCTGATTTTATATTATTTCTTCTTTGTTTTTCTTCTTCAAGCAGCCATTTTTCATTCAGCACCTTCTGCTTTATTCTCAGCTGCCCAGACCATAAGATCCCAAAGGTGCTCCACTATTTTGTCCACTGTATTCTGAAAATGTCAATGAGTGTAACATTTTAACCATATTGAAGAATATCAGGGATAATGCATTTCCATGCCTTAATCCCTCATTTCTATTAAATGGGCCAGAGATTTTACACCTTCTTCGTGCTCCATCTTCTTCACTGCAAATTGTGACTATGTCTGTTAAAAAATGTCTTATGGAGTTATAAATTCCTCCAATGTGGCTCAAAGGCCACAATATAGCGTTGTAAGAGTTCTTAAAATCTTGAACTGTGTGTACTCATTCTGACTATAGTGTTACATGTCTTCAAATACATCTTGATTATTTAATACTTGGGAGAATTCTTTTTCCAGACTCCAAGTTGGTGTTACTGAAATGGTCCTCCCTTATTAAAACACAAACAAACAAAAACCCCACAAAAACAATCCCCCAAAAATGTAACCCCTTCTGAGAAAGCTTTTTAGGCTTTCAGAAAAACACAGGCACTCTCTCCACTGGCTTTTAAATTGCATTTCTGAAAACCACTTTCCATTGCTCTGAAATTTTTTCAGCTATCTGAAATCAACAGAATTATTCTGTACAGTCTTTGGCTTTGTTTACCTCCTTCTGCTTTTAATCATTTAATGGCAACCCTGTCAACACATGGTGCCAAGTTCTTCCCAAAGGCTTGTAATTGCCTCTTGGATCCCTTCAGAGCTGAGCTCCACAAACAGCTCAGGGCCATGCCTTTGTAACTTTCTTCTTTGAAAAGAAAGGATTTCCATTGTTCATCAGATTGGCAAAATAATGATGTTCTTTCCTCCAGGTGAAGACTCTGCTCTCTTCTCAGGCATTCATGTTCCTTCTCTGCTCCACCCTCTCCTCCATGCCCTTCAAATGTTCTGAAGTGGCTTTGTCTCTTGGCATTTTCTTTTGATTCAATCTCATCATGAACCTGATCCAGGTTCTGAAGACATGCAGTCCTTGCCACATTCTGACCCAGATTCCTTTCCAAAATCATTGATCTTTCTTCTTGGGAGTACACTGTTGGTTTCTTCAGCAGCTCTCCCAGAGCATCTCCAATCATCTTACACTTCATCTGCGCACTTCAAATAGAAACCTTCCAAAGCTTCAAACCTGTCCTTAGCTGCTACTCAATTTCTCTAAGTGCTCAGAATGTTTAAGTTTTACTTGTAGCATTTATGTTTGTCTCTGCTGAGACAAGGCTGTCTCTTGTCTCCTGTATTAAAACATTTACAGTTTTAATATCCAGCCAGCTGCTTCCATTTTTGGGGCTTTTCTTGTACCATATGCATTCAAAGAGTTCCATGACCTCAGGGTTCACCCTTTCCTTAGATCTCTTTATTATCTGCCTTCCCAAGATTTAGGCAAGCGTTTTCTAAGAATTTTTTATTCTTTATGAAGAAAAGGCCTTGAATTCCACATAATATTGTTTTAATATGACCCCACTCCTTTAGCCTGCCCAGGTTTTTGCAGTTAGCAGAGCTTTAAGAAATATGAGTAGATTATATAGAAAATAGCAGAGCTTTAAGAGTCAAATGTGTGTCTAAGGTATTGTTTTATGCCATGATCCAAGCGACTCTAGCTAGAGCTGGTGTGCTAAGTCATTGCCTAATTTCTGTGGTGCAAGTTGTTTTCTGCAATGTTTGGAGGGTTAGAGGGGAATTTTTGAGAAATCTAAATATTTTAAGCCAATGATTCATATTACCGTAAAGGCGTTCTTTTATTACTTAACCAGATTGCCATTTCATAGGGTTTGCCTTTCACTGTGCCTTTCCTAGTCCCATAAAAAGGAAAACATGCAACTTTATATTCTCTTCATGACTAAGACACTGAAATTGCTAATATTAGACTATGCTATCATTAGTTTATTTAATAAATTAATCAATTTTTCAAAAGAGGCCTTTAAAATTGTGCAGCTTAATGGTGCCTCAAAATCGAAGCACTCAGAACTTGCCATTTACCTTGTCATTGTTCAACCTTCTGTTACAACAAACTGCCTCTTTTATAAGAATTACCAACACACAAGGAGTGCTTTGAGGCCTGGGTGGCTTTCACCTGCTTTGCAAAACCTTGCTTTGATGGCAAACAATGCAGGGCTGCAAAGGTTTCTTTATTTGTGTTCCTGTGACAGTGCAATGTGCAAGCAATAGTTTTGCTGTCTGGGAATATCAACTTGTTCGGTTTATGGTCTCTAAAAATGAAGGCCAACAGGAAGGGCATCAGTAGATGTACCCATTAAGATTATAACTTCAACAACAAAACCAGCATCACTAAATTCTAAATAAATAAAAGTTAAATCAAGGAACAAAGGATATTCAGCTTTCTGATTTCTCCCTTGGCTCTTAGGAGTGTGATATACAGGTGAAGGTCATTTTCACAGGAGAAGAGACAAAATAAAGTGCTTATCTAACTCATATTTGCTCCAAATGGTACATTTGTGCTCACACACAAACACAGACACGTAAATATATATATGGATCTCACCTACAGAAGTATTTGTTTGGCTTAAGGTCAGAAGTCTTGCTTGCAAATATGTAAAATGTCTCTCTGCATAAAGAGTGTGGTGTCTTCTAGAGGCTTCAGGAGTTTTCCAACTTTCCTTTCTGGTTATACATCAAATAGCTAAAAAGGGGTTGTACTTTGAGGGTGGACACTGTCCTTATCAGGGAGAAGAATGAGCCCCAGTGAAATCTTGGAGACCTTCGGGCTTCCAGTTGAACAGAAATTTCATGGCTACGGACTGAAAAGAGATGAAGGAAAGTGGTTTTAGCATAAGTGGCTGGATGTGCCACCCCTGCCCCTCAGGTTCTAGACTACTAACAGCAGGATGTCGTATTGAGATCAACTTCTTTACTTGAACTTAAAATTGCCCTTCTGAGGTACCTATATCAGCAAAAAAACATTGTAAAATCCAGAGTAATGGCACAGATTTATAGAAACTGGGAGCAAGCCCAAACCTTTCCTGTGGTGTAGGGACTCATTTTTTAAATCTACTACTATGATCCCAGTTTGTATTTACTGGGATCATCTTATTATGTCAGCTGCAAATATATTCTATTGCATCAGAGTTTTGTTTCCCTTTGCTTTTTGTTTTCCCTTTGACTGGGAGGATACCCTTACATAGCATCAATAGTATGGTGCAAATCTCTCCAGCTAATTCTAGGTGAGTTGGTCTGGGTACCAGAAGGGCGTAGCTGCATCAGCACTGTCCTGCACCCCTGCTAATATCTTGCTGCTCTGCAGAGCTAATTAGCTCCATGAAAGAGCACAGGAGCCTGGCACTGAGACAAGCCAGCTTGTTCCCAGTGAGCTCAGGTAGCTCTGCACAGCATTTAATTTTCCTGTCCAGTTTTGAGGTTAGTAACACTTGCTCAATTAGCTTTAGTGCCAAAGCAATGTAAATAACAGCCCCACTCCAGGAGTACACTCCATTGAGTGACATTTTCCTGCAGGATTTCTTCTATGAACCAGTGAAGCAAAACAAATGTTAAGATATTCATATTAGTAAGTATATTGTGCCCTTAAAAAAGTCCGTCACTCCTTCTCCTGTGAAGGCTGGCACTAAGTGGCCTGAGTCATAGCTTAAAAAAACAACATCAGAAGAACTGTCTAACAAAGAACAAGTGACCAAGGCATAGCAAATAATCCTTAGATTCCTTTTGAGCCAGCTTCCATGATTTTTTTTTTTTTTTGCCTTTTTTCCCTGCTGTTTCAAAGTGCATGGTTACTCTCTGCACCTCCATGTCTGACATTTTGTTAGGTGCTTCTGAGTAAAGCACTCCTGCTCCAGCTCCCACATTACTAATTTGTATCAATAACGAACAGCTTTCATTCTTTCCCAGTCAATGCTGGACTATGCAAAGCAGATCAAAAGCTATGGTCAACATAATAAATGGAAACATCTATCTCTTCCAGTCAGCCACTGCCTCACTATGTTTTTTCTCCACTTTAGATAAACAATCTACAATGTGTTTACTGAGGCTTGTACTGATATCCCTCAGTGGTATAGGCAAGTCTACTTTTATTCCAGCAGACACAGAGAATAAGCCCATGGTGCACAGTGCGTGCAAACCCCTTTGAAACCCAAGATTATTTGTTCTCTGACTGTTCTAAGGTAATTAAGGAGCATTGCATGTTTCTCAATTAATGATTCCTCATTCAGCTGGGGATCTTTGATGCTAATTTGTTTTAATCAGGACAGAGACTGCTAAAAAACTAAACAATTCAGTGAAGAGGAACTAGGAATTTTTAATCAAGTGGAAAAGATCTAAATGCTATGAGGGACACATCCATCATAAGTTTTCACTTCTTGTTCATTTAACTTTGTTCTTTCAGGTCTCATAAAATGTTGCGTTAATCAATGCAAGAAAGTTTGTGAATATGAAGAATGCATGGTGGTTTTTTCTTCATCTGAAGTGAACATTTGTGCAAAAATGAGGAGCTGAAACAATAGCCATTATGTTAAAATACATTCACCATGGTTTTTTAGTTATGTACTGAGGTACAGTTTTCTGTTTTGTCAAACATTATATAGGAAGTTGTCAGTCATTGTGGTCTTCATATGCTGGGGAGTCACTGGAAAAAAAATACTGGTTTTGTGGGGGATTGGATGCTCTCCATTTAAATGTTAATTTTTAAATTATTTTGGTATCGTACTACATGCATACATTGGGTAAAATAACCTACTGTAAACTTCTGCCCACGGAATTAGTATTTCAAATGCTGCAGCCTATGCTACATGAAATCACATGGTTTCTGAGGAGACCGTGTATAAGCTCCATAAAATAATGTTTTATTCCTAAGTACATTTATTTATAGCTTTGAGGCAAAAGCACTTTACAGTTCTGTCTCCTCCAGCTGCTTTACCATGATAGACTTTGTGTCTTCCATCATGGAAATTCCAATGTGTATATTCTACTCCTATGGCTTCAACAGAGTGGAGGTGCTCCCAAAGCTGGACTTCCATCGATCTTTAGCCATGGAGTTATGGCTAAAGTTGGATGGAGTTAAAGCCATGAAGGACACTTAAATCCAAAAAGTGAATCTTCCTGAACAAGCAGTACTTTCAGAAATGATTCAATTAAAAGTCAATTGTAGGTGCTAAGAAATTTTCAGATCAGGAGAGGCATTTAATGGCTTTGAGGTTTTTAGTGCTGGGAAACATTTTCAGATTACTGATTCTTATGTGACCTCCAGCATCTTCCCTATCACTGCTTTTAATGCATGAAACCTGTTTTGGACTGGTACCTACCTTCTTAGTACCTACCTACTAAGCTCTGAACAGTGACAAAATTAGGCAGAGAGACAAGAAATCCAACTGGCTTCCTTGCCCTCCTTTCTTTATGGCTGTGAACAGTGTGTTTATTTTGTAGTTGAGAAGTCAAAATGAATAGAAAATCCTTCTAATAAATTCCTAATGACCTATCTTAAGGGTGAACTTTAAGTAGTTTAATAACAGCAGGGGTCAGTTTGTTGGTTTGTTTGTGATTTTTCTTGCAAGCAAGCTTCAATATATAACAGTTAAAAGTAGAATTCTTTATGTTAAATGATTCCCATACAAATGGAATCACAGCCACCAAAGAGTTGCCTTACAGAAGAAGGCTTTTTTCACCAAAAGCTGTCTGTACACTGTGAAACACAGTTCAGATGTTTGAACTTATGCTAATTGAAAGATCAACATTTTTCTTTCCTCAGTGAATACCCTGCTCTTTTCCTCTTCGAGATGGCTCTCCCATGTGCAAAAAATGAGCTGTAATTATGCCCAGCTCAAGGCAATCTCAGGATCTAAAATATCCTGCCAACCAGTGTGTTCTCAATCTGCCTTGTTAGTTCACAAAATTGTGCATGTGCCTTTGCTACAGTCTCAAACCTGATAATGTCACATCATTGGGACAGGAAATGTTCTCTGATCTTATCTGAAGTGACACTTGCAATTTCAAGTTCTAGCTTGATGAGATCACGTTGTCAGGGCTCCACATAAGTGTGATCTTTCCTGATTTGCAATTGTATCTGTTTTGAACAGTCCTTACACTGTTCGAGCAAAAGCATATGATAATGCATTTTGTCAGATGCAAGGATAATGAAAGAGTGATTTTATGTTTCCCCTTTTAGAAAATCCATTTCATGTGACTAAATTCAGTCAGTTTTCTTAACAGTTCCACCCCATCTGTCTAATGCTATTTGCACCTGGAAACCCTCGTACCTGCAAAATGTGAGGGTGTCAAGGTAGTTCTCCCCCTTCATAAAATAGATGAGACTTATTACCTTTAAACCTTTATTACTTCCGTGAAGCTCTGGGCTATAAAATGTTTTTTTGTCCATGCTGGAGTTGTTAAAACATATATTATGCCTTAAGCAAAAATATTTAATGTAGTAAAAGCTTGTAAAGTTGAAGAATACTTAAATACCTACGTCGTTTTATTTGCAGTAAGAAAGTCTGTAATATTTAAGAGCAGGAGACTCTCAAGTCATATTTCAAATGTTTTTATTCATGACAATAATTTTCTTTAGATGTACATTATATATGGGAAGGAAAGAGCTGTTACAAATGCTATATTTGCCCTTTTAGCATATAGATTACTGGGTGAATCCTGTAACACCAAGTAAAAATAGAAGAGGGAAGAAATACTGCATATTATTCTGCAGAAATACTGCATAATACTAACCTGTTAAGACTTCAGGAGTCTGTGAACAAAACTATGGTGTTAAGGTACAAAGGCTTAGATCTTCAATCCCTGTTTAAAATACATTATGACAGGTCCTACATCAATGCAGAGGACCAAGACAAAGAGCAAGTTGTGACCTCTCTTGTAACAGTACCATGGGAGCAAATTGATTTGTCTGGATTGTAGCGTGTGGATCACAGTAACAAGCAAGACAGACCACAGCTATTTGACTAAATTGCTGCAAAGCCAAAAAGGGAAATAATATTTATTTGTCCATTTAAAGTGACGAAAATAGAAGGCAATAAGAATCCAGGGTATTTGACTTCTTGGATAATAAGATAAAACTCAGCCTGAAAGGCTGGAGGAGTGGAAATAGAGGAGTTTCTTGGCAAGCAGTTCTGAAATCCATACAAAACCTCTGTCAATTATTTTTTTCAACTGATTTTTCTTCCTAAATAGTTGTGTCTGAGCCAGAGGAAACACAGTTTCTAAGAGTTATTCTGATATCACAATAATTTTATCCCTTCTACTACAAGATTAGATAAATATACAGTTTTGTTGTATATCACATAAAGATATATGACCCAGATATATCACTAAAAATTAAACCTAAAGTGTTGCATTTGGACTGACTAATCCTGGACAAATGCTATTTCTTTAATAATGAACGCAAGCCCCAAATGCATTGTATTGTAAGGGAAGTGACAGTTCTGCCAAACCCCTGCACAACTTGCAAGATGCAAGCTCATGTGAGATTACTGTGTGCTGTGCTGACTAAGAAAAAGAAAGGACAGAATTAGGTTATTGTGATGCTACCATATATATTAGGCCATTCCTGAGATGAGAGATGCATACGTGGTGCTGCTTCTGTGCATCCCCCCCAGGGTGAAAACACTCTCCAAGTTTTGCTTGTATTTTGGGGTCAGTGTAGGCAGATTCCTCTCTCTATCCAATAAATAGGATTTTTAAGGTTTTTAAACTGAATGTTACCATGTCACATTCATCACAGAGCTGCTCAGATTGATGCATTTGAAGGAGAAAGCTGTCTTGCACTATTTCTAAGGGATTGGATTTCTTCTAGCTGCACAATGCGGTTTTGTCTTTATTCCCATGATGATATTCAAACTTTATGACTGAATAGTCTAAAATGTTATTAGATGGCAACAATAGATTGCAATCTATTGCCTGGTCAGCTGGATTTTTATTGTTTAAAACAGCTTAACCTTTCCCTACCATTTTATGGAGTATATTGAGCTCATTCCAAACCATTTTATGCTTTGGCTGAAAGATGTATTTAGTAGATGGATTTCAAAAGTACTGTGATTGAAAATCTGCATCCCGTTGCAGTAATCTGTTCTTGGCCTAATGCTAGTTATTCTTTAGCACTAATCTGGAAGAAAATGCAAAATCTCTGCTAGCAAATATTGCAGGTGACATAAAAATTAGTGGAGTGGTAAATAATGACAGAAGAGATCATTTCTGTGTTCTGGATTTGCATCATTTCATAAGATGAGCTCATCTGAACAATATGCATTTTAATACAGACAAATACAAAGTCATATGCCTGGGAACAAAAAATTCCAGTCACGTGTACAGAATAGCAGAAAAGTACCCTTGAAATACAGTGATAGTGATGAAGATTTAGAGTTTGTGATAGGTAGTGTCTGAATGTGAGCTCCCTGTGCAATATAATGGCTGAGAGAAAAACATTAGCTTTGAATGGGTAAGCAGTGAATGTCAAGCAGGAGATGAGTTCATGGCATGACTGAGATAATTGCTAGCATTCTCTGTCCAGATCTTGTTGTCTCACATGAAGAAAAAACCTGAAGGAAAAAAAAAAAAAAAAAAAAAAAAACCAAAGATAAAAGGTTCAGAGAGGAACAAAGGAATTATTCTAAGCCTGTGGAAAAGAAATAACCTTTGATTTAAGAAAATTAATCTATCCAATTTATCTAAGAGTGGGTTAATAGGTGAATTGATACCAGTCTTCAATATCTACATAAAATACCTGTTTCCCAATTCTGAATATGTCTGAACACATCACTAAAAGGATTAACAGTATCTTGTGGATGGAAGCTGGAGCTAAACAAACACAGCCTTTAAAAAACATCAGTGTTTTAAAAGTCAGGGTAATTGATTACCAGAACAATTTATCTAGTATCAGAACGTATTTTCCCCCTCTGAATATCTTTTTGAAAAATGTACTATTGTTTAAACAGAAGTTAATTTAAAATAGATTATCGTAATGATCCCTTTGGTTTTACAATCCATTAAAGAGACATTACAAATCTCCAAATATGACCCAGAATGCAGATTTTTGTTTGAAGAAGAAAATGTTTACAAAATGAAAGACCTATAGGAATATGTGCTTCATTCAATTTTAAATCTCCAAGAGAAGTGTTTAAAAGAACCAAGAAACCTCTAGTGAGAGCTGCAACACAAATAATATGTATCAGAATTTAAAAGGGAAAACAGAGGAGCAGTGACATGAGTTTCTGCTAACTGTCTAAGCTGTCCCAAAATGCTGAAGGAAACAAACTGGGAAGGCATGGCACTAAAAACTGAATGCAGCAATAGCATAATTATTGGCATATTGCTTGTAATAAGTCTTGTTTATTGTACTTTTTAACTTGCCACTGACTTTCTCTTTTCACTGAAATGCAGCCTAGATTGTGAAATAAAACCATACCCATTAGGTAAGAGAGTTTTGCTGAGACTTTTTTGAAATATTGGTATAACTGCTCTATATTTCTGTCATGGGAAAGAAATGAAGAAAAATATTAGTGAGCCATTAGAATATGTTTGACTCTCTAGTACTGCTCTGTACTAAGTCATGCGAAAGAACGGCTCCCGTCGCTGATGACACACAAGGTAAAAGATATTAGTATGGTAATGACACCAGGAAGGGTCAAAGGATGAAGGAGTAATGAGGACAGACATGTCAGAAGGATGAATAGGTGTGGTCATTAATTTTAGTTGAAGAGCAAAATGTAGATTCTAGCAAGATTTAGAGGACAAGTCGAGGCTGAATATGATGCAATAGCTATAGGGCAGACGAGAGTAGGACACATCTGGATAAGGCAAGAGAGAAGAAAAACACTCTTCCTTCATACAGCATTTATTCTTTTTTACAGGGTAACACCTCATTCTGCTTCAGGGTGAGCTCAGGGACAAGAAAGGAAAGAGAGCTGCCAAAAGGCAGAATGCTTTTGTCTGCCAGGTATAGCTTTTCAAACACTGCTCACCTCAGTTGATTCAGGGTAGTGTTGGTTTCAGAGCAAACGATGCGAAATGCAATGACTGAACTACTTGTGAAAGAAAGTACTTAAGTACAGAAACTCGTGAAACATAAATTTCCCAAACTCAAGAACAGAAGCAGCAATGAGAGGGTGTTCATCATTTCATACTTGTCCTTTGCTTAAGAGCCACGATTAACACTGCTCAGTAACAGGCGTGTACATAAATCAGGGGCAAGGATCTCAGCAGGGTGCCTTCACAGCAGCCCTGGAATCCTGGTGAGTGCATGCGTTGGGTTTGTGGCATTCTGATGTGTGATACGCACTCAATCACTTTTCTGGCTGAATACCTACAGGAATGGAGTAATCCTGGAAATGCAGTGAATGAGAGAGGATATTTTTATGTTTTAATGGCAAGGTCATGAGCACTGATGTAATAGCAATGACTATCCAAACATCTTTGACATTCTGATCAAAGACACCCAAAAGCAAAGAGTTCACTTACTTAGTTTAAGCTCCCACATTTCAATTAACGTTCAAAGAAATCTTTCCTTCTAGGCTGAACTGAAATGAGTTATTGATGTAATTATACCACTCAGGAGAAAAAAACTTTAAATACTAGTTTTACCAACTGATACTAGGAAACTTTTCAATATCCCATTAAATGCTTTTTCTTGTTCTGTTTGCCAGGGCCTTAGTTCAGCAAAAACATTAAAGTGTTTGAGGTAAGTTAGTCTATTCAATTAAACACACAGTTTCATACTTACCCATATGTCCCATTGACATTAAGCACATACTTAAAGTTAAGCACACAATTAAAGGCTTAGCTGAACTGGAGACTAAGCTCTTTAGAAGAGAAGTTAGTTGCAAAGAGAAAATGAGCGAGGGTTCATTTCTACTTAGTTGCTCTTTACAGCTAGATCTGTGTTTAAAGAGAATAGTGTCTAGAAAGAAAAATTTAATCCTAATTCCTCTCTCAGGAGTCTCTAGACAGAGCCAGCTGCAAAGGAAGACTGACTGGAAAATCAGGATTTTAGGACTAGCACATCAAGGACCGTCTATTCCAGTCACCCAGTCACTGTAGACAGCAATGTTGCCTAACCCTTGTTAACTCTTCTTGGGGTACAACGGCCACATGGATACAGAACTGAGGAACCACTCACTGGCCACCTGGGCCAAAACAAAGCCCTTGGGGGCATTTTAAAGAAGCTTGTATTCCTGGAAAAAATGTCACAGTATTGTGAAATCAGGAAAGTGAAATTATGTAATATGCATACATTTAGACTGTGAAACCTTTAACCAACTTTAATCTTGTATGACTCTCTCACTTCTCAGGGTTCTTACTCAGAGTTAGATGTGCTACAGACCCATCACCATGCTATGACAGCAAAGTTCATAATTTAGAGCATTAAACTCTGGTTGCCATTCTTGAAAAGTGTTTAGAAGAGATGATAATTTTCCTTTTTTGAACTGTCAGGCACTTTTCTCCTAAATTCCTTAAATCACAGATTGATATCTAAGTGCATGCCTGTGTTATCTTTAGATCTCACACCATTCTCATAACCATTTATGATTACTATTATTAATTTTTGTCACATATCACAGTTTCAGTTTCATATCACCTACATGTCCTTTTTTTTTGCAATAAATGGCATTACTAACATATGCTTATCTCATTCAATAAACAAAAGATTCCAAGAGAATCTTTATGCTACAGCTGGATTCA
Source organism: Vidua macroura (assembly GCF_024509145.1). Classification (NCBI taxonomy): domain Eukaryota; kingdom Metazoa; phylum Chordata; class Aves; order Passeriformes; family Viduidae; genus Vidua; species Vidua macroura. The sequence continues at coordinate 7,367,575 of NC_071578.1, read as the reverse complement.
GATAAATAGTCTTTTCAGCACTGCTGTGAGTACAAGTGACATTTTTGAACCAAAACTTAATAGAGAGTGACTGGAATAGCTGACTCCTGATTTTTTGTGGAGATAAAATGAAACTTCAGTCTTCAGACAGTTCTATCATTGATTTTAGTCTTTTATCTCCCATGAAAACATCCCCCTCAAAAATCATTTAGCTGTGGATTTAGCAAAAACAGAAAGCAGATTTTTTTCTGTTTTCAAGCTACCCCAGTAATACAGTTATCTGACTTTATAATGGCATACAGATGCTGGTTGGAGAATAAACCTATTTCTAAGCTCACTTAACCCATTTCTTACCCTAGCAGGAAGAAATATATTTAGAATGTATCCTTGGCAAGTCATATAGAAAGAACTCAGTGCAGGGAACAAAACAGATGACAAAAAAAAATTGCAAATGGAATAATAAGTGGAATGAGGTGCCTGCCAGTCCATAGTTCAATATTCTGGATTCCCAGCAGCTTCCTGTGTGTTGTTGGATCCTTGCTGCTTCCCTTCCTCCTGCCACCCATCCTCCTCAACTACCACGTTCACTCGAGCAGATCTGGCATTGCTGCACTGAAGCATTTTGATTCCCTGTTTTCCACAGGCTGCCAGGACTCATCACCTCCTGGAACAGGCCACTGTGTCTGGTCTGTGGGAGATCCCACACCTGATGCATGGAACCACCTACAGGTTTGTGCTTTGACTGTGCAGCCCTTATCAATCAGCCTTGTCCACGTATGATGCTTGATGCAAGACATGAAATCCTTGGAGTGTGGAACATGCAGATTTCCCATGCAGTTATCTCGGCCACGTCATCTTCTCCACCAGGGACATACAGGCCAGAGTACTTTCCAGAAAAGCTTAAGAGTAGTGTTGGAAAAGAGTGTGGGAAGTCAGAGGTCTGAGCAGCACAAGTAGGAGCACTATAGCAGGATGATATGGACAATGCCAGGTAGCCTCTGCTTGAGCTTGTAGGTCTGCTCCTGAATGGCTCCACCTGCAGCAGTGGAGCTTCAAGATGCAGACTTTGCAGGTGCCTAATGTCAGGAATGTAAGGAGAATTCAAGCCATGGAATGAATTTATGGATGCTTGGCATGATAATGGGAGCAGGATGGCAAGTCTCTCTTGTTCAAGATGAACACAGAAGAGAAGGAGGGAGGAAACCAGATGTGCTCATGAATGCATAGTAAAGTCTGCAGTAAGTGTACTGGATGAAGAAGGGAATCTATTTGCATTGTTTAGCTGTGAGTGCTTATGTTTGTCTAGAAATTGGGTAATTGGGATGTCTTTCCTTGAGAGCAAGTTAAATGAAAGGCAGCAGCTACAGAAAGAATGTGTGCAGAGACTTGAAGAGGAGGATGAGGTGGGTAGAGGTTGGGTTTGCCAGTGCTCTGTGGAGCAACGTGAGAAACTGCTGCTCTTTGCTTAAGTGTCTGATCCCACTGTGGAAATACTGCCATTAAAAATGCAGTAGGGACTGGATTTAATTTCCCAGTTACCGAAGAAGAGAACATCACGACTCCATTGGAAACAATGGTAATAAGGTGATAGCTCAGGGTACTGCTTCTCTATGGTAAGGTCTTGATCCTCAAAGCTGCTGAATGCTACTGCAATTTATACAGTAGGATCCATATAGAAACAGATTGGAAGAGGTCAAGTATTCCATGGTGACCTTTGCTGTCACCACAAATCAGCATGTCCCAGTGTGTACAGCTCACTGTTTTCCCAGAGCTGCACTAGTGCCAGCTGATAGACTTGGCATATTTGCCTGTTAGTTAAAGGCAAAATGTTGAAGAAGCCAACTTTTGCTTTCATTTTGATAGAAGTTTGATTGTATACCCTGTGCTAATTGCAGCACTGTTCTTTTGCTGTCTGTCTCCACGCACACATCCCTTGCAAACCTCTGCTCGCTGCAGATCTCATCACATTGCCCAGCAGCTGGTGCTGGGAACAAAGAGGCTCTTTGAGCACTGCTTGGTGCTCAGCACTGCTCTGGGAGCTGGAGCTCAGAGAACCACAAGATGATTCAGTGTTTGTTGATGCCCCACACGCAAGTGCTTGATGCTCTGTCCTGAGCATGAACCCCAGCTTTCAAGCTGCAGCCCAGATACCTCATACAAAGCACCAGGGCAGCTGCTGGTTGTGGCTTTGAACTGCTACAGCACCATGGGTTCATGGTATTGCTTTAAATGACCTGTGAATGATCCTCATGTTCCCATGACATATATCCATATTCCTTGTCTATCCCCTGTGCCTGCAGTGTGTGAGGACGAGGACTGGTGAGAGCTCAGAGCACAGCTCCTTCTTCTCCCTTTGCTGAGCACAGGCTGCTTCTGGCTTCCCCGTGCCATTTTGTTTCATTTTGGGGTTTTTTTTCCCCCTCCTCTAAGCCCCAACAAAAGAAGTTACTGAAGAGCTCTAAATCCTGGTATCCTGCTCAGGGTTTTGCTGCAGCCCATGTTTGCAAAAAAGCCTGTGTACAGCCCGGGCTGTGCATGGTACATGACAAACTCAGAGCCTGCACAGTGCTGAGATCATCCTGGGGATGCCAAAGTAACAGGCAGGCAGTGAGCATCTCTGACAGCCAATACATAACACCAAAAGTGGTGGAGGGAGACTGTACATAAAAGAAAATCATATGTAAAATTTAATATGTTTGGTTGTTTGGGTTTTTTTAAAGATAGATATGCAGTTTCCATGGACACCCATTTTTATCTTAATGTATGTTTCCTTTTATTAAATATGCATAACCAGGCTTGCTCAGGATGTGAAGTCTGGTGTTTGATTTTCTTTACATTTTCTCTAGGGAATTACTAATAGGCAAGCAGATTTCTGGAGACATTTAGGACAGTTTTACCTTCCTTCTGTCAGATGTTTCAAGCTTTAGGAAGCCAGCCAGATACAGGAAAAGGACAAAGAATACAGAGAAGGTAAACTGCTGTATGCAGTGTGAATGTCTCATCTTCCCCTAACAGCCCATTTTTCTACTGGATCCATCTTTTCTTTGAACAGACTTTCCCACCATTTACTCCTCTTCTTGTTTTGCCTTTTATCTTAGCCTTGGTAGGAGCAAAGTTATTGCTGATAAAGTCTGATTGGCATGGAAGGTGTTGGCTGTGTGACTTGAGGCTCAGTCATGGGGAACAGGTATGTTAAGCAGAAAAGGCCCAGTGTCTAAGAGGTGAGGAACTGGGAGCTTGTTTTGGTGGCTTTATTTTGGATATATCTTGCTTTAGAAGAAGAACTTCCCAACAGAGATTTGTTCTTTTTGGATGGCCTGGGAGGCACGGTAGTGTCTTACTGAAGTGTCATACTTTAGGAAGCCTAAGCAGTGAGTTACACTCACCTTAAACAAGGAGAAAAGGAAGTTGAATAGGGCGGTGGAGCCTATTTTTGAGTTTTCTCTTTAATTTTAGGGCAGAGCTCTTTCTTTTGCCTTGCTGATGGAATGAGAATTAGAATTATTACATTATAGAATTATCGATGGCCCTTGACTGAAGTTTCCTTCTGTTTCCCAGTTAGGACACAAGCTCAGAGTTCATGGGTATGTCACCTTTTTTAAGAAGCAAAAGAAAAAAAAAAAAGGAGCAGATAACTTCTTTAAATTAGCTTCTTCTTTCAGGAACTGGTACGAAATTCAGCAAGAGTATTAAAAATTATTGGTGCCACATTGTTCTGTGTCCAGGTCTCTATTTGGTCATCTGGTTCAGATCCATACCGCTTTTTACATTATTGAAGCCTTCTGGAATCAGGGAACACACATTTCTCTGTCAGGTTCAATGGTGAGAACATTGTCACTGTCTCACTGATGTGCCACTTAGAAGAGAGGTGAAAAATTCAGAATTATTCTATCAACATCACTTTTTCCATTGAAAAGGAAGAGTATAGGGCAGGTTACCCACAAATGTCATCACTTATATCTGCTTAGAGTGCAGTCTTCCACCTGAAAGCTCTCATGGTGTTTTTACCCATTAGCTCCTTCTTTATCAGGGCCATTTTGTATTATCTTGGACACTGTATTCAGCAGCAAACTATGAAAGCTAAGAGGCAGAGCAAAGGACAGGTGGCACAGAGGCTGCTGCAGGAGGTGACTCATTTGGCATTTCATTCTGATCAGATTACTACATTTAATTTGGGCATGGGAATCTGACATTTTCTGTCACTTCTCATGGCAGACAGGAGGAGAGGTGGAGGGGGAGAAACTTTTGTGCAAAGCTCTGAAATGCAGCAGGGCACGAAAGATTTTTGCCATTCTTTTGTACTGTTATAAACTGGAAAATATCAATTAATTGCTTTCTAACACAGTCAAGGATTTCTTGGCTGTGAGTAGGAGGCAGGTTACACTGAGCTTGGTGCATGTTCGTTCTGGCAGCAGAGATCAGGCCTGAAAACACATCTACAGATTGTACAGCTGTCCTCATGAGAGGCATGGACAGTGGCTGAGTTATAAGAGGCCCTGGTGAACCTGATCTGACCTGGTGTGCAGCCACATGTCCTGTTATTAATCAGCTTCTTCACAGCCTGGATGCGAGTCAGGCAGTTCTTCAGCAAGGTAGAAATGGATTCTGTGTGGTGAAACCTTGGATTCCTTATCCCAGTGCTACTGATGAGAGTGTGAAAAGAACTTGGATATGTTTTATGCCTTTATCTATGTCTAGATAAATACACACACACCTGTTGCTCACCTGCCTCAGGGAGCTCACTTCATGCATCCTCCCCTTACCTTCTCTCTCCCGCTGTCTTGTAAGAGGCAGGGAATCACAATCAGCAATTAACACTGTTGCACTAAAGTGCCTTTAGAAGGGATTTTTTAGCTGAAGCCTCTCCAGTGATAATGGAGTCAGCCCAGCAGGGCTGGTGATAACCTGCTGCCCAAGGATGGAGCACTCCTCACTGAAGTACCGGCAGCTTGCAGTGGGTGTGGAGACATTTTGGAGTTTTCACACCAGTCTCCTGTGGCATGGCAGGGTGGGAGCAAACTGCATTGTTTAAGGCTTACAGACATGGTGACAAGTGTTCCCATGGCAGACAGGGATCTGTAGCAAAGCCCCTGCTCTAAGAAGGGGGTCTGTGCCCTACAGCTGCCAGTGCTGTGTGAGATTAGCCAGCCCTAATGCTGAGCTCTGCAGATTAATGTGTTCCTCTTCTCCCATTATATCCCTTCTCCACGAGGCAGCCTATCTCTTGCATCAGTAATGACCAGCTGCAGAGCCTCAGGGTTTTCTCTAGCTGCTTTTAACTGATCTAGAACTTCTTATTTTTTCCATGCTGTGCCCTTTCCTTGATTGGTAAATTCCCCAATGTCTTTAATCAAGCTGTGTTGAGCCTAGCAGCTCTGGCAAGTTTTCTTTTGTTTTAATAAAAGGTGAGTTTGTTCCCCAGGCAGGTTCTGCCAGCTCAATTTCAGCTATTGCACATTGGTCTTTAAAAAAGGGGGCCTCCCATCTCAAAACCACAGGCAATACAATATCCCAGGTGAACTCCTGCAACCTGCCCGCTCCCCTTCAGAGGAAAAAGGGACTTTTCCCTCCCATTTCACTGAGCTCAGTGTTTTGCCCAATGCATTCTTCATTCACAGCTCCAGGCTAATGGACTCAAAGAGTTTAGTTGTGTGGCTGCTGTTCAGCCCAGCCTTAGATCTCAGATGACCCCATGGGCTCTCCAGAAGTGTCCTTACTTAATATTACTTGAACCTGCAAAGCCAAAGTTAGGCATTCTTGAGATCTCCCTGCCTGTCTCAGTTCTCAGCCTCTCCCTTTTTTAGGCATTTAATAAAAGCTGGGAGAAATGTTTCAAGTACACAGACTTTTGAAAAATCCACTGAAAAGGAAGACCAACACTTGATATGAGTTTGGTCAGCACAGGTGAGTGGATTTTGTTGACAGATTTTTTTAATAGTAGTATTTCAACCTCTTCTTGAGCTGTTACCTTTGCAACAGCTGGTTATGGAATTGGAGAGCAGTGAGAGGAATCCCAGATGACTCACAGAGACTGAGAAGCCATAACCCTGCAGCTTGTCCTGCATTCCCTCTAGAATATAATCCTTCTGACAAGATTGCTTGAAAAACGTTTTTTAAATTTTATATGGTTAGGTCTTTTTAAGCTTCCAGCTAACAGTAAGATGAGAAAATTGAAAGGTAAGGCTAATTATCGGGAATAGTTCCAAAATTTAGACACTGGAAGTGTGAAAACTGCTATTAAAAGCATCTCTGTAATTCATCTAGCCCTGTATAAAATGAAGTAATACGTCAAGATGAGTGCAATGTAGGGTTGTGTCAGGCAGAAGAAATCAAAATTGAAATATTGAACCAAACGATGTGAAAAATCATCAAAATTTACAAAATGCAGTAATTTATTTAGTTACATGCTTTCTGTATAGAGGAAGTGGACCTCAGTAAAAATTAATTAAGTGGGTCTGCATGAAATTGCTGGGTCAAAGGTAACAAAACCATCTACGGCTCTTCTGAGAGCCCTGGCTCAATTTCTTTTTTTTTCTCAGATGGAACCATCAGGAAATTCGACCTGAATTCAGGAATAGCTTCTGGAAAAGAGAAAATGCATTTCTTAGTGAGTTTATTGTTGACTGAAAAAAAATATGTTTACCCTGTACCACAGCAATATAAATAGCTTTTATCTCCATTACAAACAGACTGATTTTATCTATCAGTGATGTACTTTAAATCTCATATTTCCATTACAAACAGGTTTGTTTTACCAGTGACTTACTTTAAATCTTGTAGTAGAGTTCTGCCAACCTTAATTTTCTTTATGGGCAGATGCAGAACAAAGAAAAATAGGTGCTATACGCTCCACATTCACTATCAGTGAAGTAGTGAGCTCAGCAAGATTTCCTTCCCTACCAGACTGTGTACAGAACAGAATGAGAGGGAGATATTGGGGTGATTCCTGAGGCTTTCTAGTCATGGAGGAGGGAGAATTGGGATCAACGTGCTGGGTTGGGAAGCTGTGCAAACAGTGAGTGATGCAGAGAGCAGCTCATGCCTCAGCCACCGTGCAGGGCTCCAGCAGCTCTGCTGCTCCCTCTGCACGGGCCCCCAGTTACACAAATGTCATCAGCTTTAGGATGCAGCATGTCTGCACAAATAAACCTCCCAGGCCCACATCAGGAAATTATTGCACTTGCTTTCTGAGCAGAACAGAGCTTAGTGCAGTGATGAAGCTACACACTTAGCATTGAAGACGTGAATGTATGAAGTCAATTATAAAAGGGAAGCTCTGTGGTGCACAAATAATTGGTACAAGTACAGTGGTTTTCTGTGTGGAATATATCCCTGGTATATTGCTGCAGCCTTCCAACACAACCAGAGCAACTGATTGGAGAGAATAAACACACCTTAAAAAGTAAGGGGCAATGGACAAAGATGAGAAGTTAGAGGTTAGCAGTGGGATAGATATTAATTAATATTTTGAAAGCCCCAACTATCAATTTCCATGCTTTGAAATATTAGAAGATCTTTTAAGTGCAGCCAGAACTCAGAATCCTCTGAGTCATTAATGGCTGTGAAGATCATTAGTACTGGGCACCCAGAGAGTGTTAGAAACAAATAAAGACAGTTTATGTTCAGAACGATTTACAATATGAATTGAAACAAAGTGAGTGGAAATGATGACCAAGTAAAAAAATACAAGCAACAGGTTGTTAAGTCAGGGTTTTGGTGGTACTCCAGTGCTTCAGTGAGGCTACTGTAAATGTGCAGGTTGCTGTGGTATTGCTGCATCACTTCTTCAGTGGCTGGCCCCAGCAGAAAAGGACTTGGGGGTGCTGCTCAACAGCAGCTGAACATGAGCTCAGGTGTGTGCTCAGGTGGCCAAGGAGGCCAATGGAGTAGGAGAATTATCAGCCCATTATCTGACTGGGTTTTCATAGCTCCCTCCCTCTTTGCTTTTAGGGTTTATAGTTTTGTCCACTGTCATAGTCTTGAGGGGATTTGGTGGAGTCTCTGCTGTGTCTTGGTTTCGGTTTTTGGGGCTTCATTCAATCCTTTAGTGATGGGAGGGGGAAGTTCTGTCCTATTTAGGAAGGAGGTGCTGCTGGAGTTTGAATGACTGAAGTGACATTTCCCATGTAATTTTGGCCATCTCCTCTTCAGTGGAGGATGGTGACCATGGAGGAGCCCCTGGGACAGTTCCTATCACAGCTGATTTCTTCTCTTCAGGAGCAAAACCTGGGCAGGCTTTGGAGCTCTGGCAAGGTCTCCTGGCTCATAGGTAGCACAGCAGGATTTGGCTTACTTTTTATCTTCCTCTGGTGTTTCTACAATGTAAGAAACATTATTCTCTTAGCTGCCCTGAATCTATGGAGTTAAGAAGAGGTTACAAAGAAAAGTCTTAATTCCCTGTACAGCATAGAATACTCAACATCCAGTTGCCAGGGAACAAAGTTCTTCCTAAGGAATAATGGACAACGGAGAAGCCAAAAATACGATTAAAAACTATTTGGCAATATACCATATTTTTACTTTGTCTCAAGCCTTCATCTTATGATTGCCTTGATAGAGGTGTAGAGCACAGAATAAAATGATGGAATGGGAAAGAAGCATAGATCATTTTTTTTCCAGTCCTATGTCACGGCTTTGCTGAGAAGATGTTCCTGCCAGGGGACATGTTCATCATTTTTCACGTTTTGTGTCAGTCTTCTAAAGAAGATATCTGTTGATCATGCTTAAATTTATCTAGGGAGTATATCTACCTCAGCAGAGAGAAAAATAATTCATTCTTTAGATCTGCCAGTCAGAGCAAACATCTGTCCTTACAGTGAGGAAAAATGATAGAATCCATATCCATATCCTCTTTGACGAGTCATCCCCAAGGAAGGCATGAGTCTCACTGTGAGCATGTTCTGTGGGAGAAATAGTGGTGTTCAACGGAAACAAGAATCAACCTTCCTAAACCAAAGAATGTTTATCCCTACAATTTCTAATTTACACTCTGCCTTACTGCTGGGAGAATTTTATAACACTCTCAGAAAACCCTCAACCCTTTTTTGTGCTCATTACTGTTCAGGTTTAAAGAAATTGTTTCTCAGTGAAAGGTGCCTCTCGAGCTGCATGAGAAGGCAGACTGCAAGGAGACACTTTCTGACTTTGAGTCCCAGCCACAGACTTTGGACTTCCCAATCTTATCAAGATGTTCAGGACAACAGAGCAGCTCTAAAAAGCAACTCAGGCCTTGAAGTAAGAGAACAAAGCCTATCATGTCAAGTGGCAAAACACAGGAGCAAAGGAATAGTGGCTTAGGGGAAAGAGAAAAATAAAATGAACTATCATCAGGTTGTCAGGTTTACAGTTTTATGATCTGTACAAGCTTAATAGAGTTTAATAGAGTGGAAATCCATACCTTTGATGCTGCTGTTGGAATGCATACTGCCTGATGGGGTTAATTGAGGAAGGCCTGAGTTCTGTGAAGTCTTAATGGTGCCACTTAAGTGGGTAAAATATGTATTCATTTTTATGTTGACAAAACAATTAAAGCAGTAGCTCATGGCTGTACTCATGCACTATCTGCTGCATGTTATCTTATGCAACTTTAGTGTGTTTTCTTTATCCTCCCTGTGTGTTGGTGCTCTCAAACCACTGCTCTCCCACTTTTCTTTTGTAACTGGGAACACTGTTTTCCTCTCCTTCCCCTCTCTCTCCCTTCAGCATTGCCTGCTGTTCCTCCCTGTCTCTCACCATTGACTGTGGAGTGTGTTATGTTTTAGAGTCCTAGTTCTGAGAGACAAGCAGCAACACCTGCTCATAAAGCTCTGGAAAGCCCTTTGCTAAAGCTTTTGGGACATCATATCTATCATTGGTGGCTTTGAAAGTTTACACCAATTTGAGACAGAACTCTTGATGCAAAACCTGTATTACAGGAGGAAATTTTAAACTTGAGGGACATGGGAACGACTACGGCTGTAATATTTTTGGGAGGAAGGAGGAGGCTTTTATTATTTTTCTCAGCTGACAGTT